>NW_027187372.1:32243695-32288661 GCF_028583685.1 Petaurus breviceps papuanus | reverse complement strand
CATATAACACTCAATATGGGAACAGAGATTTAATGCTTGGGAGGACATAAGGGGGCATCTAGTCAAACCCCCTCATTTTGCAGATGAGGAAACTGAGGTCCAGGGAAGGTTGAGTGACTTGGCCAAAATCACATATGTGATCAGTGTCAAAGGAGAGAGGTAGAAACCAAGATTTTGTGACTCTGGAATCTTTGGTTCTAAGAATCCAGAACATCTTTCTATTGTACCACACTGCAGGACAGTGACTTGTCTTGGGACAGTCTCTATCTGACCCCCCTTAAAAGAGATGATAATGACTACCTCTTCAAAGCCCAAACCCAGTATCCTCAACATGGAGGAAGAGGAGGAGAGATAGAAAAGTAGCGGATTGCCAGACAGGGGGATAATATAGTCAGGAGATAGATAGATAGATAGATAGATAGATAGATAGATAGATAGATAGATAGATAGATAGATAGATAGATAGATAGATAGATAGACAGAGAGAATCATACATATAGTATACATATATGTATATACATAGTATATTTTTAAGTTAAATATACATTATTAGAACTTTCTTCATCATGTTCTTAAGTCTAGACAATCAATAAACAATAGCTCAAACCATGGTTTATAGTGTTTAATTTCTGAAGTGTAAATGCTTTCATTAAAAATTGAAAAATCAGCTCTCGAGAGGCTGTCTGAGTTGGCTGAGTTAGCACAACACTGGAGGGTGATATGCCCTAAGATCTTGATGGTGCCTGTGAATTGACAGGACTTTTGAAAGATTGGGGAATGAGGCTCTGATAGTCCCATTGATTAGGCAGGTTGGTGGCTCAGTGTATACAGCACTGGGCCTGGAATCAGGAAGACCCAAGTTCAAATCTGGCCTCAGATACTTGCTATTTGTGTGACCCTGGGCAAGTCTCTTAACTTCTGTCTGCCTTGGTTTCTTCAACTGTAAAAATGGGGATAATAACAGCACCTACAGCATAACGTTGTTGTGAGGATTAAATGAGGTGTTTGTAAAGTGCTTAGCACACTGGCCAGCACATAGTAGGGGCATAATAAATGTTTGCTCATTTCCTTCCTATATTAGTGCACTAAATTAAGGGTGATATAATTGTACCTTAAAACCAAAGAAATAGCCAGAATGGCACAGGAGAGCAGATCAGCTCTTCTTGGAAACTATGCAATGATCAGCTTGACAGAGAGGACAGCGGAGCTCATAATGTACGTCCACACTAGTACCCCAAGAAAACTGGACACAGCAGACAAATATTAGAAATGTAACTATTAATCCACATCAGATTGCTTACTATCTCAGGGAGGGAGGGATAGAATTTGGAACTGAAAACTTTAAAAAAAAAAGTGTTAAAAATTGTTTTTACATGTAATTGGGGGATTTTTTTTTCTTTTTGGAGGGGGGAAGGCAGGGCAATTGGAGTTAAAGTGACTTGCCCAAGGTCACACAGCTAGTTTTGTGTTGTTTCTTCTCAGTTCTGCTCTCTCCAGCTTGGGCTTCTCCTTATATATGGTCATTGGTTCCTCCCAATGCAACAGGAGTCCACAAGTTCTAGGGTTCCCAAGTTCTAGAGTTCACACGTTGTGGGGTTCACAAGTTCTGTTTCTTAACAAAGACTTGATAATAAATAATGGACAAGGCTTAAAAGAAACTTGAACTGAAACAAGGTGCTAAATAATTAAATAGCTGAAACAAGTCGTTAAGTACTTCTTTGCTTGCCATTACAGAGGGGAAATAAAATTCCTGTATAAAAATGTTCCTAAAAAGGAGATAAAGCCTGTAATTAATATAGTGCTATATAAATATGTATATGCATGCATACATATACATATATATCCTAAAGCAAATAGTATTGATCTATTTAAATGACTCAGAGGAAGGGAGAATAGTCCTTGAACTTACAAAATTCCAAGATGTAAAACCATATATAATAAAAAAAGATACAGAACTATAGAAACTGGACAATATGGAAAGCATTATAAATGTCAAAGTTTTGTTGGCCCTGCCAAATATAGGCATATCTTTAAATTACTCTTGCAGTTTCTATTCCTGACATACACACACACACACACACACACACACACACACACTTTCCTCACACCCCTTAGTTTTCCTATTTGTCTGCTAAGAGTCCAGAATTGGCCTTGAATTCAAGTGGAATTATTGATTGCAATTGTAGGAGCACCAGAAGTGTCTCTCAGCTCCTAAAAATTGTCCCCTCAAGGTTGCCTGAAATTGTGTTATTAGAGATTCATTCCTTTGGGATGATCTCACCTATCAACTTACAAAATATAGATTTTTCTAGGAAGTACAACAAGCTAAGTTCCTAATACCTTAGAACAAATTTATTTATCAGATGGGACTTGGGAAAGGAGAGTTTTGAAGGGAAAGGAGAAGGTTCAGAAAGAGGAGGTAGAGGTGAAGAGAGGGCATTGAGTAGCAAGGTATTTCACCTATCACATTATAAAATCACTTAGACCATCCCTGATACTTCCAACTCATCATCTGTTTCTTCTTCCTTTCCCTATTCCTAGCCATACTCCTGTGACAGTGGGGAGAATTTCCAAAGGAGAATGTCCAGAGACACTTTGTAAATATGCACTGAAGATCAGATGTCAGTTGGGCTATCTTAAGAGTACTGTGAAGAAAGCACATTATAAACTTCAAATTGCCATAGAAATACAAACTGTCATTTTCATTATTAGTATTATTTACTTTGGTCAGAAAAAGCTAATGATATATAATTATTATATGTAATATATTATATATGATATGCTGTATATAATATGTTTATTACAAGGGCTGTGTTAATCTTTCCTCTTTCCAATGGGGAAGGTGAGAGACTTGAGGGGCTCAGAACAGCAAGGGGTTAATTGTGGGAATTGAGTGAACCACACTGCCTCCATCTTGTGACTCAATTCTGGAGTTAGCTCAGTGCCTTTTCTATTCAATTATGGGTCTAGTCCATTTTCTGTCTTGTGAGAAAACTTTGTTCAATTGTGGGAATTGAGAGAAAACCTTATTGTATTGTTTGAACCTAGCCCAGCCTAACTGGAAAGCTAGACCACCTCTACCTGTCGCTCAGAGATCCCTTAACTAAGGACCTAGGTTATGCTAACCAGAAACCTGGTCAGATCCCAAGACTGATGCAAGGAGTTTTCTCACAATTGTGTATCTCAAACAACCCAAATGTCTTATTTAAAAACTGGCCCCATACTAATCAATCAGTTATTGTTTCCATGTTTCTTTGTTTATAAACACTTGTGGTGGAGGGAGTGGGATACCTCTTTTTCCTGCTTTCTGGGAATTGTACCTGTTCACTCTCTCCCCCTTTCCCAACTTGGAAAGTCCCTAATCTTTCATCCAATTAGAAATCACATTACCTAATATATTGTTTCCTTATAATTAATTGGCCTTATTTGATTAGTTACTTTTATTGTATAAAATTCCATTTCCCCCTGTATTTGGGGTCCAGGTCTAAGCTGGTCCTGATTTGTTAGGTAATTGGCATGCATTGCTTAACATATTGATATGCTCGGAAGATCAAACCTTTGTTTCTTCAGTCATATCATCTTTCACCCACCACAGAGATCAGGGATAAGAGGGTGAGGGGAATAGGGATAGAGTAGGGGGAAAAAGGATAGAAAAGATTGAAAGGTGAGTCGTTGAGACATCTTTTTATATTTTTAAATGCAGGGAAGAAAAGAGAAGGATGGGCAGAAAAAATCACAGATGCGTTGGGCAGTTTTGAAAGCTACAGGTTCAATTTATTATACATTTTAAAAAGAAGAAGCTGTGCAGAGATCCTGTCGTGTACAGTCACTTTTTTTTCTCTTCTGTGTATATGGAAATTCCCATCTTATTTGTTGTTTGTTAAATTGAGAATAATTTTTAAGAGGAGATAATATATGTAATATGGACAAGATACTGATGAATGTAGGGTCAAAAATTCCAGCTCTGCATTAATGTCTTTGTGACCTTTGGAAAGTCAATCAGCATCTCTGAGCTTCTGTTTCTTCTCTGTTCCTTCATTCAGCTCAGTTTGGTCTGTAAAATAAGGGGATAGAGGATGGTCTCAAAGGTCTCTTCTAGCTTCCAAGCTATGATCCCATGTCCTCTTGTGATGTTTACCAGGGAAAGTGGTAGGGGGGGCTACTTTTGGAGTATATGGCTGTTGGTTCATCAGTCATCATCCCTTTAGGGCAGCTAGGTGACTCAGTGGATGGAGCACAGGGTCATTGCTTTACCTGGTCAACTAGGTGGCACCACAGTGCATAGACCACCAGACTTGGAGTCAGGAAGACTTATCTTAAGACTTATCTGCCGGAGCTGCTGGGAGCACGCTTCCTGGACTCTGGGTGATTGCTGTGAGTGGGGAGAGGAGGACCTTTGCCTGAGGTAGCCTGTTCTGTTTTAAAGGCTTGAGAAGGTGGGTGCTTTCTACTTTATCTGCCTGTGCCAATTTCTTAACTACTCTGATGGCTTTGACTTTCTGGTTTTGGGACTCAGTCTTTTGGTATTTTAATAAATGTTCCAGCTTATTCCCCCATATAGAAAGCCTGATATATTTTGTGACTGATAACTTCATCAGCATATCTGTAATTTTGGTAGGCATTGTGAATATTGCATTGCTGATACAGTAGGCCTAGTGGGATCTCGGTTCTTCCTCTCCCTTCACTTGCAGTCTCTTCCCCCACCCAAATGGGTCTGCCCTGGTCTGATGATACCAGAAATTCTTTTATCAAAGAAGAAAAAAATCTTTCCTTCCAGAATTAGAAGCAAAAAAAAATTAGGTGCAAATATCAGATTGAAATCATGCTATTGTGAATGAACTTCTGTTAAAATATGACCATTTAAAGAGTCAACTAGGGCAGTTACTCCAACTGTCTCCAGTCCTGCTTTCCACACAGGGCCTCCACCTCCACTCCCTTTGCACCTGCAAACTGGATTCCACCCCTGCGATGTCCTGAGACCTCGTCTTTCTTAGTTCTAGGTCTACAACACTTCTAGACCATCTCAAGTCCTCACATCTTTCCCTTCATGTGCTTTCTTTCCCTTTTGTATAATCAAGTCTAAGGTTGGCTTTGAATTCAGATGGAATTGTTGGTTGTGGACATAAGTACCATTACATGAGGTCCTTGATGGCAGGGACTACCTAACTTGCTTTTATTTATTTCTCCAGAGGTTAGCCCAGAAGTCCTTGATGAATATTTCATCTATCCATCTTTCTAAAATATCTGACTCCCAACTTCTTCTCTGTTGTTATGGACTGTGAGGGCTGTTGTTGTTCTGTCATTATGTGCTGTCTTATCTGACACTCCATGCCCCACTGGGGGCGTTTCTTGGCAGAGATACTGGAGAGATTTGTCATTTTCTCCTCCAGCTCATTTTACAGATGAGAAAACCAAGGATGAAAGGTTAAATGAGAAAGAGTGTTTGAGGATTCAAACTCAGGTCTTCCTGAATCTCAGGGCTCTATCCTCTACCCCACCTATTTTATTCTTGGCTGCTTATATAAGAGGATCAGATACCTCTCCTGTGTCTGCTGGGGAGCAGAGACATAAGAGGGGCTAATAAGGAGAAGCTGCCTGTGGCTTCAGGGTTGAAATAAGGTAAAGCCAAGACATCAGCCAGTGGGTTCCCATGACTTGCCAGGTTTGTTGTCTAATAGATGATGGGTCTAATCTCCTGGCCAGCTTTTATCCTCCCTACTGGATTCACCCACCCTGTACATGTACTAGCTGCGGTTTGACCCCAGAAATTCCATTTTCTCCTTGTATCAATAGCACAAGAGCTCAATATGGCTACTAAGTCCTACTCCCAGGAGTTGCTAGAAGTGAGTGATAAGTATATGTTCTATTATCGCCGCTTAATAAAGGCTGTTCATAAATATTTATTTAAAATAAATGAGTCACAGGCCTCTTCCAGGAGATGGAGATTACCTTACCATGTAAGCCTGCCCTCTAGAGAGAGCAGTATGGTAGAAAAAAAAATTGAGGGATTTGGAGTCCTTGGCCTTTCTTCAAATCTTCTTTTCTTCCTCACTAGCTACGTGACTTTGGGTAAGACTCATCATCCCTCGGGGCCTCATTTTCTTTGTCTGTAAATTAAGAGCATTGGACAAGAGGATCTTTAAGGACCCTTTCAGCTGGATGACTGATAAAAATCACTTATTCCAGGGCTTATTAAGCTGGAATCCATGAAGTTGTTTGTTTAATATTTCAATAACTGTACTTCAACATAATGGATTTCCTTTGAAATCTCATTTTCTTTTATTCACTTAAAATATTGTTTTGAGAAAGAGTCCATAGGCTTCATCAGATGACTAAAAAGGTCCAGGACACAAAAGGGTTAAGAACACCTTTCTAGCCCAATTCTTTTATAGATAAGAAAAGTGGGATTTTAGGGAAAGGACTGACCCTAGGTCGTACAAGATATTAATTTTCTCTTAGAGCTTGAGCCAGTGGAAATTTGACAGCTTTCTCATCAAATCATTGAGATTTCAAATCAGAGGGGTCATATTCAGTTCCTGTCTATGACTTTTTACTAGCCATGTGAGTTGAGGGAAGCCCCTTCACCTTTCTGCTTCAGTTTCTACCTCTATAAAATAAAGAAATTGGACTAGATGACCCTTAAGGATTCTATCAGTTCTAAATCTATGATCCTCTGACCTGAATAAGATAATTTCTAAACTAAGGACATTTCCAGCTCTAAATCTATAGTCTGTTTCATCCCCTGACCTCTAGGAAGTCCATAATGATTGTATTAAAGGTACATATCTATTTTATACTTAAAGAACTCACCCAAGAAACAAATCCCACAATTTCCCTTTCAACCAACAAGCATTTATTAAGTGCTTACTATGTGTCAGGCACTTTGCTAACCTGCATTTCCTTTGGTCATTGGTCAAATACCCCTTTCCACTGGGAAGTCCTTATGTCCCAAATCTGGAAGAGATATTAGAAGTCATCTAGTCCAACCCATTCCTGAAGAAGATCCTCTAAACATGGCCAGCAGCTCCCCATCCAACCTTCTTTTGAAGACTTCCAGGAAACCCTAATATCTCCCAAGGCAGACCATTCTAATTTTATAGTTGTTGTTGTTCAGTTATTTCTGTTGTGTTGACTCTTCATGACCCCATTTGGGGTTTTCTTGGCAAAGATGAGTGGTTTGCCATTTCCTTCTCCAGTGCATTTTACAGATGAGGAAATTAAGGCAAATAAGGTTAAGTAATTTGCCCAAGGTCCCACAGCTAGCAAGTGTCTGAGGCAGGATTTGAATTCAGGAAAATTAGTCTTCCTGACTCCAGGCTGTAATGTTAATGGGATTTAAGATATTCCCCACCCATTAAGAGACCTCTCATGGAGCCCTTTAAGGGAAGCTTGCTTAGGGGAGGCTTGATTGTAGGAAGGCTTTCACACCTTTTGTTACTTTCTAATTAGGCATTAAGTCAGGAGGGTTGTGATGCCCCAAGGCTCTAAAAAGGGTATATATACACTGAGGTTAGCATTTTGCTTTGGGACTCACTCATTGGAAGAGTATTCTTATGATTTGACTAGATGAGACTCTGGGTAGCCATTAAGGAGCCCCCAGGTTTGAAAACCCCAGATGTTGGTGCTTCTCTCTCTGGTAACTATGTGTGTATTGCCTTGATCAGACAGCTGGATCTGTCTGTTGATCTATGCTAATTTCTCAGACAGTTAGAAGACCCTGTCTTTTGGTTTTTATTTTTCTGCTTGTATTTTCTTTGTTTAGATTTTCTCTGAAGTTCAGGGTTCTGATTTTTCCCCTGAACTAATGAAAGTAATTTTAAAAGATTGTTGACCCCTTAAACAGCTCTTTCCTAAAAAAGCAGATCTAAGAACCTGTGCCAGCAGTCATCCTGGATATGCCAGTGTGGTTGCTGTTACACAGGCCTGGCATTCTATCTACTGTACCACCTCGCTGCCCCAAAACTCTACTTTTAGATAGTGCTAATTGCTAGAAAGTCATTCTTTATGTTAAATTGAAATTCCCAGGGGCAGCTAGGTGGCATGGTCAATAGAGTACTGGCCCTGGAGTCAGGAGGACCTGTATTCAAATCTGACCTCAGACACTTAACACAAAAACTAGCTGTTTAAACTAGTTGCTTAACCTCAATTGCTCTCCAAAAAGCAAAAAAAAAAAATAAATAATAATAAAATTCCCTTCTCTTATTTATACTAGTTCTTCACTGTGGGGCCAAACTTAATTAGTCTAATCAATCCTTCTTCCTAAGCCTCTCATGCCATTTTCTTTAGTTTCTTTAGAAACTTATTGGACATGAGGTCCTTGAGGCCTTCTGTGGCTGACCATATTGCCAGATACATTGAGAATACTTGTGCCAGGCACAGAGCATTGTGTTTGTGTTACTGGTGGGGCTGCAAGATTGGGGGCACCCAGGTCAAGCAAACCTTTCTTCCTCAACTAGCCATGTTATCCTGAACTCCACCCAGGCTTCTGGTGTGGTCAAAATTAGCCAGTATCAACCAAGGTCAATGAGTTCAAGTTCAACCCTAGCCTGCATTTCCTGAGAATCTCCCTCTCCCCACCCCAGCCCCCATTTGCTTTTTTTCTAGAGAAAATGAATGGATCAAATCAAGGCAGCCCCACATATTTTTCAAAGGCAGGCCCTTCTTCTTGGAGTGATATATGAGAGCTGAAAGAATTTTGGAATGAAAAAACTTGAATCCCACTCTGGGTTCAGCTTTAGTACAAGAAGTTTCCTCACTAATAGTTTCCTGTGCTGATAAAATCACAGGTTCAATTAAAAAAATATATGGGAGAGAGAAAATTCAAGTCCAGGCCTTCTAACTTTAAATCCAACCTTCTTTCTACTATATTCCACTGACTTCCCAACTCTGGAATTGTAGGAAATCCTGAGCCTCTCTCCTACTTTCAGTGCTCTGAGTTGATTATGTAAGAAGGAAATATATTTACATATTTAGAAGCAACCTTAGTTGTATTAGGGGTGGGGTATGTTATCCCAAAGCACCCAGCTAGATAACACCTAGCAGGATAAGTAATACAGTGGACATATTATCACCAAAGCTGTAGAAGCTAGATAGGATGTGTAAGATACAGAAATACACAAGTAGACTACAAATTATGGCACTTCTGCTGCCTACAGGAAGACCCACACCAATGACAATCCTTATATAGCCTTTCTTTTTCAGTTAAAAACATACAGGCAAACACAGAGTGGCTACCATGTGCTAGGTGCTCTGGGGGATACAAATATAAAACCCAGTTCTTGTAACCAAACAGGTCACAATCAAGTCAAGTCAATAAACATTTATTCAACACTTATTGTGTGCCTGGCCCTGTGCTAAGAGCTGGAAATAAAAATACAAGCAATATGAAAGACAGTCACCCTCAAGGAGCTTACATTCTAATGGAGAAAGACAATTCACTGAAGGGAACTGAAAGTGGGAGTGGGGGTGAATAAATAAAATGGCTGGTCTGGGTCCCTTCCTCAAGATGGAAGCTCCAGAAAGAACTCACCAATAGAAGAGGTATCGAGAGAAGGCGATCTAGTTAAGGAGACCAGGTTAATACATGAAACTATTAGAGGACAATATTGATGAAAGCATTAGAGACAGGGATGCTTAGTGGTTAGAGTCTACTCCTTGTGACAATTAATTTGTGGTCACAGATAAATGGCTTAACCTCTCTGAACTTCAGACAACTATCTAATAACTAGCTACCTCGTCACAGAAGGGTTGTCATCTGCATTGGTGGAGGGAGTTCTCACATGGCCTCATATGTGATAATATGTAGTCAAGTCATAACTTGTATGGCAAAATCTTACATGATGCTGTGGGAAAAAAGCAACAACTGAAAACTGAGGAAGTACTCATCAATTGGGGGGGAAACAGAAATTTTCAAAGATTTTAGGAGGAAGAAAATTCAGTTAGAGACTTTGAGCATAAGCAGATAAAACAACAGGGAAGATATTAATAACAGGAGGGCATATGGCCTCCAGATTAAGTAAAAGAGTCCAGACATTTATGAATAAATGTTGAAAGACAAAAGAATCAACATCTGAGGAGGAGAAGGAACCTGTGGATTTCCAGGAGACAATGGAACCATAACAGTATGTTTCTGATGGATTTAAAAAGAAATAAAAATTGTGGGAGTAGAAACAATGTGCTACAAAGTAGAAGTAATAAAGCAGAATAGAAAAACTGGAATCTGCAATAACAAACCTCACCAAAGAAACAAAAGAGAGAACAGTATATTGGTAATACAAATACACTGAAGTGAAAGTCTAGAAGAGAAACAAAAAACAATAAAATTAAAGGAAAATATGGAATATGGCAAAATAAAGGAATCAATCAGCTGACTGTTCCCAAATTCCCCTCCAAACAACTCAAAAATAATGTCTCATATTAATCTGGATTGGCAGAGTCAACAACAGATCAAGTGAAACATTCTTTCAGCCCATACTTCCCTCAATAGAAGGAAGAGTAGATCAATAAATTGAGCACAAAACAAAAAAAAATAGAAAAAGAACAAATCCTGAAAATCAAAGGAAAGATTAATAAAATTGAAAGTTGTAGGATATAAAATAAACCCACATAAATCATTAGCATTTCTATATACTACCAATAAACCCAACAGGAAGAGTTAGAAAGGAAAATTCAATTTAAAATAATGATAAAAAATATAAAATACTTGAGAATCTAACTGCCAAGACAAAACCAGGGACTAAATGAACACAATTATGAAACACTTTTCATAGAAATAAAGACAAATCTAAACTGGAGAAATATTAATCGCTCGTGGGTAGGCTGAGCCAATATAATAAAAAGGACAATTCTCCCTAAGTTAATTTACTTATTCAGTGGCATAGCAATCAAACTACCAACGAATTATTTTATAAAGTTAGAAAAAATAATAAGATCCATCTAGAAGAACAAAGGGTCAAGAATATCAAGGGAATCAATGAAAAAAGAAAAAGAAAAAAAGTCTAGCAGTTCGAGATTTCAAACTACATTGCAAAGCATTAATCATCAAAACAATCTGGTAATGACTAAGAAATAGAGCAGTGGAGGGGAGGCTAGGTGGCACAGTGAATAGAACCCTAGAGTCAGGAGGACCTGAGTTCAAATCCTGCCCCAGACACTTAATACTTAACTAGCCATGTGACCTTGGGCAAGTCACTTAACCCCAATTGCCCTCAAAAAAAAAAAAAGAAAGAAATAGAGCAATGGATCAGTGGACTAGATTTAGATACACAGCAGTAAAACATAGTAAATGGCCATAAGTAATCTAGTATTTGATAAACCCCCAAATCTAAGCTTTTGGCATAAGAACTCACCATTTGACAAAAATTGTTAGAAAAACTAGAAAGCAGTTTGGAAGAAACTAGGCATAGACCAGCATCTCAAACGATACACCAAGATAATGTCAAAATGGGTACATGATTTTGACATAAAGGGTGATATCATAAGCAAATTAGGGGAGCATAGAGAAATGTGCCTGTCAGATTTATGAATAAAAGAAAAGTTTGTGACCAAATAAGAGATAGAGAGAATCATGGGAAGTAAAATAAATAATTTTGATTACATGAAGTAAAAAAGACTTTATACACTTTATTAATATAACCAAAATTAGAAGGAAAAAAGAAAATGGAAGGTGGTGCTTATAGTAAGTCTCTCTGATAAAGACTTCATTTCTCAAATACATAGAGAACCAATGTATAAATTAGTTATATGAATTAGAGAACAAATTTATTTTTTAAAAAAGCCATTCCCCAATTAATAAATGGTTAAAGGATATGAACAGGCAGTTTTTAGAAAAAGAAATCAAAGCCATCAATAGTCACATGAAAAAAATGCTCTAAATCATTATTGAGTAGAAAAATGCATCTTAAAACTACTCTGAAGCACTACCTCACACCTATCAGATTGGATAAGATGACAAAAAAGGAAAATGACAAATGCTGGAAGGAATATGGAAAAATTGGAACACTAATAAACTGTTTGTGGATTTGTGAACCAGTCCAACCATTCTGAAAAGCAATTTGGAACTATACCCAAAGGGCTATAAAACTGCACATATCCTTTGACCCAGCAATATTCTAAGTATGTACACCAAAGAAATCAAAGAAAAAGGAAATGGGCCAATATCTACAAAAATATTTATTGCAGCTCTTTTTGCAGTGGCAAAGAATTAGACCTCAAAGGGATGCCCATCAGTTGGGGACAAGTTGTGGTATGTGATTATGATGGAATACTATTGTGCTATAAGAAATGATGGGCAGGATACTTTCAGAAAAACTTAGGAAGACTTACATGAACTGATGCAAAGTCCAATGAGCAGAACCAAGAGAACATTTTCTATGATAGCAACATTGTAAATACAAACAACGCAGAAAATCTTGAGAACTCTCAGTGCAATGACTGATCACAAATTCAGATGATTCATGATGTTACTCAACTTTTGACACAGAAGTAAAGGATTCAGGGTACAAATTGAGATTTTTTTTTTGGATATAGCAAATACAGGAGTTTGTTTTGCTTGATTATGCATACTTGTTATCCAGTGGGTTTGTTTTTCTTTCTTTTACAACTGCGGGGGAGAGAGAAAGTCTAGAGGAAAGAAGGTGGATTTTTGTTTCTTTAAAAAATAGCTTTTGGGGCAGCCAGGTAGCACAGTGAGTAAGAGCACTGGCCCCAGAGTCGGGATGACCTGGGATCAAATCCAGGGTCAGACACTTAGCACCCACCCAGAAACACCTGGCCATGTAACATTGACCAAGTTACTTAACCCCAACTGCTTAGGGGTGGCCAGGTGGCACAGTGAGTAAGAGCATCGGCCCCAGAGTCGGGATGACCTGGGATGGAATCCAGGCTCTGATACTTAGCCCCACACCCAGAAATAACTGGCCATGTAACCTTCAGCAAGTTACTTAACACCAATTGCTTAAAAAAATAGCCTTTTAAAAAATAAGTATCAGATTTTGTCAGAGGTTCTGGGTTCAAATCCTGAATCTACCCTTATATAACATTAGTTGGGCATGTTATTAAGTCTCTCTGCACTCAGTTTTTCTCATCTGTCAAATAAAAGCACTGGCCTAGATAATGCCTTAGTTTCCTTCAAGTTCCACCTCTATGATTCCAAAATTGGTAAGGGGTCCAATCATCACATAGCCCAGCACTGTGGACCCTGGCATCCTGCCTTTCATCTGGAGACGTTTGCAGTAGGAATCCTACCCAATGCACCAAAAGGATGAGATTAAATAAAAAATTCAAGCGGCTCTCTGGGGAACAAAGCACCTTCTGTGCCCAGCTCAGGCTGGAGCCGGCCCTCAAAGATCTGACAGGAACAATCCTTGTTGAATTGTCCCTTAAGACTCCAGGTTGCTCCTGAGCACTGTTCACTGGCCCTGGTGACTCCCTTTTTGTGTTGGGTAAAAGTGAACCCCACATACAGGCTCCCACCAGGTCATTAGCCTTTCTAAAAATTATTTTCCAAAGTCTTTGATCCCAGAGCTGCTCTGTTTGCATCAATACAATACAATCAGCTTTGTGGATGGAGTGCTAGGCCTAGAGTCAGGAAGACCTGAGTTCAAATCCAGCCTTAGACACTTAATAGACCCTGGGAAAGTCACTTAACTTCTGTTTGCCTCCGTTTCTTCACTTGTAAAATGAGAATCCTAATAGCACTTGCCTCTCAGGGTTGTTGTAAGGATCTAATGAGCTAATATTTATAAAACCCTTAGCAACAAAGCCTGGCACCTAGAAGGGGCTTAATAGATACTTGCTCTCCTTCCCTCTATGCCCCAATGGGGAATTCCACTAACCAACTTCCAGGAGTCCTGAGAAATTACTCTGACTGAGGTGTCCACTGGGTTGGACCCCCCAGTTTCCCCGCTCTACAATCCTCACATGTTGCTGTCCCACTAACACCCTTTTCCTCAACGTTTCCTGCTGTAAGAAGCAACAGGACAGCAGGGGGGGAAACAAACAAACATACCTAGATTTGGCATCAGCCTAGTCCCTGCTCTGCCTCTTACTAGCTGAATAACCTTAAGCTCTAAGCTTCAGTTCCCTCACCGGAAAAATAAAAGGGTTGGAGTGGGTGATCCTTAAGGTCCCATTATAGTTCTAAATCCCATGATCCCACTTGAAGAATGCTACAGACTTCTCTCTCTCTCCCCTTTAAGGCACTGTCTTCTGATCCACAGAGTAGGAAATAAAGAATCAGAGGGGTTGAAAAGCCAGCAACTGAGTCAGAGAAGAAGTCAGCAGGCTCTAAAATAAGCGGCGCCTCTTGCCCTTAGTTCATCCCCCACCCTCTTTCTGTAGTCTCCAGCAGGGTCCAAGGAGGGCCATGGTGTTTAGGGCTGGGAGTGACAGTGCTCTCAAGGCTTGAAGGACCTTGCAGAAGACAGAAACAGAAGGTTGAAACTGGGGTTGGATCTGGGACTGGGACAGAGACAAGACAGAAGATACAGAATAGTTAAGTTTGGATTGGGTGGGAAAAACAGAGATGAAACAGAGTCATTCATTTGTACCTGCATTGACACTGTACCTTGTAGGGTCATCATCATTATCGTCATATCAATAGTAAAAGTTCACCTTTTTTACATAGCATCTTAAGATTTACAAAACATTTTACACAAATTGTCTTATTTGATACTCACCATAACCCTGAGAGGCAGAGGTATTATCATTAGCCCCATTTTTATAGCTGAGGAAACTAAGGCTCTTAGAGGAGAAGCGATTTGTCCATGGTCAGACAATTAGTAAAAGTCTAAGGCAAGATTCAAACTTAGGTCCCTCTAACTCCACTACTCCACAAACTATGCCACCTATTGAGGAAAGGGGATTGGGCCTAAGACTAGGATGAGAATTGTCCAAGGGAGTCAATGAAATCCTGGAACTCAGAGGCATGGCCCTGAGGGGAAAAGTTAGCACCCTGAGCTTCAGAGAAATACAAATAAAATACAAGCAGAGAAATAAAGACCAACAGATAGGGCTCTGACTGCCTGAATCAAAAATACACTTTACATACATCCCTGGATAGAGAGAGCTTTTACATCTGAGCAGTCAGGGAGCTCTGAACATAGGGCCACTCAGAATCTCCACCAGGGAATCACAAGATCCTTCTCATAAGCGAGCCCCTGTAATGGTAATGTAATTTTGAATTTGAAGATCCTTTTGTGTTGGCAAAAGTAGCAGGTACTTAACACTTAGTAACTGATCAAGCCTCTGATTGGGGGAACAGAAGGTATGATCTCCTGTCTCCTGTTAACTGACTTAGCAGGAAGAAGTTGGCTGAAGGAAGTGAAGTAGGTATATATAAGAAAAGCCCAAGAGAGGCACTGTCAGAATTTCCTTGAGAACGAGATCTGGTGGCAGAACAGCTATAGAAGAATGGAGAACTGAGTTCTGAAAACTTATCTTGGTGGAGCTTCTTCTGAACAGGATCCCAGGAGCCCAGAGCCAGGAGGCCAGGAGCCCAGATCCCAGGTGACTGAAGCATGACCAGGATGCTGAGACTTTGTTTGTTTGTGGCTTGGTTGAGCCTTGAATTCCTTGGAGCAGAAATGGTGAAGGAGCTGACATGGACCAGACCCTGTGAACGCCAGTGTGGAGCAGGACCTGCCCAGCAAACTGGTCAAGGAACTAGGAGCTGTCTGCCATTGAACCCAGGTGACAGTCTGTTGAATCTAGACAGAATCTGGGACCATGGAAGGGGATCCAGGGAATCTGAGAACAGACCCCAAGTCAAGATGAAGAAGAGATCTTTCCTTGGGCACTGAGTAATTATGGAATTATAGTTTACTAGTGACCTAAAGGGTGGAGGGTTTTGTGTATGATACTTAGTAAGACATTACTGAATAAGTGACTGATTGTACTTTGAGTACTTTGACTATATTTCTGATTAGTGACTGATTGAGTTAATCAAGACTTTGCCCCAAGAGTGGAAGACTTTGAGACTGCTTATAAGTGACTAATTGAGTTAGTCAAGACTTTGCTCCAAGAATGGAAGACTTTGACTCTGTACTTTGATACTACTGATAAGTGACTGATTGAATTAAGAGTGACTACTTTACTTTGAGACTATGTTGTGAATATTATATTGTGATTTTCTGGGATAAGTTGAAATACGGTGAATGCTACATTTTGAATTATGCTGTACCTTGATTTTCCATGGATGTTTTGCTTTTGTTATGGAATAAATAGAGTGATCACTATACTGAGTAATCAGATCAGAGGAGCAGTTCTTCTAAAAAGCTTCTGTGCATGGCATTATGGGTTGAATGTAATGGAAATGCAAATTTAAAGATCTTCCCTGCCCTTAGGCCCTTTGATAGGCTTAAGAGACTGAGAATCTTCCTTGATTTGAAAATATACTTGGTTTTCAGGAATGCCCACACATTGATGCTGTGTGATTGGGCAGTGGGTCAAGAGGGTGGTTACATTCCTGACCCAGGAGAAGGCTATATAATCCCTGATGTAAGGCTTTGCTTTGGGGCTCACTTTGAGAATTGTTGTGTGATTTGACCAGATAAGACTCTGGGCAGCTGTTGTTGAGAGCCTCCTGGCTTTGAAAACCCAGATGTTGATGCTTCCCTCTCTGGTAACAGTGATTAGGTATGGATGTATGTAATGGTTGGACAGTTTGGAAGCCTGTCTGCTGAAATGTTCTTGTTACTTATGCTTGTAGCCTCTGTATATTCTGAAGTTCAGGGTGCTGACCTTTTCCCCCTGAACTAGGTAAAAGATATATGTTTGATTGATTAAAGTAAGCTTGTTGACCTATTTTGAGTTGCTTTCCTTTAGAAAAGCAGATCCAGGAACCTGTGTTGGCAGCCACCCTGGGGACACTGGGGTGCTTGCTACTACAACCCCCAAAGCAAAATACCAACTCAAAGCATATATACACTTCTCAGAGCCAGAAGGCATCACAGCCCTCCTGACTCAGTGCCCAATTAGGAATTAGCAAAAGGTGTGAAAGCCTTCCCAAAAGCAAGCCTGCCCTAAGCAAGCTTCCTTTAATGGGCTCCACATAAGGCTTATTAATAAACAGGAAGATCTTAAATCCCATTAACATTATACCCATTCACAGGCCAAACCCAGGGGTAGGTACATCACAGAATCCATCCCAGTGACTGGGGGCTGATAGATGGATTGGGAGAAGGGGAGAGGGACTGAAGCATTACCATCCCCCTAGGTGTCCCAGGTCTCCCTACTTTTTTTGCAGGAGGAAGAAAGCTCTCATTCTTTCCCACCCCCACCCTGTCCTCTTCCAAAACATACCCACACTGTCCATTCTGATCCTTCCAGGGACACATGGACTGTTTCACTACTGAGCTCCTTCCAGAGTAGACTGGCTTGGAGATCACACCAAGTAACAGAATTGCTGTCATTCAGAAGGGGCCATGACTGGGGGGAGGATCAGGTTTAGATAGTGCTAGTGAGTTTTCTCCCTGCTGAATACACTTAGGAAAAGAGGCTTTACAAAGGACTTTTCTGGCCTCTGGGCAGAGTGCCAAAACCCAGAGGAGGAGGAGCAGTCAATAATAGAGATTCCGTTCAGCACGTTTCCAAAGAGCTCCAAGGCCCCACACTTAGCAAGCCAAGTGTAAGAAGGATTAGAGTTAGAAGTTCCCTTAAAAGCCATCTAGTCCAACCCCTCATTTTACAAGTAAGGAATATGAGGCCCATAGAGACTAAGTGACTTGTTTAGGGTCACACAGGAAGCCTCGGAGCCAGAATTTGAGGCTAGTTTCCAAAGCCAGTAGTCTTTCCGCTGTACCAACTGGATCTCCTGACAGTTCTGAAAAATGGGTGGTGTGTGATTGGAGCCTCCTCAGCCCTCTGTAGGCAACAAGAAGGCAGAAAGATTAGTGCCGTAGGGGGGCAAATGAAGAATCAAAAGTATCTATCGCTTGTCCAGTGCTACACTAGATGCTATGGCCACAGATTTGTGCAGCATGGCCACTACCTCTGGGGAACTCATAGTCTTAGCAGACTGGAGACAAGCAAGGGGCAGTACAGGACAAGCTTTAAGTACTAAACTGGGTGATTCGGATTCAAATCTTTTGGAAATCAAGAAAAGGGAAGTGGAAGGTTTAGTAGTAGAGACTAAAATGGTTGGTATATATTTATATTTCTATATATACATACATATATGCACATACATGTGTATATGTGTGTATGGGGCAAGAGGGCAAGGAGGGCCTGCAGAGTCCACACATGCATACACACACACACAACACAACACACACACACTTACCTCAAGTCAACAGACCAAGCAACCAAGGGAACAAGGAGACATCCTGACCACCTATTCACACCAACCCTAACTTTGTGAACCATGTCTGGCAACTCTATAGCCACGAAGAAGGTGATTAGGCCATTCCACCTTGAAGCCAATTTCAACCTCTAGTTTCTCAAGATGCTGAAGATCTGATTCTGCTTCAGGGGCCTAATGCTTAAAGACCCCCTGCTGACTGAAGTATCTTTAAGTACAAATCCTTTTAAACCCCCAAATGTCAGTTGGTTACTGTAGTAAGATGTTATTTAAACTATTTTGAAAGCTCTCCTAAGCCAGTTTTCATATGGAGACTTTTGGTGAATGTGATATGAATTATGACTATTCAAAGGAAAGAAAAAATTGAAGCCAGCACAAAAACTTAATTGTAAAACAATGTGCCAAATTAACTGTCCACATTCCCATTTTTGTTAGACCTTCTCATCTGTCCTTCTGAATTTTCATTGATTTCTGTTGTGTTCACTGGCAAGAATACAATAATAAAAAATACTCAGTTTATTAAAAATTTATAAATAAATGATAAAATGGTCAGGGAAAGCTTTGGAAAAAAGATGGGGCTTGACCTTGCCCCTTAAAGATGTATAGGATTAAGAACGAGAGAGAAGACGTAGGAAGAGAAAACTTGCAAAGTCTTGGATGCTTTTGAGGAAGATGAAATGTGGGGTAAAGAAATAGACAGACAGCATCTTGCCTGTTTCCAGAAGACCCAGAGAAGAAATATGTCTGACTTAAGGTCACACAATAAGTCAATAGCTGGAACAGAATTAGTTGTATGCCTCTTATACACTCTAGACCGAGACTTCTTACACTTTTTCCACTCAGGACCCCTTTTCTTTAGCATTAATGCAACTGTGAGTTGGCCGATGCATGGCCTGAGGGCATGTGCAGTGCAAAATGTGCATGCCTTGTGGTCAGAACCAAGGCAGCAGTGAATTCGCTAGATGCAACAAGGGCCAATGCTGCCAGAAACACCTGATTCATTACATGTTTGATTTTAAATTAATTTTTGGTACTTGTGTGTTCAGAAACCTTTTACTTTTGCCAAATTTTTCATGACCCCACACAGAGTCATGACCTACAGTTTGGGAAGCACTCATCTAGACCATGTAGGTGTAGTGTGGATCATGGAAGCTGTACCAGGATAGAGACAGGGCACAGAGAATGGGGCTTCAGAGCCCTAGGGCACTACTATGGGCCATCCCATCTCCCTCCCCCCTTAGAAATGGGAGACTCAGATTTCCTCTTTTTCCCATAGTGAAAAGTCCTCCCTGTACCCCAGTTTATTTTCCATAATTCTCAAAACACCAAAATCAGAATTTGAACAAGGAGGAAAAGTCATATTAATAACCTGCACCTAAACCTCCCCCACCCATGTGCCCATTCTTGACATTTTCTAGGCAAGGTTCCTGCACCCACACCCATTCCACCAAATTCTGGTTCTGAGCAGAATAGTATTTCCTCTTTCTGGAGATTTCATGTGCCCACATAGCTCGTGTCTTCCTAGGCTCCATGCCTCACATTCCTGGACCCCCTTCCCACCACGTGCTCCCAGAACTGGGCAAAGACAAGAAACCGCATGACCCATAGCACATCCCTACCTCTAAGAAGCAATGTTTGGGCCAAGGAAAAAAATTTCGGCAATAAACTTTTTTCCAATATTCGCAAGGCATTGGGCATACAAATATGAGAACGGCAAAGTTCCTACCCTAAAAGTGCTTACAATCTTATAGGGAGGAGATAAGACATACACAATTAGGTAAAACATGCAGCAAAATATATTAGATACAAAGGAAATAGCTACATAACATGCTATAGGAAAACCTAAGCCAAGCGATATTAAAACTAGGGAATGATTAATAACTTTTGCCCTCTTGCCTACGGGCAGAAACCAATTATCACAGAGCTAAAGGAAATGTCAATATTGTTCTGAGCAGGATGCTTTCCTAGAGACTAAAAATAGGCATGTGCTCAACATATCCCTGAAATCCTGGGGCCCCACTCTCCTGAACTCCTTTGCCTCACAAATACCCAGGATAGTGAGACAGCCAGAGCAGATTGAAAAGAATAACTCTGATGTCCAACACCCGGGTTCGATTTTCAGCTTGGCCATAATGTCTCTAGGCATTAGTCTGTAAAATGATGGAGTTAGAGTAGATGATCTCTGAGGTCCCCTCCAGCCCTTGACAATTTAGGGGTAGTACAAGACAATCTTTAAGGGCTAAACTATGTGATTCAAACTCTCAATTGGGGGGGGGGGTTAAGTGACTTGGCCAAGGTCATATGGCTAGTTTTTTGTGTTAAGTGTCTGAGGCCAGATGTAAACTCAGGTCCTCCTGACTCCAAGGACAGTGCTCTGTTCACTGCACCACCTAGCCACCCTATACTCTCAATTCTTTAGGTTGTCCAGAAAGTGTGTGTGAGGGTGCATGGGTAGAGGAGTTTCAGTGAAGGCTAAAATAATCGGGGAAGGCTCCATAGAGGAGACTTGCTTTGGCCCCTAAAGGGTGAGTTGGGTTGGATTTGGAAAGGTGGAGTATCTGTCAGGAAACTTGGGGAGAGGGGAACCTGATGAGTCAGACACTTCAAGATGGGTGATCACAGGAAAGCCACTTAGTTGCTCTAAGTTTTGGTTTCTTCATTGGTAAAATGGGGAATAATAATATTAGCCCTATCTTGTTTATAAGATTGTTGGAAAGAAAGTGGTTTTCTAACCTCAGTATGTGATTATTCTCCACCTGGATGCTCTCCTGGACTTCCCGATCTCCAGAAACTCATTGTTCTGCAAGGTGAAATCACCTGGGAAACTCTCATCTCCTCAGATCATTTCCCTCCCTGGCTGCAGGACTTCATGGCACCCTCCCCCCTCTTCAGCTTCCTTTTATGCGCGGTCTTCCCCCATTGGACTCCTGAGCTCCTTGAAGGCGGGGATTGTCTTTTGCCTTCCTTTGTATCCCCGGCACTTAGCACAGCGCCTGCCATAGAGTAGGTCCTTAAATAAATGACACTCGATTTGGGCTCTGATTAGGAACTGAGCAAAAAAGGGCAACTTCCTGGCAACCAAGTCTACTTCTGGGGAGCAGTGTTTTCTCTTCTTAAATTATGATTCAACAACAAGCATTTATTAAGTGCTCACTCTGAATTTACTTCTCATCCACTATATGTATGTATGTATGTATGTGTGTATGTATGTATGTGTGTATATATACATAGTTGTTTGCATGTTGTCTCCCCTATTGGAATGCAAACTCCTTGAAGACAGGAACCATGTTTTCGCCTTTCTTTTTATCTTTTGTGCTTAGCAGTGTCTGGTACATAGTAAGGGCTTAATAAGTTCTTGCTGTCTGCTTACTGACTATGTGCATCAGGGATCCTTAAGACTGTGGTGGCAAGCCCTAATTTGATTTAGTATTTTGTCCTGATGCAAAATATGTTGCAACATCTCCTTTTGGACAGCTGTCTTTTCTAGTGCCCCCACGGCATAGCATCACAGTGCCAGGGCATAGAAAAACAGGAAAAAGTTGGACCCTAAACAGATTCCATCCTATGCCCCCTGAAAGGGCATAGCTTCCTTGTGCTTTCAGGAATAGTGAGGGCTAAAGGAGCCAACCCCCACAGCTGGTACTGCCTTTCTGCTCTGATCTTCCTCTCCCAGAAGGGAGCGGAAAGCCCACAGCTGGGGCCCAAAGTGCCTAAGTCTAGTGGTGGATAGTGAGTTTGCCTAAGTTAGCTATTCAACTAGACTCCTGTGTCCTCCTGAAACCCACACCCCAGGGCCAGATTGTGTTCTGTTGCCACAGGGCAGAGTGGCAGAGGCCACATTGTCTTCAGCCTGGAGGTGTTTGCCCAAGTCACCGGGCTGCTTAGCCTGAGACATGATATCTGCCCATGCCCACACCCTTGGCATGGGCCCCAGACAAAGGCACATGCAGGAAGCAAACAGGTAATGGTCAAGCCAGAAGGCCCCAGGGGAGCCAAGCAAGTGTCAAGGTTAATCATCTTCTTAGCAAAATGTCCCTTAGTCTCAACTCTCTACTTCGATTTCCCTATTGGTACTCATGTCTATGAGCAGAAATGTGCCAACAGGTTACCTGGAAATGACATGACTTCATCTCTAATCTATAGAATCCTGAAACACATGGTCAGGATCAGCAAGAAGGTTTCAGGGGGAGCATTAGACTTTAAGGGCTTTAAAAATCAACCAGGTAGATTATTTTACATATGAAGAAACTCAGGCCAGGTAATGACAACTGACATTTATAGAACCTTCAAAATTTGCAAAGCACTTCAGAACCATTATCTCATATGATCCTAGAAATAACCCTGTGAGATGGAGGCTACAGGCATTATTATACTGGTTTTACAGATGAAGACACTGAGGCCCAGAGAAGGTACATGACCTATCTATGATTACATAAATTAATTAGAAGCAGGCTTGGGATTTGAACTTCAGTCCTCTGACTCCAGATCCAGCTACCACTTTTTTGTTATACTAGGCTGGAAATCTAAGAATGTTGAATTCCTAAGTCCCCCTTTTTGGTCTCTATATAATCATTTTCACATCTTTTGGTGGTTGGCATATTCTATGCAGATTTGTTTGGTGTAATGGAAAGAATGCTGGCTTTGAAATCAGAGGACCTACATTCAAATCCCAGCTCTGTGATTTATTGAAGACCTGTGTGATATTAGATAATCCACTTGCTTCACCTCCCTGACTCAATTTCCCTTATCTGTAAAATAAAGAGTTTGGACTAAATGATCTTCAAGGTCCCTTCCAGTCCTCAAACTATAAACCTGTGATCCTGTGACTTCCAAGGTCCTTTTCTGACTCTATGGACTACTCTGTTATTCCCCACCCAATACTCCTTCATTACTTTTCTGAACCCGATATGAATTAAAACTTTGACTCTGATGTTCACTATGATAAGTAGAGACCATCTCCTTTGTGGATAGCCACTCTGCATTGTGACCACAAGGATCTCAATTCAAATTCAAATCATGGCAAGTAAGCCCTTCATTTTAGGAGACAGTAAGGCATGGGGAAAAGACTGGATTTGAGATCCAAGGACCTGGGCTCTAGTCTCAGCTGTTCCATTTACTAATTGTATGACTTTGGGGGAAGTCAACTAATCTGTTAGTTTCTTCATCTATAAAATGAGAAGTTTGGCTTAGATTAGAGGTGTCAAACACTGGTCCAGGAGGCTACATAAAGCCCTCAGCATGAGTATAATTGGGAATTATTTAACAAGATAAATAAAATAAAAGACAGATATATTAATATGTGGTTTTCTAAGTCAATGTGCAGCCTTCAAGGATACTTATCTACAGTACAGTAACTCCTCCCCCTTTCTATTTCATTTAGAAACCATCAGACTAGACGACACTTCCTTCCACCTCTAAATCTGTGATTTTATGGATTCCTGTGGAAAATCTGGAACCACTGTTCTAAAGTCTGTCTCCACCTGGCAGGAGGTCAGAAGACCCCCAATAGGGTAAAAGGGGTGTGGCTGGATAGGTGGCAGAGAATAATGAGAGACAAGAAAAAGACCAGGATCTAAAAAGAGCCCAGAGAAAGTCAAGGAAGAGGCTAGACAGGGATAAGCACCTGGGGTAATTCTGAAGGGTGAGATAGAAGTGTCTGGGGTTTATGGCTCACAGCACACACTAGTCTTCCAGGCCCTTTTCTGATCTTGGGAGAAGGAAGATGAACCAAACAGGACCTTATCAGGGCATGAGGCCGGGAAGGAGACACTGTCTGTTTCTTTGTCTGTGTGTGTATATGTGTATGTGTATGTGTATTTGTGTGTGTGCGCCTGTGACTCTGTGGGTGTCTCTGTGTATGTCTCTGTGTCTGTGTCTCCATGTGTGTCTGTGTGTCTCTGTGTATGTATCTGTGTGTGTCCCTGTGTCCCTGTGTGTGTCTCTGTGTGTCCCTACTTATGTACTTGTGTGTGTATCTATGTGTCTCTGTGTGTGTGCCTGTGTGTCTGTGTCTCTGTGTATGTCTGTGCATGTTTCTGTGTGTCTATGTATGTCTCTGTGTCTATCTCTGTGTCTGTGCGTGTGTGTCTGTGTATGTGTATGTGTATGTGTATATCACTGTCTCTGGCTAGCTGGCTGTCTCTATCTCTGCCTCTCTCTGTCTATCTATCTCTGGGCATCTAGTAGTAGTAGTAGTAGTAGTAGTAGTAGTAGTAGGCAATTAAAAAACCCTTTATTTTTAGACCAGACCTGTGATTTCTTCAGTGGAAGGAAAGCCCAGTGAGAGAGTTCCATCTTCTTGCCTGGGCCCCTGAGAATTTAAATGACTGACATTGACTTCCCATAAATGACTTCCCAATTGACAAAGTCAATATGTGTCTGATACCAAATGTGATCCTACTTCTCCCTGACTCCTAGGCCACCTCCCAAGCCTCTATATAATGCTACTTCTCACTTTTTAAAAAAATATATATTTATTTTTAGTTCACAACATTCAGTTCCACAACCTTTTGAGTTTTAAGCTTTCTCCCCTTCCTTCCCCTCCCCCGTCCCCAAGAGGGCCTGCAATCTGATATGGGCGCTACTTACACTTTCATATTAAATATTTTCACATTAGTCATGTTATAAAGAATTATAACCAATGGAATGAACCACGAGAAAGAAGAAACAAACAAAACCAAAAAGAGAGAGCAAATAGTATGCTTTGACCTGCATTTTTTCTCTGGATGTGGATAACATTTTTCATCATGAGCCTTTTAGAGTTGTCTTAGAACCTTGCATTGCTGAGAAGAGCCCAGTCTGTCAAAGTTTACCTTTTACTTGCAAAGAGCTTTACATGCATTATCTCCTTTGATCTCCACAGTAGCCTTGTAAAGGTCAGAACTGCTGATATCATTATCACTATTTTGCAGATTATGAAACTGAGGCTGACTTAAATGACTTGCCCATGATCACCCAGTAAATAAATGTCAGAATCAGGATTAGACGCTCAGCCTTTAGGTTTCCAAGTTCAGAACTCTCTGGCCATTTTTTTTGCCTGGATTGATAGTGGAAAATGGAGGATAAATCAGTACTTTCATCCTATCTCTATTGAGCACCCACCATGGATGAGAAAACATGCTAATATGAAGGGAATACAAAGAAATTTAAGAAAGCTCCTACCCTAGTTTAAGAAAGCTAGGTAGGTGACAGTGAATAGAGCTCCAGACCTGGAATCAGGAAGACTCATCTTCCTGAGTTCCAATCTGATCTTAAACACTTTTAAGCTGTGTGATCCTGGGCAAGTCACTTCACCCTGTTTGCCTCAGTTTCCTCATCTGTCAAACGAGCTGGAGAAGAAAATGGCAAAACACTCCAGTATCTTGGCCAAGAAAATGCCAAATGGGTCATGAAGAGTCAGACACAACTGAAACAATTGAACACCACCCTCAAAGGACTTACAGTTCAGTAAAGGGGATGAGATATACACATAGAATTTTTTAAATGACTATGCTTAAAAATTAAAGGGTGATGAGCTATAAGAAAGAATCAAAGTACTAGAAGAGAAAGTACAAGCATTGGAATCAGAGCCCTGAGATTCAGACCTCCCCTCTGATGTGTATTGCCTGTATGACCTTGAAAAAATTACTTCACCTCTTCCTCCTCTGCAACATGAGGGGGTTGAGCTGGATGGCTTCCATGGTCCCTTCCAAATCTACGGCCCTATGATCCTAATATGAGGATCGGGCTGCAGAATTCAACATGACCAGGGAGCTTCACCCACGGTTTCCATGACACAGCACTCTTCTCCTTTTACTTTTCCTCATTCTCCTCCTCTTCCCAGCCTAAATGTAGATTATCTCTATCCTTGACCCTCTTTTCTTTTCCTTCTAAAATCTGTCCCCTGGTGATCTAATTCATGACCCATGGCTTTAATCATCAATTATACAGTTGTTGTCATTCAGTTGTTTAAGCCATATCCGACTTTGTGACCTCGTTTGCAGTTTTCTTGGCAGAGACACTGGAGTGGTTTGCCATTTCCTCTTCTAGCTCATTTTACACATGAGGAAACTAAGGCTAATAGGGTTAAATGACTTGCCCAGGGTCGCACAGCTAAAGTGTGTCTGAGGTCAAATTTGAACTCATAAAGATGTCTTTCTGATTCCTGGTCTGGCATCTAGCTGCCCCTCTATACATCTGACGCTCAAATTGTTATTTTAAACTCCACTCACACTCCAGTCCCACATATTCAGCTCCTTGCTGGACAGGATTGGATGTCCTATCTGAATGTCCTGCCAAATTCAACATATTCTAAACAAATTATCTTCTCTTCAAAACAAAACAAAGCAAAACCTTCCCCTCCTAACTTCCCTGTGTATGTTAATGGCCTTGCCAATCTCCCAGGCACTCAGGTTAAGAAACTCTGACCTCTTCTATGTACCTAATCAAATTCTAATTCATAATTATTTGTAGACATGTTTCTTTTTTCCACCTACAGATTGTAAGTTCCTTGAGAGCAATAAATGTATTTTTTTCATCTTTGTATCCTCATTGTCTAATTTATTGTTAGTCATTTCAGTTGTAGCTGACTCTTTATGACCCCTTTTGGGGTGTTCTTGGCAAAAAATACTGGAGTGGCTTCTCATTTCCTTCTCCAGCTCATTTTATGATGAGGAAACTAAGGCAAACAGAGTGAAGTGACTTGCCCAGTATCACACAGCTTAAAAGTGTTTAAGATCAGATTTGAACTCAGAAAGATGAGTCTTCCTGCCTCTGGGCTTGGAGCTCTATCCCCTGTACCACCTAGCTGCCCCAGTGTCTAAGGCACAAGGCTTAATAAATACTTACTGAAACCAACAAAATTGAATAGGACCAAGGACAGAGCCCTTCAGAATCCCACTAAGTAAGTACCTCCTTCCAGATCCCTGCTTTTAAGGCTGTCATTCAATTCATTTAACACCTATTTTGTCTCCTTTTATTTACAAAGAGAATATCAATCAATAGGCAAAATTTATTAAGCATTTAATATGGTCTAGGCACTTTTTCTCTGGGAACAAAAATACAAACGTGATTCCATCTTTGCCTTCAGGGAGTTTACATTCTACTGGGAGGAGATAACATATTCATAGGTAAATTTCAGGGGATGAGGTACTAACAACTGGAACATTAGACAAAGCCTCTCGAAAAAGATGGCACTTAAATTGAGTTTTGAAGGTGTTCTAAGAAGCAGGAGGAAGAAGAAAGAGCCTTGTAGGCATGGGACACAGCCTATGCAAAGGAACTGAGGTGGGAGATGGAGAATTAGATACCAGAAGCAGCAAGGTGATCTGTTTGGTTGGAAAGGTGAGCACATGAAAGGGAGTAATGGATTATGAACCTGGAAAAGGCAGACTGGAGACAGGTTGTGAAGTGTTTTGAAGGCCAAATATAAGATTTTTACTTGATGCTAGATGCATTAGGGAGCCCCTGGAGTTTATTACGTTGGTAATGCAATGGCAGGACCTGGGCTTTAGGAATTTCACTTTGACAGCTGTGTGGAGATGTGCTAGAGAAGAAATAAGTCAGATCAGAGAGAGTCTTTCAAGTGCCTTGCTGAATACAGATATTCTACATCTTTTGGCATCTCCCTTATATTCCTGTCAAGAAAAATAAAAAGATTAAACCAGGTTAAGCCTGAGATATCCTTATTCCACAACTATTTCTAGTGAATTTCCTCCCCCATTACCTGAACTTAGACTCCCACCTTAACTTTGTAGGAAGCAAACTCTATGCTGGGATTTCCCAGGTATCTGTTCTCCATCTACTTCTCTCTTAAAATTTCACCCTAGATGCCTACCCAGTAATCAGGCAGTGGGGTGAGGTCTAGAGGGTCCTCTGATGTTCATGACACCCATCAAGAGCCTTACCCTTCCATAGACAGCCAGTCTACTTGTAAGGACAAGGTGGAACAAGAGTACTACCTTATCTTTCTGATGGGACAGGAGACATGACTTGGGTCTAGGTGTCAATCTATGTGTCTCTCACCTAAGAAGCAGAGACAGTATCACCTGTATCTTCCCTCACTCAGTTGCTCAGTATATGTGCCTTCCTCTAGAGTCTTCTAACACTTCAAATTAGGGATTTAATATTAATAGTGATAACTCACAACTTGGTGGTATAATGAATAGAATACTCAATGGGCAATCAGGAAGATCTGAATTCAAATCCTCCCTCAAACCCTTACTAGGTATGTTATTCTGGGCAAATCAATTAATCTCTCTAGGCCTCAATTTTTGCAACTATAAAATGAGGGGTCAGACTCAGAGGCTTCTGGGGTCCCTTCTAGCACTAAATCTACGATTCTATATAGTATCTTAAGGTTACACAAAGCTTTCCTTGCAACTCTCTAAGCTAAGTAATCATGGGCAACTCTAGCTATGGCAAGGAAAATATTTCAAGGGAAGAATACATTCCCCTGACTAATACCATGGCTCAGAAGGGCTTTAATTCCTAACTCCCTTACAGAAACTGCAGAGTCCAGAAGCACCACATTCGAAGGTCAGCTACCTCAAGAATATTCTACATATAATAAGTGGAGTTTCTGGGGGTGGCTAGGTGGCATGGTGAATAGATCACCGGCCCTGAAGTCAGGAGGACCTGAGTTCAAATTCAGCTTCAGACACTTAATACTTACTAGACGTGTGACCTTGGCAAGTCACTTAACCCCAATTGCCCTGCTTTCCCCCCTCCAAAAAGCAAAATAATAACAATTGGAGTTTTTTTTTAATCTCTATGTTCCAATCCCTTTCTCACTATAATTTCACCTTTCATTTGAACCATTCTGGGAAAATCAAGAGGGACAAGGATAATTCTACCCATTATACCAATAGAAAAATTAAGGACTAGATAGTTTAAGAGACCAGCTTAAGGTCAGAAGCAAAATGGACCTGGAAACCAGGTCTCCAAATTCTTCAGCCCTGAGTTCTCAGCTTAGCTCCAAAGCCTCCCCAGGGCTCTCTTGGGGCCTCCTAGGGTTTTTTCTTTCCTTTTCTTCTTGATACTGGGAAATCCAGAGCAAACTCTCTTCCTCTCGGCTCCCCCTTCTTCAAAGCAGACCAGCGGAGGGACCCCCTCCCTTACACACATGTACACCCGCCGGCCTCAATGGGCCCCATTGTCCAAGAGGCCCTTCTGGCCTGGTGACCCCAGCCCCAGGGCAGGGGAGGGGGGGGCTCTCCAAGGAGCCTGCCTCAGTCACCCTCCCTCTTCTAGGTCTGCCGCCCTGGGGGAGCCTCCGGGGCGGGCCCCCCAGCTGAATGTGACCTATTGTCTCCGGGGTGGATTTAGGAAGTGCCAGGCTCCCATCAAACAGGCCTTCTCCCCAGGTGAAACAACAACGGGGTTGTTCACTTGGGACCTTCTCTGCTTATCTCGTTTTCCTATCTCCTCAGGCTGAGCTGAGGTATTCTGTTCTTAACCACTTTCCCTCAGAGCCAATCAGGTGTTGAGATTGGCCCTCCCGGCCGGGGGCGAGGTTATTTATAAATCGACTCCCCGGAATATTTGAGCAGAGTCCTTTCACACACCTCCTGGAACACCTCTCTGCTGCCTGGAGCCCTGCCCCACTCTGCTCCCTCCCTGGTAAGCAGACCTCATCCCAACCCAGCCCTCTTTGATGGGGGGAATGGGGCATTGGGCACTGGAATGGGAAGGGGCCAGGATACCAAGAAATGGGGAGGGCAGGGGGGGGCTGAGAGAGGCTGGGCATGGGCTGGCAGACTGTGCCAACTGCGCTCAGATGGGAAGGACAGCAGTCACTGTCCCAGAGTCAGCTCCCCTATCCCTCCCACCATTCTCAGGGGGTACTGTGCCCTTCTCTGGCAGTGCCCTCTATTATAATCAGCACAAGGGTCACTCAGCAGAGCTTGACAAACATATTTCATTACTCTGGGCCAAGGAACCCCTTTCTCCGCCTCTAGCTGGTGCTATGTCTCTGTTTATATTAGGTTATAGCCGTCTAGGTAAAGGGGAGTGAGTCTCCTATGAATGAAAACAATTCGTGGTAGATAGAAGGTGGTTAATAAATGCTTGTTCACTGGTAGACTGGTTGATAGAAAGGAACATTTGAGGAGGAACCAGCATTTAGTTCTACCACCAACTAATTGAGCAATGCTGCATGAGGCATTTCCCTTCTGAGGGGACCTAGAAACCTTTCTCTGTTTCTTTCTCTGTAAAATCATAGGATCATAGATATATAGAGCTGGAAAAGGCTTTAGAGGTCATCCAGTCCAACACTGTCATTTTCCAGGTAAAGGAACTGAGGACCAGACATGAAGTGACTTGTCCAAGGTCACACAGATAGTAAAGGGCAGAGCCAGGAAACAAACTCAGGTCCTTTGAATCTCAAGTTCAATGTTCCAGGTTCCAATGATCTTCCACCATCCCATATTGTAGTAGAATGGGCTAGATGACTTCTGTGATTTCTTTCCAGTTCTGACATTCTATGAGTCTATGGTGGGAAAGGAGGTGATGCTTAAGGTAGAAGTGTTGGTGGGGCTTCATCCCCCAGGGAGAAAGAGCTACCAGCTTACTTTCTGAAAACTTCTTGGAGAGAAGGTAAAGGGAAGGGCAAAACTATTGGGTTGTTCTCAGGAATTTCTTCCTTGAGCCTAAATGTCATTTGTTTCCTCTTTCTTGGAAACATTGGACTCACAATCAGAAAGACCTAAGTTCAATCCAGCCACAGACACTTACCAGATGTATGGGCCCTGTATGTTTAGTCACCTAAACTGTCTGCTTCAGTTTCCTCATCTATAAAACGGGGATAATGATAGCATCTACCTCTCAGAGTTATTGTGAGGTATAAAATGAGATAATCTTTGTCCAGTGATTTGCAAACCTCAAAGTGCTATATGAATGCTAGCTATTATTATTAAATTCTTGCCAGCCCAAATGATCCCAGCATCTTTCCTCTCCAACCTCCTCCCCACCCCCAAAAACTTTCTTATTACAAGCAGATGTTTTCAGACTCATGCAGATGATTTCTGAGAAGTCGGGACAGACAAGGAAATGCCTGATCCATTCCCCCATTAGAAGGAGAAATCCAGAGGTCAAGACAAAAGCCAATAGCCTACAAGGTCAGGAGCAGAAGCTAAGGGTTCTGAATTTCAGTTGGGGGCCTCAGTAAGGCAGGATCTTCACAAGGAACAATGGGTTGAGGGTTTCCAAGAGCTAGTGGAGATTGTGTAGTAGAGAGTAGAACAAGTAGAAAGAGCACAGAACTAAGAGACATGAAGAGGCTTGAGTTCATATCCCAATTCTTCTTTAACCAGCCATATGACCTTGGTCAGGTCACCTTCTGTCTCCTGAGCTTTTTCATAAATTGCAAAATTAGGTAATTGTACTGCAGAAGACAACTGTCCCTTCTAGATCTTTGAACAGAGGCTGACAGAGTGATTACTGTACTGGGCTTCTCCTGGCTGCTCCAGTGACCCATTGATTAAAAGTTAGAGAGGCAAGCCCTTTGAGGTCAGGAGTTAATAGCTGGGAGCTCACCAGAGCCAAACCTTTGAAGAATGAAATATCCAAATAAGCAAGGCTTTCTCCCTCCTTGTACACTTTCTTTGCTAAAGCATTGGGCTCTGTTCCCCAAACCTATCCCTGAATTTTACTGATACCCCAATAGCATGGCCAGGAAAAGGGCTTCAATGTTTCCTGAAATCAGGACTGGTGTTATTTATTACCACCAGACTCCAATTCCTATTCCTTTTTTTGGGGGGGGGGGGGGGGAAGAGATCTCCAGCATCTGGTCCATATCCCAGGGAATGGGCAGTCTTTGTCCTTTGGCCCTTTGGATTAGTTTTCTTGGATGGGAGATTAATTCTGAGGTCATCTATACCCCTGACTCCAGTTAGGATTAGCTTTAAACCATCAAAGAGAGTTAAGACCCCTGTTCACAAAATTCTTCAGGGAACAAGATACAGTATATTTTTGGAAGAAGCCAATGCAGAAATTTGTCTTCCTTGACTACTGAAATTTGTTACAAGAGGTTTTTTTTGTCCTTTCTTTCCAGTATGGGGAGGGAAGGGATAGAAAGGAGAAAAAATAGATTTCTCTCCATGGAAAAAAATTTTAATTTAATTTTAAGAGAAAGTCTTCAGGAAAAGATATTCTAACAGCATCTCCTTTGATCTCACACTGGAGAAGCTGGGGTGGAGTAGGGGTAAGAAAAAGATTGGAAAGAAGGAATAACTCTTGGAATTCTGTAGGCACCAAGAATCAATCTCTAAAAATTCAACAAGGGACAAAAGTCAGAAAGCCAGGAGGAGACAAAAGGAGGCAGGAGAAATCATCACTAAAATTCCATGGGCAACCAGTTACCTCCACTATCTCACTCACCTGGTGGGATGAGAACTTTATCTCAAACCAGCCCCTCACCCTATCCCCTGCCCCAGCCTACCCCTGATTAGCTAGATCTCCCAGGTCCCTCAGACTGTAGGGGAGTCCTCCAACAGCCAGGGCCAAGGGGAAACTTCTAAGTGACTTTTCCTCTTCCGAGAACATAGCAACTGCCAGAGGAAGGGACCAATGATAAGGGACAAAGATTGACAAAAAAACCCCACCTGAGTGGCCTATGGGTGGGGAGGTTGTAAGGGCCCAAATTCCATATTAAGTCTTAAATCTGGCCTCTATAACTGATTCTGTACACTACATAAGAGTGTCTGGTTCATCTGCCATTCTGCCTGCTTGCCATGTTACCTATCTCCCAAGCAGATCACATCCTTCACTCACTTGTCCTGAGAAACTGGGGGAGAGGCTTGGATGAAATAAGGGGAGGTGGATAGCTTTTTCCAAGTTACACATAAGGTGGAAGGAGGAGAGGGGAGGGAGGTTGGGTAGCTTATCCAAGGTCACACAACAGTCAGAGACAGCCAAGAAGAGAACCTGGGAGTCCTATCCCACATCAGGCTACGCTATACCCCAGAGCAAACCAGATAAGCCCATGGCTGCCCAAGGCTTCTAACAAAACTGACAAGCCGCTGAAAGCTCCATAACAAGAACAAGAAGCCAAGTAGGTTTTCTCCTCTACCAAAAACAACTCAGTTTTTTTTAGTCCAAACATGACTTCATCGGTATAAGGAACTCCTTGTGTAAAAAGTCCCTCAACTGATACAGATGACCGATTTACTTGTAATTTATAATCTTAGAGAATTAAGTGGTCTGCCCATGATCAAACTATACTCTTGCCTCATTTCTGTCCCCCTTCCCCTATCAAACTGTGACTTACAGAGGTTTCACAACCTCTCTGGGTCTCAGTTTCCTTATCTGAAAAAGGCAGTGTTTGGACCAAATATCCTCACAGGACACTTGTAGTCGATGGTTTAAACTCTTGATCCTATGAATACTCTAGTTTGATCACCGTCGAAGTCAGAAGTCCAGGTGAGAAATCTGGGACTTGAAACAATTAAAGGAAATCTGGGTGGAGGAGAATGGGAATCAATGAAGAGATATTTAGTTAGAAGAAGAGTAGATTCTACAGCCTCCCTCCACTCAATAATAGCCATTTTCACATTTACCTTTCTCCCTATACCCAATCCTCCACCTGGTATCATAAAGAACCTGAAATGGTCTTGTCCCAATCCTAGGCTCCTTCCCCTACCAAGTTTTGCAAGACCAATCTGACGTCCTCTGCCTCTGAGTGAAGGAGGGGCTGAGGGTGTAGAGGACTCATGTTCCCAGAGGCTCCCACTTCCCTATCCATTGCTACGAGTCCTTGAGCCCTTCTCCCTCCACTCTCCCAGCTGAAATTCTCCCCCATATCCTTTGTTCTTTAACTCCCACAGCCTTTGGGGAGCCTCAGTTTCATTCCCCAGGGCATGGGTGGGTGAGGGGATCTCCCCTTTGTTCCTGGCAGTGTCACATGGCACCTGCTATTCACTCCTGGGTGCTGGGGACCTTATAGGGACCTGAGACTGTTTGATCTGAGGCAGGTCTCATTGATACACACCAATTATAATAGAGCACTTGACTTTTTTTCAGAGATCCTGACATCAGCCTTCCAGGCTGCATGTTTGTTTAACTAAGGATTGAGTCCTCACGTTCCCTACAGCTCTCTACCTCCCTTATTTCCTCCCTCCCAACATTCCCCACCCACAGCTTGACTTTTTAGGGACCCTATCCCAGAGAGCCATGCAGCAACCAAGCACCCACCCTGAGAGGACTCTTTCTGGAACCCATATCCCCCAGGAAACAATGCCTTTCCCTCCTACCATGACCTGAAATATCCTCCCCTTCTAAGCCCCACCCCATTTCAAACACTGCTCTTGTAATTAGGAAGTATGACAGGCTCTCTCTCTCCACTTGATTCTTGGGGTAGGTCCCGGAGTTGGGGGTTTGGGACTTTGTCAGTCGTACCTCCAGAGAGCCATGATTGGAGGAATGGGAACAGAATCCATGCTCAAGCTCATGCAGAGCTAGCACCAGAAGCCAAATCCAGGGAATCTAATTCTTCTGCTGGGATAAAGGTATTCCTACGAACCATAGAAATTCCTTCAGTCAAAAACATTTATTAAGCGCCTGCAATGTGCTTTCCTATGAAGGTAGCCCTGGACTCTGTTTACCAGCAGGAAGGCTCATAGCATCATAGATCTGGAGTGGGAAAGAACTTTGTATACTGTAGAATACAACCCCTTCACCGTGTAAATGAGAAAATGAAAGCCAAGGAGGGAGAAAGGTAGGAGAGGAATATCTATGTGGGAGGTACTATGCTTAAATGCTTTAGAATGTTATCTCACTTGGTCCTCACAACAGTTCTGAGAGGTAAATGCCCCATTTTACATTTGAGGAAACTGAGGTAGACAGAGGTTAAGTGACTTGTCCAGGGTCACACGGCTATTATGTGTCTGAGATCAGAATTGAACTCAGATCTTCTTGACCCCAGGTCCAGCACTCCATACACTTACACCACCAGCTGCCTCTAGATGTTAAGTGTTTTGTCCATGGTGACAAGGCTAAGAAAGACCAAAGCTGGGATTTGAACCCAGATCTTGTGACTACAAACTAAGCATGCTTTCCACCTTACCACACCATTGTCCCACATCATCTTCTTTCACTTCCTATTGTAAACTGAGTGTTATAAAAGGGCTCAGATCCTCCGCCCCCCCACCCCCATTCTACTGACTTGATTTAAGGGACAGAATTCAGACAAGGCATGGAAACATGTTTTCCAGTCCCTATAAAGCTAGAAAACCCCATCACTATTGCCCTTTGGACATAGGTTTTCTCTATGTCATGCCATCCATCCTCAAAGAGGTCCCATAGAAGGAGAATTCAATAGTGAGTCATTCTTTTTTTAAAAAATAAATTCATTTATTTTCAACATTCTTTTTCAAAATTTTGAATTCCAAATTCTCTCTCTCCCTCCTTCCCCACCCTTACCCATTTAGAAGGCAAGCAATATGATATCAATTATACATGTAAAATTATGTATATCATATTTCCATATCTGCCGTGTTACCCAAAAAAAGTGAAAAAAATATACTTCAATCTGTTCTCAGATTTTCTGTCTGTAAGTGGATAGCATTTTTCATCATGGGACCTTTGGGATTGTTTTAGATTATTATATTGATCAGAATAGCTGTAATTCACAGCTGATCATCATTATAATAGTGCTATTACTCTGTACAACCTTCTCCTGGTTCTGCTCATTTCACTTTGCATCAGTTCATATGAGTCTTCTCAGGTTTTTCTGAAATCATCCTGCATCATTTCTTATAATAACACAATAGTATTCCATCACAATCATATACCACAAGTTGAGTGAGTCATTCTACTGTTGCTTTCTTGTTGCTTTCATGGTGACTCTCCCCGCCCTTCTCTGTCCTCCTTTCCACATCCCTAAAACCCACCCAGGAGCCAGAGCAGTAATCAGAGAAGACCAAGGCCAAGGCAGCAATAGCCAAGGTTGGAACATGATGCCGAGAAGCCTAATGGCTAAGGAATGGGGCAGAGCTTTGTCTGGTTCACTGAACTGAACTAATAACAATAATATCAACAGCTAGCATTTATATAGCAAATCAATTTCTTCAGGTCAACCCCAATGAACTAAGAAATACAACTACTATTGTCCCCATTTTACAGATGAGAGGGACTGAGGTCATAGGCTTTTGAGCTGGAAGGAACTTTAGAGACCAGCTCCACCATTTTACATACGGAAATTGAGGCCCAGAAATGACTTTCATAAGGACACACTTTTATAAGTCCTGCCTCAGGACTGGAACTGAGCTATTTACCCATGGGGAAAATAGCCAAAAGAACAATTAATTGCTCAATCAACAAGTACATATGAAACTTCTTAGGGAGGCAGAATGGTATTGGGGAAAGAGTCCTAGATTTAAAACCAAAAGACTTAAATTCGAATCCTAGCTCTGCTAACTTATTACCAGTATGACATTAGGACAGTCCTTTACCATCTCTGAGCCTCAGTTTCCCCATCTGTAAAATGAGGGTTTTGAAGATGGCCTCTAGGTTCCCTTTCAGCTCTGTGTAGGGTAGTGGAACTGAGGAATCAAATGATTATGGATTTAGAATTGGAAGGGACCACAAGGGTCATCTAATCGAACCCCCTATTTTACAGATGAGGAAAATGACTTTCCCAGGGTTATACCTCAAGGAAGAACTCGAACTCAGGTCTTCATACTGCCAAATCCAGTGCTCTATCTACTAAATCTCTGATAACCCTTTCAATATAAAGTATAAAGTAATCTCTACCTTTAAGGAACTTAAAGTCTAGTCAGGGAGATGAGATCCATACAGATAAAAAGAAAACAATACAACATAATACAAGTTAAGAACCAAATGGATGATACAAGCAGAAAGGACTCTGTATGTCACTCCAGAGGAAAGGAGATCACTATGGTCTGGGGAGGTCAGAGGAGGCTTCAAAGAAGAGGGTGAATCTGAGCTGGGCTTTGGAGGAAGGGTAAGACCCACATAGGTAGAGAGGAAGAAGGGAATGACCACTCCACGAGTGAGGGCTGGGAGGAAGGAATACATTTACAAGTCATTTGGGGGCAATATTGAGTGTGGTTGAACTGGAAAGCTCCAGATATGGAACAATAAGGCTGGGAAGGTAGGTTGGGACTAGACCATGGAGGATTTTGCCAAACTAAAGAGTCCAGACTTGCTCCTGTAAGGCAACAAGGAGGCAATGAGGATATTTTGAGGGGGTGAGTTGTGTATACAGAGTTGTGTTTTATGATTGATCTGGCAGCAATGAATTGAACCCAGAGAGATTGGAGGCAGACAGGTCAGTTAGGAGGTAAGTATGTTAATCTAGGTGAGAGGTGATGAGGGCCTGGAAGAGGGTGGTAGTGGGAATGGAAAGGAAGGGACAGATGCATGAAAGGTATTATGAAGGAACTATTGACAGGTCTTGGTGAGTGTTTGGATGTGGGGGTGAGGGCAGGGTGGGGTCAGTAATGACTCTGAGGTTTCGAGGCTGAGTGACAGGGAGGATGATGGTGTTGTCATTGAAATAAATAGAAACTCTGGAGGAGGAGTTTGATTGGGGAAGAGGATGAGTTTAATTTTAATGATGACCAGAACTTCTAGTTTTTAAATAAAGGCTAGTTTTTATTGCAAGCAAAGAAAAGCCAGTTTTCTGGTCTTTCAATAAAGACTAGGAAGGTTCTTCCAACAGACAGCCACCTGCTGTGTGTCACTGAAGCAAGGTCACCCATGTTGGCAGGTAAATCCAAACACTTCTTAATGTTTATACAGCACTCTAAAGTTGACAAAGATAACCTGTCTTATGTGAACTTCACAGCAACCCTGTGAGCTAGGAGCAACAGCGACAACTGCCCCTGCCCCCATTTTATAGGAAACAGACACAGAAAGGTCAAGGGACTTTCCCAGTCACATCAGGATTTAAGCCAAAGTCTGCCTCCAACTGCAACCCTTAATATTCCAACTCCAACCCTTAATATTATGTCACACAGCTGGGCTATTTTCAATTCATCATCATTGAGCCTCTTTAGGACTATCACTGTGAGAGGGACTGGTTAGAACCAGTAGGCCCCATATTACCTAACCTATTCTCAATAGCAGGGGCATGAGTTCAAAGACCACTAAGTTACTATGGAGTCTCTGGGAAACCAGCCTTACTTCTTGTAAACTATCCCATTCCTCTTGGCTCTTTAGGAAATCAGTACATTCTGAGATCTGGAAGGATAGGACAAAAAGGTTGAGTGGGGAAGCTACCCCCATGTTTTCTCAGGAGGATTTCAAACTACTCTCCTAATAGTTTTTCAAGTCACCACCATCCATCCCTCAACCAGTGTCCCCTTAAAGGACTAGGTCTAAGAAGTCACCCTCCTACCTCCTCATTTCTCACAAGTGAATGAATACATGCAACATCCCATCTCCATTTCCCCCTCCCTTTGATTTCTTCCCCCTACCTCCACCTAGAAGGAAGACTGCAGCCAATGAGAGTAGCCAACCCTGTACCTTACTGTGTGGCCTTGGGCAAATAATTTTCCCCTAAGTCTCAGTTTCCTTCTCTGTAAAAAGAGGGAGTTGGACAAGAATGTGCTCCAATATCTATTATGGCTCTAAATCTATGATCCTGGACTTTGGATCAGGAAGACCTTAGTCTTAATCTAACCACATATATTTATTAGCTGTAGGACCCTAGGCCAGTCACTTAACCCCTGCCAGTCTTAGTTTCTTCATCTGTAAAATATGAATAAATCAGAACCTTCCTCCCAGGGGTTTTGTGAGGATAAAAATGAGATATCTGTAAAGCACTTTGCAAACCCTAAAGTGCCCTATGAAGGCATGTCATTGATGTTCCATTGTTTCAAACATGTCTGACCCTTTGTGACCCCATTTGAGGTTTTCTTGGCAGAGATACTGGAGTGGTTTGCCATGTCCTTCTCCAGCCAATTTTACATTTGAGGAACTGAGAAACTGAGGCAAACAGGGTTAAGTGACTTGCCCAGGGTCACACAGCTAGTATCTGAGGCCAGATCTTAACTCAGGTCTTCCTAAGTCCAGCCCTGGCACTCTAACCACTGAGCCACCTTGCTGCTCTCTATGAATATTAGTTGTCATATTAATGGTATGGTCTGGGTTATCACCCTCTTGCTTCTCCTTGCCCTCCAAAAACTTCATTATGAATTCTTTCACTCAGTCTGTGGAGATCACTTTGGTGACCAGATCCCTGGTGGTGAAGGAGTGTGATAGAAAGTAAAGACAACTGAACTTAGAATCCAGGTTCAAACTCTGGAATTTACTACCTGTGTGACCTTGGGCAAGTGATTTCCCTTCTATAGGATCCATTTCCTCATCCACAAGATAAGGGGGTTGGAGAGGTTGACCTTTAAGGTCCCTTCCATTTGGACTTCTGTGACCCAACATGTAGGTGCCAGGGATGAAAGATGTGGCTTTGGGGTCTGTGGATTACATGCTTTGCAAAGCAGAAACCATCCTTGGCATCAGAGAAAATTGGGCCTGGAAAGGACCTTAGAAACCTTTGGGTTTCACAGCCCAAACCACACCATGGCCTGGCAAAATCATTCATTCTTCATCATTGACTGGTACTTTCACCTTCTGAAGCTTCAGTCAGTAGCTGAGAAAAAGAAGAGAGGCAGGGGCAAGAAGAAAAGAAGATGCATTGACTTTTTTTTCCCCAAAGTCTATAAAGTTTTTAAAAGTGGGGATGTTTGGCAGTAATAAATTTGAAGACTGGTTAAAAAAAAATATGATATAGATCAACATTGATCTAATTCAACTCCCTCATCATAAACATAAGGAAACTGAGTCCCAGAAAAGTAAAATGCCTTGGCTGGGGTCATATAGTGAGTGAGTCCACTCTACAGTTAGGGCTAGAGTCCAGATTTTTTGGACTTACAGTTCAGTGCTAACCATGCAACTCCAACCAACTTATTCACATTTGACAATCATCACCACCTCCGAACTCAGAACTGGTCATGAACAGAAAAAAAAAAAGGCAAAACAAAACAAAAACAAAAAACCAGTCTCACCTGGCATTATTTCAATATTCACCATGGGTAAATGGACAAGTGGCACTTAGCCAAGGAGGGAGAGGCAACCCCTGCCTTCTATGGAGATACTCAGTTTCAGGCCCAAATCAAATGATTTTCCAAACCAGCCACTCCTACTCCCAAACTCCTACCCCGCCCCCCACAACACCCAACTTATCCCCCTCGTGGCTTCCTCATAGCATTAACCCACACCCTGCTCTTACCCCTTATCCCCCTACCCCTCCTATCTTGCTCATCTTCTGTTTGTCTCCAACACCCCCCCCCCATAGCCATCTGGTATCTCCCTGGTCAGGGGCCAAGGAGGGGAAGCCCCCCCCAAAAGGCACCTTCTCTAGCATGTACCCACGGAGTGTCAAAAGGCCAAGGTGATAAAGAAGTAGTACAGAAGGGAGGGGAAAGGGTTAGGCTCGGGAAGCTGTAGGAGTGAGAACTGGTGGCATGCCCCATCCAGATTTCCCCAAACAAGCTATTGTCCCAGGAAAACCTGTTGGTAGAGTCCTAGACGCCTAGTTCTGACACCTCTCTCTGACACCTCAGGCTGGTAGGGTCCTTCTGAGGTCACATCAGAAGGCATATTAGAAACTGCCTCCAGGCAGTTTATTTGCACAGTTTCTTCTCCACTTAGTGACCAAGTATGACGAGTATGACCATAGACGAGAAGGGAAACAAGATTCAGAGAGAAGTAGTAACTTGGGAGTTGGTGGGGAGGCAGGGTGAGCTGGAAATCAGAGACTGAGGAGGAACTTGAACTCAGTTCCGTCCTGGCTCCCACCCTTTTTCCCTTGTCCTTACTGAAGGCTATGATTTCACAAGAGTGGAGTGCCAGATATCTACTAGGCTCCGTGTTTCCTTCATCAGTCACTGGGAGGGAAGGCAGAGCCAAAGAAGTGAGTCCTATGGAAGGACTTGAAAGAGAAGAGGGAGGCACCTTCCTGAATTGGAGGTAGTCCCAGGTTCAAGGGGTGGGGGAAACCCAGAAGACAAATCTGCAGCTAAAAAGCAAGAGGAGAGAGAAGGCCACAGCTGGCACTGAGGGGAAATGCCTGCTTACCATCTCCTCCTCTGTCTCCACCAGGGCTTGTAGAGGTCCCAGACATGAGCCAGCCCAGGCCTCGATACGTGATAGACCGAGCTGCTTACTCCCTCCCCCTTTTCGATGAGGAATTTGAGAAGAAGGACAGAACTTACCCAGTGGGCAAAAAGCTTCGTGACACTTTCAGGTAAGATTCCAAGCTCTGAAGTTCTGTTTCTCTAATTGTCTCGTGTCAGTCATCTTGCCATCAGAAAACCATGGCCCGATGGCCAGCATTCTTAGGAATGGGAACAAGGAGGGGCAAAGACAAAAGGGCCCGGGCAGGTAAGGGCCTCAACCTTGTTCAGGATCCAGAAACCATTGGCCATGTGGAAGGTCATCCCCTCACTAATTATTGGGTCAAAACCCCAGAAGTCAAAACCTGCTTGAAGGAAGAACAGGAAGAGTTGGGACACTCTGACACCTTGGAATTCCAGTATCTCCAAATTCACTTTATAGAGTTCCCATTCCACCTTAGCTTTCCTAGGCTCTTCTCAATTATTTTCTTGGGGAACACTATCAGGATTGGGGTTTGCAGAAGCAGTAATAGGGAGCCCACCTCAATCCTACAACTTTCTCTAGCCCAGGGAAGCCTTCAACCTCTATGCTGCCATACATACACTTCCCTTCTCTTGTTGCCTCCTCTCCCCACAAAACAGATATCAAGCAATGCCCAGGAGCGTTGGGTAAAAAGACAGCAAGGATCTCACTGCTCTCCATCCACTTTTTTCTCCTGGCTTTCCCATCCCCATCCTTCCTTTCTCTAACCTGTGGCTGTCAATAAGCAGAAGTGGTTCCTAGAGGCAAAGAACTAGATGAAAAAACCTCATATAAGCAGCCCCAGAAGTCTCATCTTGCAAGTATTCTAAAGTGCTAAGGACCCAGGTCCCTGTCCTCTGCCCACCCAGATGGCCGGCAGTCCTCAATACCTGTCATAGGTTGTCTCTCTCTACTCCCCCCCTCCCCAGGTAGAGAACAGCTGATTCAGTTTCTTGGATTGAGGTCACTGGCAATGACTGGGGCTGTGATGCAGGTGGAACTGGTTCAGGCTGGGAGGATCATCCACTTGAATCTCTGCCTAAAATCCCTGGCCCAACCCTGCTCTTCAAGGGAGGCTTAGCCTCTGTGGTTCTAGGCTTTGATGCCAGTACCATGATTAGCTCCTAGTTCAGAGTTCCTTCAGCCTGATGAGCTAGTGTATCCAAAGAATATAGGAAATTCTATACCCTGTTCTGTTCTGGACTTGGGCAGAAGGAGTAAAGGGAAGGCTATTGTCTTGAAAGTGGGAAGCAGCGTGGGGGACTAAAGAAAAGAGGGTTGACGAATCCAATCCCTCCAACTCCTCACCCTTTCCCACGTGGATGCGGTGGATAGAACTCCCTCTACCTTCTCTCTAACCACTACCCTCTCTCCTCACTCTGTCAATTCTCAGAAGGATCTATCAATTTTCTATCTTCAATATTTAATATCAGTTTCTAGCTCTTTTCAGAATTCAGAGATATTTGCCTGTATTAAAATAGACTTGCAAATAAGGCTAACCATTTACCAGCCTTGAAGCATAGCTTTACCATATGCTCACCAGCTTGTTAAATTTTCAGCATGAGTATTTACACCTCAGAAATAAGCAAACACTACAAATCAGGGCTTGATTTATTGTTCTGTTAATCATCTAGGCTTAAGAAAGTGATAGAGAAAATGTCAACAATGCAGATTCAACTTTAAAATGTGCCCCCCCTTTTTTTATTGAGAACCAGTTATTAAACATCTACCAGCATTCTGATGGCTTTAGTTCTTCCCCAGGAGAAGTCAAATAAAAACAGTCTCTTCTGACAACTGGTACAAGCCTATTGACACAATAGCTGGGCTGAGTTTTCAGAGAAGCTTCAAGATTTATTCTGCATTATTTGACCTGTTTCTTTGTCTTCCCACAGTAAGTGGAAGTCAATGGGCCTATCGGCTCCAGGAGAGGTAGGAGATCCAGGCAGGACTTTTTTGTTGACCAGTGATATCATTGGTCTTCCACACTTCCCTACTTCTGTCAAAGGTACCACCATCTTTCCAGTCTCCAAGGTTTACAACTTTGGCATTATCTTTCAAGTTTTACTCTCCCTCCTTCCAAATCTCACCATTTCTAACCTCTCCTTCCGATAACACAGCTTGTGTTCATCTTCTCCTCACTAATCACATTAACACCACCTTAGTTCTGTCCCTCATCCTTTCTTGTCTGGATTATTGTGCTCCCTAGCTTGTCTCTCTCCATTTTAATCCATTTTCCACACAGCTACCAAGATGACTTTCCTTAAGCCCATATCTGACCATGTCATTCCCCTATTCAATAAATTCTAGTAGCTCCCTATTTAAAATTTAAACTCATCTATTTGGCTTTTAAAGCCCTTCCAAACCTGACCCCAACCTACCTTTCTAGCTTCATTATTTATTAATCTCCTTACTATGGTCTATGGTCCAACCAAACTAGACTTCTTTCTCCTGTCTTCTTGACATTTTATTGGCTATCCTGAAGTCTTACAATGCATTCTTCCCCTCCCCTGCTCTGGCTCCAAGAATCCCTTACTTCAGAAGTATACTTTAATAGGAAGTTTTTCCCACTCTCTTTAATTTTCTGGTACCGTACCTTCCCTTCTTAAACTATCTTGTACTTATTCTGTATACACAAAAAAATGCACCTACATCTCCCTCCAGAACAGGGACTGTTTCATTGTGTCCCTTTGTGTCCTTAACACCCATCACACAGCTTGGTACATAGTAACCACTTAATAGAGATAGATTATTGTGTACTGGATAGAGTCCCAGACTTGGAGTCCAGAAAACTTGGATTCAAATCCCACTTCTAATATGTGCTTGTTAGCTGTGTGAAACCCTGAGCAAGTCCCATAAACTCTCTGAGCCTAGATTTCTTCAGCTGTAAAATGAAGGGTTTGGATTAGATGATCTCTAGGGTCTAAATTCTAAGCTCCTATGAGTCAATGCCTGTCAATTGACTGATTGATTACTAGATGGGAGAATGAAGTTATAAAAACCAATTCTTCCCAGTTTCTGGGGCTTGAAGAGACTTCCCAGATTTAGCAAGATACAAAGTATTTGCTTTGTTGGTTTAGGTTTTGGGTGACATCCAGGGGACCTAATATCGGGAAAACTATTGTTAAGCAATACCAGAGTCAGTGTTGGTGATGGTAAAGAAAGAAGGCCTAATCAGAGGAGGTGGATGAGTCACCGGAACGGGCCTTGATTCCATCCCCAAGTACGTGAATGCACTGAACTGGAACTTGGAAAGCAAATTGTTACCCCCCCCCAAATACACATACCTCTACCCCTACCCATCAATCCACCTTCTGTTAACCTCCACTCTGAAGTCCTTGTTCCCCAGCCAGGGGAGTTCCTGTAAAAAGTTTTTAAGGCCTTGGACAAACAGGGAAGGGATAAACTCTCCCCACCCTGTGCTGATCAATGAAAAGTTCCCCCACCCACCCCCCAGTGTAAGTGTATTAACTAGGGAAAGGACCCAGGGGTGTGTGTGTGTGTGTGTGTGTGTGTGTGTGTGTGTGTGTGTGTGTGT
>NW_027187372.1:32211393-32243685 GCF_028583685.1 Petaurus breviceps papuanus | reverse complement strand
TGTGTGTGTGTGTGTGTGTGTGTGTGTGTGTGTGTGTGTGTGTGTGTACGTACAAGTTTTTATAACTTAAAGTTTGTATAAGTCACCAAGGGCCCAACACTGGGGAGGCAGTGGCATCTCCTCCAGAGTTGATATCTAAGGAATGACCAGGTGACTCTAACTTTAGGTTGGTTTAAATACAATCCTGCCTAGAAATATGTGCAAGGAGGAAAAGAGGCCTATGTATCAGGCAACAACAAAACTCAAAGTTTTAAAACCAAATACTGCAGGAATGTTGGTATAGGTTATAGAATTCCCCTTCTGTCCACCATGAATCAATTATTTACATACTCAGTGCATAGAGATGAACAGGGATGGTAGTATGCTAGACTTGCCAGCCAAGCATGTCCAATCCTTGAAGATGTTCCCAATGGACAAAGGGAATATTATTCCCTGCTGGTCCCTCCTATAACATGCTCTTCTCTTTCCTTTCAGATGTTCCTCTGCCAGGGTCAAAACTGTGGTATTTGGGCTTCTCCCTATCCTCTCCTGGCTCCCCAAATATAAGATCAAGAACTACATCGTGCCTGATCTGCTTGGGGGATTGAGTGGGGGGTCCATTCAGGTCCCACAAGGTGAGAGATTCCCCCTACACTAGATATGATGTATTACATCCCCTGTCTAAAAAAATAATAAAAACCTATAATCCTGAACCTTAAGGTGTGCCTTCCTTAGACTTCAGGGGCTCAAACTTGGGGATCATTAGCTAAGATTCCCCTCAGGGTTGGGGTAAACAGTTGTTACTTCCTATACTGTATGTTCCCTGGCTGGAATCAGTATCCCTTTGAAGTAATGAGACTGTCCTTAATTGTCAAAAATCATCATGATGCAGCAGGTCTAAGTCTAGCCTTAGAGCCAGAGCCCCAGGCTTCAAATCCTAGATCTTCTAATGACTTCTTGTGTGACTTTGTTCCCCATTCTGGGCCTCAGCATCCTAAGCTGTAAAGTGAGGAGATTGGATAAGACAATTCCTGAGGTCCTTTCCAGCTTTAAACTTATGATTTCGGGGCAGCTAGGTGGCGCAGTGAATAGAGCACAGGTCCTGGAGTCAGGAAGACCTCAGTTCAAATCCGACCTCATACACTTAACACAAAAGTAGCCTATGATCTTAGGCAAGTCATTTAACCCCAACTGTCACCCCTCCAAAAAAGCAAAAAAAAAAAAAACTGGGACAATAAGCTTATGATCTCATAACTTCTTCAGGCATGGCTTTTGCACTGTTGGCCAACCTTCCTGCAGTCAATGGCCTCTACTCATCCTTCTTCCCTCTCCTGACCTACTTCTTCTTGGGAGGCGTGCATCAGATGGTGCCAGGTAAAAGGCCTCCTTATCCTCAATTCCCCCTCCCCACCCTCCTTGTTGGTGAGTACAAGGATCTAAAAGATGGTGGTATGTCCTGTGTCATCCAAAAGAGGGAAACTCACTAGACTGGTAAAAAGATTGGAAACTGTCATTCGAGGACTTATCCAAAGAACTGTTATGATCTTGAATTAGTTTAAGGACTGTCCTGGGGAACGAGATGACTTCTGAAGTTCTTCTAGCTCTATTTCTCCATGCTCCCATGATCCTATGAGGGGAATCCTGTATCTTCTGCTTGACCCTAGAGAGCAGAACTTCAAACAATGGGTAGATATTACTGGGAGAGAGATGTAGGGGAAAATTCCTTGCAATTAGAGAAATCTGAAAATGAAATTGGCTAACTTTCCTCACTACTGAGTAATGAGTTAATGGGCAATGAGCTCTCCATCACTGGGGTAGGGATAGGGGTGGGGAAGTCTTCAAGTAGAGACCCAGGCTTTGGATTGGGATGAGACTAAATGATCTCTGAAGTCCCTTCCAGTCCTGCTAGGTTTGAGTTCAGTCTCTCTCATTCATTTACTGTGTGACCCTAAAGGCTTTTATGCCTAATCCTCATTTTCTGTAAAATGAATATAATGGCGCTGCCAATTTCATGAGATTGTTCGAAGGCTAACATGAAATAGTACATGTGGGAGTTCTTGGCAAAGCAAGAAGGATTGTACAAATGTGAAGGAATTTTCTTTATTAACTGGAAAGGAAACTGAAGAATGGTGAGATGGAAGGAGAGAAGAATGTGGAATCATTGGGAGCTAAAGCTCTATCCAGGACTACCTTTCCCAGTAGAATTATTCAACTGTTCTACTGGCCCCCTGAGGGTTAGGGAGCCATCCTGGGGCCACTAGTGGTTGTAGTGGGTATTGGTCCAAACCTCTGTCTTTTGCTGGGCTGGGTGGGGCACCACAGGTACCTTTGCTGTTATCAGCGTCCTGGTGGGTAACATCTGTCTGCAGCTGGCTCCGGAGTCAAAATTCCAAGTCTTTAACAATATCACCAATACAAGCTATGTGGACACAGCAGCCATGGAAGAAGAGAGACTCCATGTGTCAGCAACACTGGCTTGTCTAACAGCCATCATCCAGGTGAGTGAAGAGGGCAGAAGTGCCTCAGTGAGACCCTACTATTCCTGGGCCTAGGAAGTAAGGGCCCAAAGAGACTGCTGACAGATCTCCAGGGTGTTCATCATCACCTCAGGGGAGACAGAACAAGTTGCCTCTTCTATCCAAAAACCCATAAGCTTTCTAGAGATTATTTCCACTCTCCTTCTCTACCAAACCCAATTCCTACAGATGGGGCTGGGGGGAAGTGTCTAACCTATTAAAGCAGATTTGGCAATTTGCCTTCTCCACGGGGTTGGAAGGTACCTTGAGAAATCATCTTGTTCGTATCCCACTAAATGAGAATGTTTTCCAAGATTGGAGGCTGAGAATTCCAGTTCAAAGAACCTTAGAAGTTACCTAATCCAACCTGTTTTCTATAACATGACTCTCCTTTAACATTTATCACAAGGGGTTGTCCAGAGACCTCTGGAAAAGGTCCCCAAATCTCAACTTGCCACTTAACCCAGTGTCTGACTCCCTCCTCTGCCACGATATTGGACATCTCACAGAAATTCTTTCTAATTATTCATATGCTTAGGGGCTGCTAGGAAAAGTCCCTCCTCTACTCCCAACCCCCTCCCAGCTCCTGTCATCTATACCATCAGTATTGAGGATATGCCTCAGCCAGAGATAACAGAAAGTCTCAAGGAGAACTTCATGCCTTTTTTTCTAAATGCATATTTTTATTATAGAAAGTTCCACTTCTCATAGATATGTAAGTGCCCATGTGTGATAAGTGACAAAATAGATCATAGGATTTTAGAGCTAGAAACCTTAGAGATTCATAGGTTTTAGAGTTGAAAGTAACTTTGAACACCTGGATGGCCTCTCCCATTTACGAGATAAAGAACCAAGGCTCAAGAGGAAGAGTGACTGGCCCAAAGGTTATACAGGTAATAGCAGAGCTATCATTCAAGACCAAGTTTTCTAAGTCCAAATCAAACATGCATTCATTTTTGTCCCAGTATAAGGGTTACAGGGAAGTCCCAAAGTTTCTTAGAGCCAATGACTCACAGGATGGGGCAGGCCTATGGGGGGTAGGGGTGGGGGGGTTTGCAGGTGAAATCTTCAAACCCTACTTAGGATGTACAAAATGCCTCAACCCAGTTCCAGGCCTACTCTGTGCAAGGCACTGTGCTAGAAACCATAAGAAATACAAGACAGTCTCTGCCCTCAAAGAGCTTACAATCTAGTTGGGGAGATTGGATCTGTGCATTAAAAGATCACTAACCACTCAAGGATGCATCTGTGACATTCTGGGTGAGCTGCTGTTGTCCTTGGCAGTGGGGCTGTGGCAGGGAGCTGCTGGTCTAGGCATGGCCCCAAGCGGACATCTACCTTTCTCTCCCCTTCCCCTTTGCCCCATCCCAGATGGGCCTAGGCTTTGTGCAGTTTGGCTTTGTGGCCATCTACCTGTCTGAGTCCTTCATCAGAGGCTTCATGACTGCTGCTGGGCTGCAGATCCTGATCTCTGTGCTCAAGTACATCTTCGGGCTGACCATCCCCTCCTACACGGGCCCTGGGGCCATTGTCTTGGTGAGTCTGGACATATAACTCAGAGAGCTGGTGTAAACACCTGAGAATCTTTCCTGCTCTTTCAGATTTTTTTTTAAGTGATGAGTTCAGGTGGCTAGGTGGCGCAGTGAATAGAGCACCAGTCCTGGAGTCAGGAGGTACTGAGTTCAAATCCAGTCTCAGACACTTAACACAAAAACTAGCCATGTGACCTTGGGCAAGTCACTTAACCCTCCAAAAAAAAGTGATGAATTTCCTTCATGTATTCATTCAATAAGCATTCATTATAAATATAAAAGGCAACTTGCTAGAAGCTAGGATTACAGGATGCAACAAACAGTCCTTATGCCTGAAAGCAACTACAAAAGGGTGGGGAACCTGCAGCCTCAAGGCCACATGTGGCCCTCTAGGTCCTTGGGTGCGGTCTTCTGACTAAGTCCAAGTTTTTACAGAACAAATCCTTTTATTAAGGGGATTTGTTCTGTGAAGTTTGGATTCAGTCATAGGGTTGCACCTGAGGACCTAGAGGGCCACATGTGGCCTCGAGGCCGCAGGGTTCCCATTCTGGTCTGAACTGAGGCTGGTTGATCACCTATCAGAAATTCTTGCTCTAGAAAGGTCTTGTACTCAGTGGGAAGTTAGACTGATGACCTCTAAGGTCCCTTCCATATCTATAATTCTAATTCTTGTTGCCTTCCTTAGTTCCTCATTTTGGTGCCTGTCAGAGAAGTTCTTCCTTAAAGCTAATCTTGTTCCCTTTAGCTATAACTTAAAATCTGTTTCTTCTTGTTCCACTGAGGGACAGAGAAAGAGAGTTGATCTCCTATTCCAGAGAGTCTCTCAAATCTGGGTTGAGGAGGGAGATGCATATGAGAGGCTGAATTTTGTTTCACTTGGGCCTCTCTCAAGCATTGTTGCAACCTCAAGACTCTGGCCTGGGTCCCCAGAAGTAGACATATAGAAGGGAGAGGGAGGGAGCCTATGAAGGCCATGACCTCTTCTTCCCGATTGTTCAACTCTGATGTCCCTGCTCTCCCTCTAGACCTTCATCGACATCTGCAAAAACCTGCCCCATACAAACATTGCCTCGCTTGTCTTTGCCCTGATCAGTGCTGTCTTTCTGGTGCTGGTGAAAGAGCTCAATGTCCGCTACATGCACAAGATCCGTGTCCCCATCCCCACAGAGCTGATTGTGGTGAGAACCTCCACCGGAAATTGGGTTTGGGGTTGGGAGCCTGGACTAATGGCCAAGGGGGCAAAAGGGCAATGCGGAATTGAATTCAGAGTAAACAGACTTGTGAGCAAAGGCCTGGGTCTGCTATTTCCTACCTATGCGACCTGGGAAAAACCATTCTACCTCAGTTTTCTTATCTGTAAAATGAGAGTATTAGACTAAATTAGCTCTAAGATCTATTACCGCTTTAAATTGTGTGATCCCAAGAGACCCCCATGAGGTGAGACTATGAGCTTTTGACTGCAGGTGCCCGAATTGAAACCCTGGCTTTCTCACTTAAGTTATCCCATTGGCCTGGAGAAATTTCCACCCTTCTCTGGGCTTCAACTATAAAATAAGGGGATCCAACTAGATCGGCAGAATCAGAGACATGGCCCATCACCCTCCTGTGTAGTCTGACCCAGGTTAAAACATAATTGAGAAATATTCAGCAAAATAAATAAAAATACAATAAAACAGATAGCATTACATTTTAAAATCGAATCAATATGTGGTCCACAGGGATCCTCATGTACAATTTAGTGGCCCCCTTTTCTATTTAGATAACCTTTAAGGTTCCTTCTGAGTCTATTTCTATTATCTGTCTTTTTTTTGGAATTACTCTTTTTTAACTTTATTTGTTTTTAGTTTTCAACATTCATGTCTATAAGATTTTGAGTTCTAAATTTTTTCACCTCTCTGCTCCCTCCCTTCCCAAGACACCATGCAATCTGATATAGGCTATATATGTACAGTATGATCGATCATCTGAAGATCTCCTCGCTATAGGACAGTAAAGCTGTGCCCCCTGCAGTAAGTGAAAAAGAAAATCAGTCAAAGAAAGTCAATCTTGGTCCATGTCTAGCCCTCCAAAGGGAGTATCTGTCAGACAGCTTGGAATGGAAGGGTCTGGGTTCCTTTATGAGAGAAGGAAGCCTGGTAGACACTCCATGCCCTGGCCTTGACTCAGGTCCCATCTTTCCCTTCCTCAATAGGTGGTGGTGGCAACAGCTATCTCTGGGGGTTGTAAGATGCCCAAGAAGTACCATATGCAGATTGTGGGAGAGATCCAACAGGGGTGAGTGGAAACTTCTGGGAGTTTGGCTCTCCCACACAGGCCCAGGCCCAGTTTCAATCTAGAACCTTGGTTCTGAAGCATGGGCCAGTGCTGGAGCCATGGGTCAGTTCCAATGAGATCTGCTTTAGGACATTCATACCCCCAAGCCTAACCCAGCTCAGTTCAGCTCTCAGTCTGTGTCTCTATAAGACAGTTTTATTGGAACACAGGTCTAATTTATGCACAATTTTACTAGACAGAAAATCAGATAAAAGGTGGTTTCCTCTGTGAAGAGGAAACATCTCTGCCTCTATCCCAGGATAACACCTTTGTAACCACTGGACACATATGCTGAGTGCCTACTACAGGCAAGATGGTGGAGAATTAAAAGTTCATCAGTTATATTCCCATAGTCCTGGGAGGCAGAGTGTGAGAGGAGAACAAAGGAAACGTTTGAATCAAAGGGCCCAGCTTGTAATCCCCCCTCTGCTACTCAGTGATGGTGTGGCCTTCAGCAGCTCTATAAAGACTCTGATCCCCCAGCTTCCTCATCTTCAAATGAGAACAATAATACTAGAACAACATAGACCTCAAATGATAAAGGAATTATCATCATCTTGCCCAAAATGGTGGGTTTGGCCCAAATAATCTCTGAAGTCCCCATAATTTCTCAAATTCTATGATTCTGTGATTCTCATTTTGTGCCCCACTCCTGATTCCCACACTCCTTCTCTCTTCTCCTCCCATACACAAATACACACTGGGTCCTGATCCTTCTTTCCCTCTGACTCCATGGCAGATTCCCCACCCCAGTGTCCCCCATGGTCTCCCAGTGGAAGGATATGATTGGCACAGCCTTCTCCCTGGCCATCGTGGGTTACGTCATTAACCTGGCTGTCGGCAGGACCCTGGGGACCAAACATGGGTATAATGTGGATTCTAACCAGGTAATGCAAGGAGACATGTGAAAATGGAGCATTTGGGAGCAGGGAGGGAAAAGAGGCCATGGACACCATATTGGAGATGCTATGCAAAGACACTGCTGGTGAGGGGGTCCCCCAGAGACTGGCTGTTACTGTGTAGATACCAGAGACTACAGCATTGAAATATGGGCTTGTTCAATGCCACCATTATTTGCAGAAACACTGAGATTCATAAGACTTAGTGATAAAAGGGACCCTAGAGAGTTACACTGAACCCCCCATTTTACAAATCATAGGATAATAGACTTAGGGAGGGACCCTAGAGGTCAAGTCCAACCCCCTTCCCTTTATAGATGAGGAAACTGAAGCTTACAATTAGTAAATGTCTGAGGCAGGGTTGGAGCTTAGGACTTTCTGACTCCAAGTCCAACATTCTACCCATTGTGTCATGTTGCCTCTAAGGAAACCAACACTCAAATAAGCAATATGACTTACCCAATATGACACCAGTAGTATGCCTCTGAGGCATAGAACCTAGGGGACAGGAGGACATAGGAGAAAAAGACCACCGGGCTAAGAACCAAGAGACCAGGGTTCTAATTTTGATTTTGTCACATTAGTATAAGTAAACCTGAACAAATTTCTTAACCTATTTCTCAGTTTCCTCATCTATAAAATAAGAACTTTAGATTAGATCAGAGATTCTTAGCCTTTTTGTGTCATGGACCCTTTGGGCAGTCTGATGAAGCCTATGGACCCCTTCTCATGTTAATTTTGCTTTAAATTCACAATTGAAGGAAATATTAAATTTCAATTAGAAGTTAGTAAAAAGGGGTGACTAGGTGGTACAGTGAATAGAACGCTGGCCCTGGAGTCAGGAGGTCCTGTGTTCAAATCTGGCTTGAGACATTTAATACTTACTAGCCATGTGACCTTGGGCAAGTCACTTAACCCCAACTGCCCTGCCCTCCCCCCTCCAAAAAAAAGGTTAGTAAAAAAATGATGTAATTTTTTTCCTATCCAAGCTCTCAGACCCCCTGAAATCTATCCATAGATCCTTGGGGGTCCACATACCTTAGGTTAAAAAACACCCATAAACTAGAGGACCTCTAGGATCCCTTCCAACTTTGAGTTCTCTGTGGTTTTGTAAGTCATAGAACTGCTCAAAAGCCCTAGCTCAACTCATACTCTGGCTCTTTGCATTTGGCAAAAACTCACCTTGAAACCCTGAGATATCTGGTCATCAATTACCTCTAGTGATCTTATCCCTAATCACTCATATGGGAGGTAGGTGGCATAGCAGATAGAGAGCTGAACTTGGGGTTAGGAAGTCATTTACTAGCTTTGTGACCCTGGCCAAGTCACTTGACTGCTGTCTGCCTCAGTTTCCTCATCTGTCAAATAGGAATAATGATTGCCCCTACTCAGCAGGGCTGTTGTGAAGATAAAATTAGAGAACATAAAGGAAGTGTTTTGCAAACCTTAGAGCAATGTGTAAATGCTAGCTGTTACTAGCTATATTATTGGTATCCCTGGATTGTGACTTGCCATCCCATATTCTCTAGCTTATTCTCTTGGTACTGGGATCATGAAATCATTTGCTATGGCTAGAAGGAATTTCAGGAGCCATCTAGTCCAAACCCATACTTTTACAGATGAGACTGAGAACCAAGACAGTTAAATGACTTGTACGAAGTCACAGAGATATTAAGTATCTGAGTCAAGATTTGAACCCAAAGTCTTCTGAGCTCATCACCTATGACCTTGTTAGGATCAGGGCTGCCACGAAGCAGCCAGATCTCTGCCTCAGGTTCTCTTACTTCCCTGCCCCACCCATGCTCTAACTCTACCCAGACTGACTCCCATCTGCAGGAGGTCCTAAGCATGTCTTCTCTCCCCACAGGAAATGATTGCTCTGGGCTGCAGCAATTTTTTTGGCTCTTTTTTTAAAATTCATGTCATTTGCTGTGCTCTCTCAGTCACCCTGGCTGTGGATGGAGCAGGGGGCAAATCCCAGGTGAGCTGGGGGGATGGCAGGCATCTGAAGTCAATTGGGAAGACCCCCAGAAGGACCAGGTGCCAAGTTGAACTCCAAGAAGCTCACACACTCCCTCCAGCCCAGATCCCTTCCCCTAGCCTAGAAAAGTGGAAACAAGCCAGGTCCCTAGACACTTTCTCCACTGCCGCCCCCCTCCACCACTTCTGGCTGAGGCACTAAGGGGCAGGGACAAATTCACACAGGAGACCCAGTTATCCCCTAGAGAAAAAACCCTTACCCTCATCTCACCCTCACATATACCCTGCCTTCCCCTCTCTGTCAGTATTCAGAATTTTTTTTTATTCTTCACAGGTATCAAGTCTGTGTGTGTCTCTGGTGGTGATGATCACAATGCTGGCATTGGGAGTCTATCTATACCCCTTACCCAAGGTAAGAGCACAGTTAGGGCAGGCTGGGGTAAAGGAGGGAAGAATCTCATAAAGTATTAGAGAAAGAAGGGACTACAGAAATGAGCCAGACCAAACCCTCATCTGAAGCAGGAATCAAAGAGATTAATTTCTTAGAGGAGAAAGGCACAGAACCAAGACAGGAATGGGCATAGAACTATCCAGGGGGCAGGTGCTAGCAGACAATCTGAGGAGCCTCTAGGCCTACAACACCCATGGTGGGCTTGGCCCCAGAGGGACAAGACTACAGGGCATTTGCCTTTCGTAGGATCACAGAGCTGAAAGGAGGCTTAGAGATCACTAGTTGACCCTCCTCATCTTTTTTTTTTTTTTGCTTGGCAATTGGAGTTAAGTGACTTGCCCAAAGTCACATGGCTAGTAAGTGTCTGAGGTCACATTTGAACTCAGGTCCTCCTGACTCCAGGTCTGGTGCAGTATTCACTGCACCACCTAGCTGCCCCTAACCATCCTCATCTTACAAAGACAGTAACACAGTTACAGTTACACAGTTAAAAAGATAGGTTTTGAACTTCAGTTTGTGGGGGATTATCTTGTATCTCTTCCCCCCCCCCCCGTGTGTGTGTGTGTGTGTGTGTATGTCTCTCTCTCTGTCTGTCTCTCTCCCTCCCTCTGTCTCTCTCCTCTCTCTCTCTCTCCGTCTCCCTCTCTCTCTCTCTGTCTTTCCCTCTGTCTTTCTCTCTCTCTCTCCCTCATTCTTGACCAGAGGGTTAGAAGACAGGGGAAGAGACCCTTTCCCAGTGATCTGAGTCCTTGTTTGCTTTCCTTACAGTCCGTGCTGGGGGCCCTAATTGCTGTCAACCTCAAGAACTCTCTTAAGCAGCTCACTGACCCCTATTACTTGTGGAAGAAAAGTAAATTGGATTGTGTAAGTATGTCCTCCTACCCCCTTGTCATCCTCTCCCTAATTCTACTTCCTGGCCAAAGTATCTGCCCTCTCCAGAACTTTTCATCTTCCAGAGGCCCATCATTCAAAGATGATTTTGTTTTTCATCAATTTTTAGGTCCACACACAGCAAGACAAAGTGAAGGCAGGAAAATCAGGAGTCCCAACAAACTCCCCACCTCCCCTGTAATAGTTATAGCCTACATTGATAGAGCATTTTACATTCCCCATTTCATTTGACCTTTGAAACAACTCCGAGAAGCAGATTCTATCAGTATTTTTGTTCCCAGTTTACAAATGAGAAGATGCATTGAGGTTCGGTGGTTTGCCAAAGGTAACTCTATTAGTAAGTAAACGGCAAAGATGGGACCCTTTGTGTCTTCAAATCCAGTGCCCCTTCCATCGTGCTGCTTTTCATTATTATTTCTGGGCTCATCCCAGCCCTTCAAATTTGTCTACCATATTATGCTTTTCAAAATCACAGTCTTATTGGATTTACACAAGATCCCCATAAGAGAAATAGTGCTTTAAGAGCTTCAGGAACTCTAAAGACTCTTCAGCAAGGAACCATAGGAATCCATATCCCAACATCTCTTCTCAGTAGCCAGTTCTTTGATTTGACAAGTATTGACTAGGCATCGTCAAGGACACATATAGCCTGCAGAACTTAGGATGCAAACCTCAAATACATATTCTTAGTCCCTAGAGAAATTCTATCTAGTCTAATAGAAGAAATTAATGATAGTTGTAACTATAAAATTGTATTAATTTATTGACGGAAAGGGGTAAGTTTGATCCTAGGAAGTCTCCCTAGAAGAAGGGGTCTCCTCCCTGGGCTGGCCTGAGAGTCCTAGCCTTGGGGCAACTTTCTTCTCTCTCCTCACAGTGTGTCTGGGTTGTGAGTTTCCTCTCCTCCTTTTTCCTCGGACTGCCCTATGGTGTAGCAGTGGGTGTCTCCTTCTCTGTCCTAATCGTTGTCTTCCAGACCCAATTGTGAGTATGCTATGACCAGCGCTGAGCTATCCCTCAAATTTCCCTCCTACTAAGGTCATCCTTGGGGTAACTGATGCCTCTATGGTGTCCATCACTAATGCCTGTATTGGACATAGCCAGTTCCTTTCCTCTTACCAAGAGCAGGGGCCTCCATGGCTCAAGACTGGAGGGGTTACCCAGGGCCATTGCAAGACCTGGTCCAACATATGTTAGCAAAAGGCATTGACATAGGGTGCATGAGGAACCCTATCTAAACTCATTCCTCAGGGAAAATATGTTACCACTGACCATCCCAGAAGACACAGTTAATAGCCCTTGGATTCTAAAGAAAATCGAGAATAAAGGGTCAGAACGGTATAGAAAATTATCAGAACTAAGAAAAGGAGTCTGGCGAATAGGATAACCCTTCCAACACAGCTCAGACATACCCATACCCTGAGGAGGCCCAAACATCGACCGGAGTGCCCAGGGGTTTAGATTTCTTTCCTACCTCTAGAAAAGCTATAAGCATTTTATTTACCCCACCCCCAAGCAATGTTGTACCAGCTAGCACCAGTCCCACAAGCTGGGAAGGGAAGAGTAGCTACTAAGCCTCAAGAAAACCTTCTTTTATTTAACAACTCTGAACCAGAAAGTCCTGCTGCTGGTACCACATACGCATTATGACCTTGTGCATGTCCCCATATCTTCAACCCCTCTTTGGGAAAATCTGTCTGGAGTAAATGGCTTCCTGCCCCCACCCCCTAGTTACTCTCTTCTCCTAGACTATACATCACCATGTAATTCAGCCTAGACAGAACCCACACCTCAAGACCAGGAAGGAGGTATTTTCCTCTCTTGCCCTTCTTCTGGTCTTAGCAGCATCCTTTGAATTCTATATTGAGTGATTGTTCTCATTTGTTTTTCTTTTTGCCTTCCTTATCCAGTCGTAACGGCTCTGCTCTGGCCCCCGTCAGCGGTACAGATATCTATGTGAACCCTAAGACCTACAATGGGGTAAGTTGCAGTCTCCTCCTCCCATTTCTTAATACTCCTTCTCCCTGGTCTCATCTCCTCCTAAGTCAAGAAGTTAAAAAAAAAATAATACAAAGACACTTCTGCCTCCTAAGCCCAGTCTCTTTGTGGCAGGTCCAGGAAGTAGAAGGAATTAAAATCCTGACTTACTGCTCTCCACTCTACTTCGCCAACTCGGAAATCTTCAGACAGAAGGTCATTTCCAAGGTACAGTGCAGTCCCCTTGAACCTGGAGAGAAGTTCTCTGGAACGGTGCTGGACTGGGGCAGGGAATGAGAGAGATAAAGAAGGTACAGCTCAATGTAGTGACTGGTCCTCTCCCCATAGATAGGTGTGGACCCCCAGAAAGTGTTCCTGGCCAAGCAGAAATACCTAAAGAACCAGGAGAAGGGGCGCAAGATGCCCACAAAACAGAGGAAATCCCTATTCTTAAAAAACAAGGTGAGCTGAATCGAAGACAACAATCTATTCATGCACACATATACCTCATCAGCTCTCGCTCTCTCTCTCTCTCTCTCTCTCTCTCTCTCTCTCTCTCTCTCTCTCTCTCTCCCTTCCCCTTTCCCTTTCTTTCTCCCTCCCTCACCCACCCCACTCTGTCTCTCTGCTATATTATATTAATAATCCAACTATGTGGAGCTAAAGCTGGGGTTCTTGACCTTGGGGTTTTTTATATTATGATCAATTTATTTTAATATGATTTGTTTCCTGTGTACTCCTATTTCTTTTATGTATTTAAACATGTGATTCTGAGAAGGGGTCTATAAGTTTCACCAGACTGAAAAAAGGACACAAAAAAAGGCCAAGAAAGAACTCTGATCTTGAGAAGTGGATTTCTCTAGCTGGGTTGTCTAAGGCAAGTTAGATCCTGCAAGGGTCCACTCTAAACTATCCCCCTATCCTTGCCTCCAGACTGTCTCCCTGCAGGAACTCCAGCAAGACTTTGAAGTTGTTTCCCCCACTGATACCAACAACAATCAGACAGCCGCCAATGGGACTGGGGTCTCCTATATCACCTTCAGCCCAGAGACCCCCACACCCTCCAAAGATGAGCCACCAGCCCACTTCACACCACCTAATGAACCTGAGGACACTCTGGCCAGTGCCCCACCCTTCATTTCCTTCCACACCATTATCCTGGACATGAGTGGGGTCAGCTTCGTTGATCTTATGGGCATCAAAGCATTGGCAAAGGTAAAGCCTAAATGGAAACAGAAGAGAGACAACCCCCCCCCAAGCCCTCTTTTTCTTCCTAACACCTTTGCTAAGTTCCCTAGTTTGGAGAAATTGAATCAATGTTAAAGGTTCCCCCAGGGAAAGGAGCAAAGCAGAACACTCCTTCACTTCTTTAAATCTGCTCAAGGTGAGCAGTCTCCCTAGAATAAACTAAACAAAGAACACCTCTCCAGAAGCCTCACCTCTTGGCAAAGAACTCAGATCTCTGTACCTGCCTTCTAGAAAAAGGGTAGATGGTATCCTGTTTCCCCCACCCCTCTAAGGCTCTAAAATCCATCAAAGAGGATTTGGCCATACTTGCTTACTGCTGTCCCCATCCATCCCTAGACTGACCACTGGAGCAGTGGGTAGATTCTGGTCATTAAACTGAGAAATCAAGGAATGTAGTAATTCAGCTCTCCTTTCCACAATCCAAATGGGCAGGTCAGAGGAGAATTGCTGGAAGCTTATCTTCTTCTGATAGCGTGTCTAACTACCTCTTCAAGATCAAAGTCAGGGGTAAACCATAGAGGTGACTGGGGGGAGGAGAGGGTCTGTGGAGAAGCTTAGCTGGGGGAGGAGGAGGGAGGGAGGAGAGATGGTCATATAACCAAAGACTTCCTGCAATAAATTGGTCCTTTAAGTATCTTGTCATAGGGAAAACTTTTCTGCCTATCTCAGGCCATAGGATCACAGTACTGAGATTTGGAAAGGCCTTTAAAGAGATCACTGGATACACAGGCCCCCTCTGTACCCTCCAGTGAGCCTGAGGATCTCCTGGCCAATGCCCCACCTATCAATCTCCCTCATAATATCATCCAGAACATGGAGAGGTCTAGAAAGAGACCCTAAAGGCCTAACCCCTTCATTTTTGTTTTGTTTTGTGGCCTTTTTGGAGGGGGGAGGGTAGGGCACTAGGGTTAAGTGACTTGCCCAAGGTCACACTGCTAGTTTTGTGTGTGTGTGTCAAGTGTCTGAGGCCGGATCCGAACCCAGGTCCTCCTGACTCCAGGGCCGGTGCTCTACTCACTGCGCCACCTAGCCGCCCTCTAACCCCTTCACTTTACAGATGGGGACATTCTTAGTCACATAGGTAGTAACCAACAGAGTCAGTATCAAACCTAGGTCCTCTGACTCCAAATCCAGTGTTCTTTTCACTAAAACATACCACCTCATCCCTCATCCTGCCCTCTAAGTAGAATGGGAGAATCAAAATAACCAAGGCCCTCCTGATCCCTGTCCATGTATAGCCTTGGGGACAAAACTTGCCTTCTCTGAGTCTTTCCTTTGGTGAGAGAGGGAGAATTACGCTTCCACGCTCCCCAAGGGTCAGTGAGGAGGAAGACCCAAGGGGCTATCATTACCCTGAAGTACCGATCTAATGGTCAGAGCCAAGATTCCATCCTGCTTTCCAAAGCTCTCAGTCAGCTCTCCAAGGAGAAGTAGTGTATGCCTGCTGCTATTTTTAACCTTGGCTACACCCAGACTTTGGTGTGACTGACTTGTTCAGCTTTACTTGAAGTATGGTTTGTGGGTCACCTGTGGGACACACTCAGAACATTCTTCTCCTTTTGTCTCTCTCTCTCCCCTTGCTCCCCCTCTCCTTCCCTGACCCAACCCTTCTGGCCCCAGCTCTCCTCCACCTATGAGAAGATTGGTGTGAAGGTCTTCTTGGTGAATATTCAAGGTAAGAAGAGGGTGACGTTCAGGGGCATGGTGCAAGGGGCTAGGCAGGGAGAACAGAGCCACCAGGTTGTCTTTAGGTTATTACCTACCTGGAAAGCATCCAGGAAAAATGAGAAAGCGATCAAATTATAGAAACATCCCAGGAACAGTAATGTCAGAGTAAGGGCTAGGTTTGGAACAATGCCAAAAGTGATCATAGAAACAGTTCCCATCAGCAGAGAGGAAGAGAGAGAGAAGGGTGGGGGAGGGAGAGAGAGGACAAGAGAGAAAGACAATCAGTCAACAAGCAGTTATTAATCACTAAGTGCCAAGTACTTTACAAAACACTGGAGATGCAAAGGAAAAAGCAAAACAGGAACTTCTATTCTAATGAGAGAAAGACCTCGTACAAAAAATAGATTCAAGATAGATACAAAGCAGTTACAAGGTCGTTATTTGTCCTTGGTTCTTGAAGAGGACCATGATATCAGGGATGTGATGACTTGCAAGTGAATTGGATTTAAGTGGGGCTGGACTGTGCAGAGTCAACAGCCTCACTCTCTCCTCCTGAGCCATCTGGATGCAGGGACAAGACATAGATCAAGAGACTAGAAATGTCCCAGGATGCAGTGGGAGATCTTGTCTGAAGCAACACCCATTCAATGATTAAGACTAGGTAAGAAATGAGGCCAAAAAAAAATGGCCTCTTTTATCTAGTCAAAAAAAAAAAAAATCAATCTGGGAGGGGAAGACCCTCAGGGTTTCTGGCCAAAACGGAAACAATTGCTATTTACATTCACTCTGAGGCAATAAGAAACCAAACAATGACCAAGGGGGGCTTGGCCTAGGACCTATTGCTGGCCAATGAGTGAGAGTCTGAGTGACTTAGGTTTAAGGCATTGTCCTTAAAAAAGAAATCTAGCCTGTAAACCCCAAGATATCTTAAAAGGTTTCAGCAATCAAAATTTATATTCCTTCAGGCAGAGTACTCACAGATAAGAGTATGATTCCCTATATGGATGAAGGGAGGGAGAAGAGGGAAAGGAGGGATAGAAGAGAGAGGAAGGAAGGAAGGAAGGAAGGAAGGAAGGAAGGAAGGAAGGAAGGAAGGAAGGAAGGAAGGAAGGAAGGAAGGAAGGAAGGAAGGAAGGGAGGGAGGGAAGAAGGGAGGGAGGGAGGGAGGAAAGGAGGGAGGAAGAGAGAGAGGGAGGGAAGGAAGGGAGGAAGGGAGGGAGGGAGGAAAGGAGGGAGGAAGAGAGGGAGGGAGGGAAGGAAAGAAGGAAGGAAGGAAGGAAGGAAGGAAGGAAGGAAGGAAGGAAGGAAGGAAGGAAGGAAGGAAGGAAGGAAGGAAGGAAGGAAGGAAGGAAAGAAGGAAGGAAGGAAGGAGCTGTGTTGCCCAACTGGAACTGGCCAGTGGGGCAGCTACATTCTTGAAGGACCATGACATCAGGAAAGTGATGTCATGACGTGCAAGTGAATTGGATCTAAGTGAGGAAGGGCTGTTACAAGGTAAGCCTAGCATAGAGGACTAGCATATGGGAGGGCCCAGGAAAGACCCCTGTATATGCTGGTCCTTGAGAGGAACCCAAAAGGAAGCCAGGGCTTCTCAGAGATAGTAGTAGTAAGAAAGGAGAGCATTCTGAGGGTCTCAGGGATACCATCAATCAAGCAATTAAAATTTATTAAGCACTTATTCTGTGCCAGGAACTTTGCTAAGCTCTGGGGGTACAAAAAGAGACAAAAGACAGACCCTGCCCTCCAGAAGCTTACAATCTAATGGATACTATGAGCATTTATTTAAAGCACAGGACTCCCTCCCCCCCCAACAAGGAAGTTTTGACATCTTTGGGCATAACCACCAAAGGTGATGATTCCTCACTGTTTAAACTGTTTGTTTTCGCTGTCTCAAGCTTTTCCATATGTTCTTAACGCCCTCTGCTGTTCAAACTAGTATTGCAACATTACAAGTGAGAAGTTTGATTCCCAAGGCTTAAGATGATAATTATTCATTTATACAGTGCCTTAAATTTTGCAAAGCTCTCTCTCTCTCTTCACAGCAAGGTTCTGAGGTAGGTAACCCAAGCCTTACATCACAGATGAGACAAGAAAGGCTCTTAAACATAACTTTTCTCTCCTCCCTTTCTCCATCTACTTCTCCCTTAACCCCTTCTGCCCCAGTCTGCTGAGGCAGGTATCTCTTTGACAGATAATGTTTTTCTCCTTTCTAGCCCAAGTGTACAATGACATTCATCATGGAGGTGTCTTTGAAGACGGGACCCTAGAACAAAGTCACATATTTCCCAGCATCCATGATGCCGTCCTTTTTGCCCAAGCCAACAGCAGAACAGTGGTCACAGGACAAGCCTTAGGAGAGGTATGGTCCCAGACACTGAGTACCCGTGTGGGAGCTGGAGGAGGGAAAGGGGGTACACTGACTTAGTGAATAATAATAAAAGGGATGCCTTCTCTGTCCTCGCCAGTAACCAAAGTAGGATTGTAAAATATTAGAGCTAGAAAGGAACCTTGGAAGTTGTCTAGTCCAACACATTTCACAAATGAAAAAGCTGAGACCCAGAGAGGAAATGTGCCCTTTTCCTCTCTTCCATTCTTCCCAGGAGGGCCTCACCCTCCAGAAAAAGGTACGAGGAAAAGGCTGGAGAGAAGAGTCAGAGAACTTAAGAGCAAGGCAACATCATTGGAAACACTCAGGCAGTTTTTTTCTCTTTATTTTTTAATTAAATTTTTTTTTCAATCAACAAAAACCTACCTTCCCTCTCTGTCTCTCCCACTTCAACCTGCTACCTTGGAAAGAGAAAGAAAGAAAGAAAAACAAAAACCCTGTCATAAACATGTATAATCAAGCAAAACAAATTCCCTCATTTGACCATGTCAAAAAAAAATTCTCTCAATTAGCACTGAGTACATCTCCTGTCTGTTAGGAGGTGGGCAGCACATTTCATCATGAACCCTTCGGAATCATGCCAATTAGTCACTTTCCCAAGTTGCACCAGACAACAGCTTATACCCCTGTAGTCAAGTCAATAAATAATATTAAGTGCCTACTAGTGCTAAGCATGGTGCTAACTGATAGGGACATAAAGAAAGGTAAAGAACAATCCTGTTTTTAAGGAGATCGAAGTCTAATGGAAGAGACAATGTGAAAACAATTATGTACAAGCAAGCCATATTCAGGATAAAAGTGGAGACAATCAGTAGAGGTTGTGCCAGCACTTGATGGTGTACAAAGGACTTTTCTTACATGAGCTCATGAGATAGTTAGTATCAGGATTGATTTCTCCATTTCCCAGATAAGGAAACTGAAGTTCAGAGAAGTTAAGTGGTTTGCCCAGAGTCACACAGCACCAGAGTTTAAATTCAAATCTTCAGCAAGATCTTTCTACTTGCTGTCACAGGGGACCAGGACCCTTGGTCAAGTCATTGCTGTTTAGTCATTTTTTTCAGTTATGTCCAACTCTTCATGACCTCTTTTCGGGGTTTTCTTGGCAAAGAAACTGGAGTGGTTTGCCATTTCCTTCTCCAACTCATTTTACAAATGAGGAAATGGAGGCAAACAGGGTTAAATGACTTGGCTGGGGTCACACAGCTAGTAAGAGTCTGAGGTTGGATTTGAACTCAGGTCTTCCCTGACTCCAGGATTGGTGTTTTATCTACTGCATCATCTAGCTGCCCCATTGGGTCAAGAAAAACCTTCAAATAATTACAGATTCACTTGTTGGTGCTCTATAGAGAAGGAAAACTCCACAAGCGGGGAGAAGGAGAAGCAGGCTTGGTTCAGATAGGGGAAAAGATTCCTCCCCTTTAATTTTGACTTTAAGCAGATCACTCAGAGAATGGCATGCATTTGAGAATGAGACTGCATGCATATGAAAATCAACACCACTAAAAAATCCAGAATGTTGGGGAGATTGGTGGGGTAGGGATAACCTTTCTCAATATGCCCAAGGCTCCATGCCCAAGGCTGTCTTCAAGCTATTCTCTGATCCCCCTCCCCACTCAGCCCTTATCCTCAGCCCCTGGGCCTTACTTTTGCTTCAAATGTCAATACCACTGCTCCTGCCTTCTTCAGATCTAAGAAAGCGCTAATCTGGCCTTAGAACAACTATTTGCTTTTTGCCTTAAGAGATGGGTGAAGGTGAAACCATCTGTAATCACATTGAAAAGCTGCATAGGGAAATAAATAGGGCTTTTGGCTCTTACCCTAAGGATGGCAAAGGGAAAGGGAAAGAGGGAGGTACAGAAACAGGCTTAGCAAGAGTTAGGCTGGCTATCCTACGACAACTTGGCATCTCCAACCTGGTGAGCTTTTGTTCCTGGTCAGAGGGAGGTGGATTTTCTCCCTAAAATAAAATACCCTTCTGGGTAATGAAGTGGGGCCAATTGTGTCTGTGGAAAGAGGGCTGAATTTTGGGTCAGAAAGCCTAGGTTTAAGTCCCTACCTGGCAACTCACTACAGGTATATCCTAGGAAGAGGGAAAGGAAAACAAACATAAAACATATATATATGGCCTACTATATGTGCCAGGCACTGGGTTAAGCACTTTACAGATGTTATAGCTCTGGGAGGCAGTTGCTACTGTTACCCCCATTTTACAGGAGAAGAAACTAAGGCAAAGAAAGATTAAATGACTTGTCCAAGATCATCCAACTAGCTAGCGGCCGAGGAGAGATTTGAATTCAGGTCTTCCTGACTCCAGGCCCAGAGCTTTTTCCACTGAACCAGCTGTCCCTTGAGCAAATTACAACCACTCTAGGCCTCAGTTTCCTTGTCTACAAAATAAGGAGGTGGTATTAGATGCACTCATTCATTCAACAAACATTTATTAAACACTTACATTGTGCATGTAGAATGCTGGACACTTCCTGGTAAGAAGAGCGTTAGAGAACTGCACAACATGGGAGGACTGAGGGGGAAGGTCATTGCTGACAGAAGGGATCAGAGACTTAAGCTCTAAATCCCTTGATCCTCATGATCACTTCATGCCAGTAACACAGCCCATGGAGGAAGGCAGGCCTGTCCGCATGACTGATGACGGAGGAGGAGGAAGGCAAGGAAGGGTGTGTGTTACTCCATAGTTTGGGGGGAAGTAAAAGGAAGATTATATTGCGAGAAAGAGCGGCTATGTGGGAGGGGGCATATCATAAGTGACCGGAGAATAGGCAGGACACTGACTTCGGTCAGGACGCCAGCCTGCCTTGAGGCTCAGCTTCAATCCCATCCCACACCGGCTTCCTTCCTTCCTCACAGGCTCCAGTAAACACTGAACTTTCTATGTATGATTCAGACGATGGTGCATCTAGCTGCCGTGATCTGGAACAGGTGAGCTGGGAGTGTGGTTGGGGGAGGGAAGAGGATTATACAGATGTCCCTCAGAAATAAGATTCCCAATCTGCAGCCATGGTAGGGAGGGAAGAGGGAGGTCAAGGAGGGGTTTTGGTCATAGACAAGAATTCTCATTCTCATCTTGTAATAATGGATCTTCATTTCTACCCATCCCTGCTTTCCATATCAAACCATCAATGTTTATTAAGCACTACCTCTATGCCAAGCACTGGGATGCAAGGACAAATGACACGGTACCTGCCCTCAAAGAGCTTATGTTCTATCAGGAGAGACAACAGTCAGTCAGTCAACAGACATTGTTTCAAAAAGCATACTCTGTGCAATGCACTGTGCTAAGTGCTGGGGATACAAAGAAAGACCCCAAAAAAACCCTCTTCAGGGAGTACATATTCTAATGATGGAGAAGATATGAAAATAACTTGGAGTGTTGCAGCTATATAGAGAGTATATGAAGGTGATCTGCAGGGGTTAGGCATTAGCAGCTTGGGGGACTAGGAAGGGCCTGGCAGAAAGTGGGACTGGAGCCAGGCCTAGAAGCTTCCTTCTAAGCTAGGGGTATTAAGATGCTGAAGGAAAAGGGCAAAGCATTTCAGGTATGAGGAATGAGCAGGGCAAAGTCATGAAGATGGGAAATGGAAGTAGAGGGTCAGGTGTATAAATTGGCATATATGTATCTGGGAAGAGAGGAGAGAGGGGGAGAGAGAGAAGGGAAAAAGAGGAAAGAGAAAAAGAAGCAAGAGAGAGAGGAGAGATGAGAGAAAAAAGATGAGAGAAAAGGGGAGGCAAGGAGAGCGAGAGAGAGAGAGAATACACAGTAATCTTGAGATAAAGATTCCGTAGCAGCTCAGGGATTGGGGAAAATTCTATGTCTACCATAACAGGACACTTTCAAGTCAGTTTTCTGAGAAAAAGAAAACACTCATACGAAAGCTCCAACTATGAAAACAAATCATGGTGATGGGCTTAAAGGAAATAAAATAGTGGGTTTAGAAGAAATCCCATTTCTTCTTACTCCTATTTCCCTCCCCTTTGTGCTTGTTTTCTATGGGATTTTGTGGCTAGACAGGGCTTTGAGCCTGTGTGCTTAGGAGTGCAAACTCTGGGCTTAGAAATGGGAAGGAAAGAAATCAAGGCAGCAGAAAAGGTGGTCTAATCCCCCAAATTCCTCAAAGGTCAGAATCATGCAGAGATGCTTCTCTTGATTTTATAGGTGAAGAAAACTGACACGCAGAGATGTGCTGGTGTCAAAGTCATTAACCTAAACTTGTGAAAGAAGATAAAGTTCATGCTACTGCCTTCCCAGTTTGTTTGCTGTTGCTTCTCAACCCTTATGACTCTGACCCCAACCCTCAGGGTCCATGCTCAGTCTCAGCCCACTCTCCTGACCAACAAGCCTAATGCCCTTTCCTTTCTGTCTCCCCTACAGGAGATATTTGGAAGCATGTTCCACTCTGAGACTCTAACAGCCCTGTGAGGCTTCAGCAGGAACCTTTGCCATCTCCAGCATCTCCCATTTCCCAGGACCTTCCAAGAAGGAGCGTCTAACCCTCTGAGCCTAGGATTGTGTCAGAGACTGACCTCCAGAGGCATGGCTGGGTGCAAGAAAGCACATACACCAAGCTTCCTGTCTTCACCTTCTCCATCCTCTTCCTCTTTCTCCTGCTTGGACCCTCCAGAAGGACCCAACCATTGCAGCACAGAGCTCTCAGGCCTGGCAGGAGCAAAGCCTTGGGGAGTCAACCTTCTCAGCCATCCCTCAGCTCTTCAGACTGATACTAAAAAGCCATCCACTGCTCTAGGCAGTTGGAAAGGTCCCTCAGCTTCCTAGACTTTAGAGTGAGCTAAGACAGAACGAAAAATGTAAAATTCTGACTTAAAGCCAAAGGCTGGAGACCTTGAAGCCAAGCCTACACCACCACACGTGGATACCAGTAGGTTCCAGGGTACCCAAGAGCACTGGGACTCAAGCCATGGAAGGGGGGAGATTTCTACACTGAATTTGACTAATACTTTGTGGCTTCATCTCCTTCTAGGACCAAATTCTGTCTCTGTCCACTGGCAATTTCTGTGCCTTCTTTCCCTCCTCTGGGGCCACTTTCACTGTCTTTCCTGAATTTAGCAGTCCATTTTCAGGGACTACATTCATTCCCTACATTGCCTCACATATGCCAAGGTCACTGCCCCTGGGCAATACCAGGGGCTAAAAACAGTTTCTCTTCCACCCTACACATGCCCCCTTAGAGACCTGAGTGCCCTTTTTGAGTACCATCCTGCATGCTGCGTGCCAAGAATGTGGAGTACTAAGCAGCAAAAACTCCAACAACAAATACACACAAAGTTCAGAGATCCGAATCTGTACATGAGACTGAGGGAGGCTGGTACCAACCTAGTACAACCTGGTACCAGGCTGGATTCCAGCAATGGCACCTGATGGTCCTTCAGATCCCATGGGCAAGGTGCTTTCTCTGCCTAAAGGAGCTGCAGCCTCCCTGAAACAACAGGGATCACTGTATCATTTTAACCCTTTCCATGTTTTCCACAACGATCACCTCCAGCAAAGCCAGAGTTTGCACCCTTCTAGGAAGCAAGTGGAGTAGCCTACCTGGGGGCTTGGAGCCAAAAGGCCACATTTTCTCCCCTTCTCTGGGAGATAGAATGCCCTCCAAGAACAAGGCACCCTTTCTGTGTGGCCCTGGACAAACCACTTACCTCTCAGGGCCTTGGGCAACTCCCCAGGATTATAAATTAGAGAGTAGGAATTGATCTTCATGGCTAGAAGGAGTTTCCCATGCCACTGAAACAAACTCTTCCTCTCCCTTCCCCCTACCCATATTGAACTGTAAACATATAAGCATATTACAACCCTGAGTATGGTGACCCAAGCCTGTGATCCCTGCTGCTGGGGGATCACTTGAACTTGGGAGTTCTGAGTGATAGCAGGCCAAGCAAATCAGTGTCAACACTGCCATGCACCAAGAGGGTGAGGTCCTGGAAGCAAGAACCTAAGGACGGGCGAACTGACCCAGGTTAGAAACACAGCACATCAAAATTTCCATGCAGATCAGTAGGGGCATCAACGATCAGGCCTATGTGTGGTCACTGCACTTTTAGCTTGGGTAGGATAGGTATATCCAGAGTCTCAAAAAAAAAATAGAATAGAGATAGGGATATAGGCCTACTAGAACATCTGGGGTCATTGCCTCATTTAGGGACAAACACTTCTAGCCAGAAGCCCTGTCCCTCATGGTGCCCCATAAACACAGCATTCCTGAACAGAGGAGATTGTCAACAAGAGGACCTATCCCACTGTCTCAGAAATGAAGAGGTGGCCATTGCTATTAGCCACTTTCACAAAGTTTCCATCGATGCCATCCAACCAATACCATGCAAAAGTCCCTCTGATTCTTCCTCTTGTCCCTCACTACCCCATCCCCCAAATTTCTCTCCATCGATGTTTTGCTTCAGTGAGCCCTGCTCCAAAAGGTTGGGCTGGCCCAGCCTGGAAGAAAAAACCAGTTGGATTTGACTGAAGGCTTCCCTTACCACCAAACATCAACCACATATGTCTTTACCATTGATTCACTGAAGCAGGAGTGTACATGTCCTTCTGTATCTATAGCCAATGAGCTAGAAAATATACTATTAGAGGAAAGAATGCTAGAATATACCCAGCACAACCTTGGGTCAGAGAGACTTGGTAGGAATCAGCTATACCATTATGCTGTTCAAAAAAATTAAACTCAGAAGGTAAAGGATGCTATTGTCTGAGGATTCATCATACCTCAAACTCAAAGTGCCAAATTCTCTGCACAGCACCTACTGCTCCCACCTCCCTGAAAGATCAATTAAAGTAATATTAGGATGAGCCTCTTCATTCCTAATCCAGAGACCTCCTAGAAACCGAGAGGATTTATCTAAGAATGAAGGTCCAGGACCACCACAAAGTAAATGGAAACTTCAAGAACCAAAACAGATGATTAATCCAGAATAATCTAGGGATATACAAGGAGGAAACAGGCCTTCCAGGCTTCTGGAGAGAGCTAAGTAACCTGCACCCTCAGACACATCTTATGGTGCTCAGCCAAGCCTCTCCAGCCACCTACCACCTTCAGTCAACGGTAAATGAAGCCAATGAAAAGCCTTCCTGCTGAGAAGAGAGCTATGCAGACAACTGTGAAGATTCCCTGAGTTAGAGCATTGGTGGCAAGAATGCAACCAAATTTCCACGGACAGTTCTTCTGGGAATGATTCAGAAAGAGAGAAGAGGGAAAAAAAGGAGCAATAATCCAGAATTTCAAAGCTTTTGAATGTTTCTATTGATACCAACCTGTGAGATGCTGCCCCTTCCCCTCCCTAGGCCTTGAGATCATAGATGTTTGTATAATTTATTTAATTTAATCAACATTCTTCTTTTGTTCTTTTTGGTAATAAATTTTTTTTAATGTGACCAAATGGACATAAATTAGATTGGTTTCCCTGGGAAAGGTGGATGCATGGACCACACTGGACCGAGATATGCTTTGCAAACCTTGAAGTGTTGTATAAATGGTAGAAAGGGTTTAAAAAAAAAAAGAGGCAGAGAGCCCTAATTACAAATTCTGTTACTTGGAGAAAATTCCCTTGAGTATGACTAGGAGAAAAGAAGAGACCACAGGACAGCCTCAAGGCTATTTATTTATTCCTGGAGAGACCTGCACCTTCCATCTTTGTTGCATATGGTATCCTATATGGTATTGGTCAGCCCCAGTTGTCTATCACCATATCAGCACAGCAGTAAGGAAGGCAAACCTTGGGAGAGGAATGTGGCAGCAGAGCACCCTTGGTGGGTGATGGCCCAAAAGTGGTTACCAATAATGCCAGAGATCATAAAGGACCACCATGGGGAAAGAATATGCAACTCATTTGTCTGTACCCTGGGAATAAACCCCATTGATCTTGTGTTAGTAACAGTTCAGTCCAGAAGAGTTGAACTTTCTTCTGACCTTCCTCCTAAACAGTAATGAATGGAACACTGAGCCAAATCAAGATACCTGATCCTGGTTCCAACCCACCTTGTGTGTGTGGCCTTAAGGAGGTCCCGCCATCTCTCTGGACTTCAAGGAGGGTTGTGACAAATGCTAATTGCTTGCATTTATATAATGTTTAGGAAATAATGCAGTGTTTTACATGCATTATCTCAATTGATCTTTATAACTCTGAGATGTTTAGAATAAGTGCTGCTCTTCCCATTTCACAGATGGGGAACAGATACTCAGAGAGGTTAAGAAATAGACCCATCACCTATCAAGTCAGTGGCAGATCCAGATCTTGTTCTGAGTAAGAATTAAGAGGAATATCTTAGAGTCACAGTCTTTACTCTTCCTTCCACTCTTGCTTCTTCCCTCATGGGTTGATGAGAATAAGTGAATGAAGGAGGAACAGAGCAAGTGGAAGGTGGCGGTGGAAAATCTCGGTCCTGTCATATAGCCATAGACAAACTATTGATTTCAGTCCTGTGCCATGTCAGCTTCCTGAGTCTGGTTAAAAACAAACAGGATTAGAGTTGTATTAATGTTATTTCTCTCAAAGCTGGCAGTACACAGGCATGGGAGCTGCAGTCCAGAATTGGGAAACCAATATGAAACTGAGCTCATTTGGGGGTTCAGGTGCCCAGTTTATATGCCCTTCCAACAGGGGCTGATGTCACCCCATCATCATTTTACCTCTGAACAGAGGAAATATCTCTTTTATCAGACTACCCTCAGAATTTGGGATCTAGACAAAAAAAATCTGTCTCCACCAAATCTTCCCTCCTTTTGATTAAATTACTTGCAAGTGTGGATGAGGTTTGAACAAGTTAAGAAAAGCCAATGCAGTCTCCTTATCAGTAATGTCCTTCTGAAGAAAAATGGAACTTTGGAAGAAGGAGATTGAGGGAAGCTCTGAATCTCATTTTTCACACTCAAGAAGGATAGGGCAAAGTAGTATATTACTAGATCAGTATAAAATCACCCCTTGCAACTAACATGTGGGGAAGAGGAATTAGATTAATTTTGCTTGGTTACAGGAGGCAGAATTAGGAACAAGGGGTAAAATTTACAAGGAGGCAGATTTCAGCTCCTAATAATCCTTCCTAACAATTTGAATAGTCTAAAATTGGAGCAGGCTTTTGCCAGAGTGGGGAGTTTCCCTGTCACTGGAAATGTTCCAGCAGAGGATGGGTGACACAAGTCCTTTGCAGGGATTTTTGTTCAAGGACTCCCTGACCTGAATCAAAGGTGTCACACACATGGCCAAAGGGGAATGAGGCCTACAATGCTCCCCAGTACTGCCAGAACCAGATTAAAATGTAATTGGGAAATATTTAATTTAGTAAATGAAAATATAATAAACAGTCAATAACATTACATTTTAAAATTAAGCTAATAAGCAGTGAGCAGGGATCCCTATGTACAGATTAGCAGTCCCCTTTTCTATTAGAGTTTGACACCACTAAACTAGATGATCCCACAGGTCCTCTGTTCCTCAATTCTAGGGGAAAATTAATTTTTAAAACCTGCCTGATTGATGACCCTGTCCAGGTATTGTCCTGGGCCCTTATGAGGTATTGATGTCATCTCCATAACCCAGCGCAAAATTCTCTTGACAAAATTAACCCCCATCACTACTTGTGTGGCCTTGGAGAAGACATTTCACAGTCTCTGGAGGTGATGGGTTTCCTCATCCATAAAATGAGGGGGCTGGATTAGATGAACCCTAAAGTGTCTTGTAGGTATAGATTTATGGTCCTATAAGGTGATACTCTCCTTCTAGGAAACCTAATCCCAATCTCCTTCATTACTCAGCAGCTCTCCAGGCTCTAGTTTCAATGTCTTTAACCTCCTTTTGAAATTCTGTTTCAAGGAGATTTATATTCAAGAGTATGAACTACTAGGGATCTTTATCAATTTGGTAGCAACGGATCAGCTAAGGTAAGGAATTTATGTTATCAACAAATTAATCCTGTCAATGAAATTTCACACTAGGTTAAGGAACTGTCAGCCCATACCTTAACAAAGGACAAAGTAGATGGCTGTACTTTGAAAGGCAAGAACCAATGGAGCAATAATTCAATTCCAATAAGCATTAAATTGCAGACAACAAAATTTCCCTCAAGCAATTTAGATTCTAGATTAGATTCGAATTGAAACAAATACATATATACAATACAATTTAAGGAAGAGAGAGTGGAAAAGATCAGGAAAGGCTTCCTATAGGATGTGTCACCTGAGCTGAACTTTAAATAAAGCTAAGGATCCCAAGAAGTGGAAGTGAAGTGAGATTTTATTCTAGGAATGAGTTACAGACTGTGCCAAAGTTCAGAGGCAAGAGATGGCATCCAAATGTTAGAATGCAAAAAGTGGGTCAGTTCTGCTGGAATGGAAAGTTTTTAAAGGAGATTAAATAAATCTGAAAAAAATGAGCTAGAGCCAGTCTATGAAAGCCTTAAGAAACTGAAGGACTTGCATTTTTTCTTAGAGGCAATTGAGATATTTAGAGAAGTGGAACAGTTAAACTTTTGCTTTAGGAAAATTATTTTGGCAGACACCTGGAGACCATCCTCCCATGTTGGAGAGGTGATAAACTGAAAACCAGAAATTAAATTAGGAAGCCATTGCAATTGTCCAGGCAAGAAGCTATGAGGGCCTGAAACAGAGTGGTGATCATGAAAGTTGAGAAAAGGGTGTAAGTTTTGTTGTAAAGAAAGAATCCTGTTCTTCTTTCACAACATGACTAATGTGGAAATATGCTTAACATGATTGTACATGTATAACTGTAATGCCAAGCAAAGGCAACTTCCCAAGGTTCAAAATACCAGCATAGGTGCTCTCCATTTTATTCAGTGAAAAATTAAGAACAGAGAAAAGCAAAATATAACATCATTCAAAATACAGCATTTACCAAGAGTAATTCAATCAAGTACTACCCCACCCCTGGACATTACATTCATTTAGTCCATCACAAAGCCCCTCTTCTCAAATGGAGATTAGTTTCCAATCATAAGTAAAGTACATTCATTTGTTCAATCACAGAGCACAAAAAAAGTCAAAAGTTCCCCACCCTTGGATCACAATTGAATCTACCCCAGAGTTACAACAAGCTTAAGCACAGCATTTAATACCCAAAGAGAGATTTTTTCTTCATCTTGACCCAAGGCAAGTTATCAGCGATCTTTGTTCCTGGGAAGACAAAGCTTAGCAAGGCCACAAGATACATCACCAGTGTCTTCATTAATTCATTCTCTGTCTCCAGAACAGTGCTAGGATCCTTGAAAACATTAGCAAAACCCCCTTCCAGGATTTCTGTAAACATACAACAAGAAAATCCTTCTTCAGGGCTTCTGAACCAACAGCAAGGTTCCAGAACCTCTGCAACAACAGCACTGTCCTCCACCAGTGAACAGAATTCACTCTCTGTCTGCAGAACAGTCTCAAGAGCTCTAAACCAACAGCAAGGTTCCAGGACCTCTGCAACAACAGCACTGTCTTTCACCAGTGAACAAATCTGGCAAAACAACATCAAAACAGACAGACAAAGTACCAGCATAACAGCCATGTCTCCTCTGTACTTGGCAGCTCTGGGTGGCAGCTCTCAAAAGTCTTGGGCAATTCAAACTGGCCCTCAGCAATCCTCTCTGTCTCTCTCTGCCTCCAAGATGCTGCTTCCAAAAAGTTCTTCTGCCTCTCTCTTTTCTTGTGTCTCTAAATTTTATATCACCAGCTCCTCCCCTTTCAGCACTCTCTTTTCACATCAACAAGTCCATCCCACAAGTGGGATTCACAAGCTCTGGGTTTTAACACAATCAATCCAAAAACCAAGCCAATGCAGGGGGATCTTTAAATTCCATTACTATTACAATAACCTATGTCAGATTGCTTGCTGTCTTGGGGAGGGGGGAGAGGATTGAGGAAGAAAAAATTGGAACTCAAAATTTTATAAAAGTGAATGTTGAAAACTATCTTTACATGTGTCAAACATTTATCAAAGCTTTGGTCCAAAGAAACAAACAGAATCAATTTCCCCCTTTACCAAAGGCTTGCTCAATAAACAAACAGAATGGGGTTCACTTTAAACAAAGGTTTACAACAAGAAACAAACAGAATCAGGCTGTAGTACATGCTTGTATGAGCATATTTATTCTCATTGAGCCAGAGAATCATGCATGCACGAGGGTAAGAAAATAATTCTGAACTCAGAGGTAGGCAAGCTGAAGAAGACCCTTTATACACTTAGAGAAATCCCAACTCAGGATGCCTATGTCAACCAAAATTATAATCTCCGTATGTGCTAACCATAATGTGGGAAAGAATTTTCTTTTAAAAAATAGTTAATTCATTTATTTTTAGTTTTTAACATTCACTTCCATAAGATTTTGAGTTCTTAATTTTCCCTGCCCCCCCCCAGATGGCATGCAATCTGATATAGGTTGGACTTATACATTCATATTAAACATATTTTCACATTAGTCATGATATAAAGACAAATTAGAACTAATGGGAGGAACCACGAGAAAGAAGAAACAAAACAGAACAACAAAAGAAAAGGAGAGCAAATAGTATGTTTCTATCTGCATTCAGTCTCCAAAGTTCTTTCTCTGGATTTGGATAGCATTTTCCATTGTGAGTCTTTTGGAGTTGTCTTAGATCTTTGCACTGCTGAGAAGAGCTGAGAAGTCAGTCATTGCACAATGTGGCTATTACTGTGTATAATGTTCTCCTGGTTTTGCTCATTTCACTCAGTATCAGTTTATATAAGTCTTAAGGATTTTCTTAATTGGACAGATTATAAATACAATAAGATAAGAGAAGTGTCAAAGTATTGACTGAAACTATAGTTCCAGGATGTCTGTGCTTCTTCTATCAATAGTATAACATAACATAAACATAATATAACATATTTTATGTGTCCATAAAATAACAAGATAAGAAAAGTTCCTTTATTCAAGATAGTGTCCAGTTCAAGGCACCTTGTCCTGGACAGTCACAAATAGAAGAATGCTCCTATCAGCTTCATCCAGCAATGTAGTTGCTGATACAGGAAGGGGCTTTTTGAGTTCACTCTGTGAGCAAAGTATGTCTGTTATGCCAAAGCATGTGAGGCATTATGGTAGGTTAAGCTCAGAGTGGGTCAAAGATGCCTTTCTTCTGATTGGCCAGTTCAGGTTTTAGGCCTTTCTCAGATGGGGGGGGGAGGGGGAATTCAGGCTGGTTTGGAGAGGCCCCTGGCAGGTTTACACATGTAATTGGGAAAAAAAATACTATTAAGGAAAAAATTAAAAAAAAAAGACTCATGATTGAGTAATTTGTCAGATACAGGGAGTGAAAGCAAATAGAGTCAAGGATAACTCTGAGTTTGCAAACCTGGATGATTGGAAGAACAGTGGTGCCCTCAGCAGAAGTAGGAAAGTTTGAAGGAGGAATACACAGGGAAAAATAATTAATAAGTTCTATGACAGTCCCACTTTACAAAGGAGGGAACAGAGACCCAGAAAGGTTGAGAGACAGGCCCATCACCTATCAAGTTAGTGGCAGATCCAGATCTCATTTTGAGTAAGAACTAAGAGGAATAAAGATCTTAGAGGGGCCTCACTTTGAGAAGTGTTGTGTGATTTGACCAGATGAGACTCTGGGCAGCCGTTGAGAGCCCCCAGCTTTGAAAAATCCAGATATTGATGCTTCCCTCTCTGGTAACTGTGATTTGGTATGGATGTATGGTTGGACAGTTGGAGACCTGTCTGCTTGAAATGTTTCTGTCTGTATACTCTGAAGTTCAGGATGCTGACCTTTTCCCCTTGAACTAGGTAAATGATATGTTTTATTGATTAAAGCAAAATTGTTAACCCATAAATTTTTTTAAATAAAGATCTTAGAGTCAGAGTCCCCATGTCCTTCCTTTCCTGCTCCTTCTCTCATAGATTGATGAAAGTGAGTGAATGAGGAGCAAGGAAAGGGAGAAAGGGAAATGAAATGTCTATGAGATATACAAGTGAACATGACCAAGAGACAATTAGTGAGACTGGAGCTCAGGAGAGAGAAGAGGACATGAATTTGAGAGTAATCTGTATAGAAATAATTTAACCTATAAAAGCTGATGAGATTACCAAGAAAAAAAAGGGATAAAAAGGGAAAAGAAGAGGGTCCAGGACAGATATTTGTGGTGTACCCATGACTGGAAGGCAGGACATGGATGATGACCTAGAAATGGAGACAGAAAAGAAGAAGAATCAGAAAAGAATGGGGTCATGAAAACTCAGATTAGAAGAAAAGGGACTAGGGAGGCTAGGAGGCTCAGTGAGTAAAGCACTGGCCCCAGAGTCAGGAGGACCAGAGTTCAGTTCTGGCCTCAGACACTTAACACCCACACAAAAAGACTAACCGGGTAACCTTGGGCAAGTTACTTAACCCCAAATGCCCTCCAAAAGGGGGGAAGAAGAAGAAGAAGAAGAAGAAGAAGAAGAAGAAGAAGAAGAAGA
>NW_027187372.1:32167049-32211383 GCF_028583685.1 Petaurus breviceps papuanus | reverse complement strand
GAAGAAGAAGAAGAAGAAGAAGAAGAAGAAGAAGAAGAAGAAGAAGAAGAAGAAGAAGAAGAAGAAGAAGAAGAAGAAGAAGAAGAAGAAGAAGAAGAAGAAGAAGAAGAAGAAGAAGAAAGAAAGAAAGAAAGAAAGAAAGAAAGAAAGAAGAAGAAAGAATAAAAGAAGGAGAAAAAGAAGAAAGAAGAAAAAAGAAGAAAGAAAGAAGAAAAGGAGAAAAAGAAAGAAGAAAAAAAGAAGAAGAAGAGAAACTAACAACACCAGATATGAAATCAAAGAAGTAATCATCAAAATTATTTGGTTGATAATAGAGAAGTGGAAACAGATTCGATTTAAAAAACAAACAAACCAAATACTAAGCTTTCAATAAAACCTAAGACTCCAGTTACCGAAGTAATGGCTCACTATATGACAAAAATTTCCAGGGTAATTGGAAAGCAGTGTGGAAGAAAGTAGGCATAGCCAACATTTTACACCATACACTAAGATTAGATTCAAATGGCTATATACTTAGATATGAAAAGCCACATCATAAATAAATTAGAGGAAAAAGGAAAAATATGTTTTCAGAATTATGGATAGGGGAAGAGTTCATAACCAAATGAAGGATATCACAGAAGATAAAATAGACAATTCTGATTACATAAAATTAAAGAATTTTGCACAAATAAAATCAATGCAGCAAAAATTAGAAGGAAAACAGCAGATAAAAAGATTTACAAGTTTATCTGTAAAAGGTCTCATTCCCAAAACATATAAGGAATTGACTCACATTTATAAGAATGAGAGTCATTCCCTGACTGATAAATAACTAAAGGATATGAACAGGCAGTTTTCAAAGTAAGTATCAATAGCAATCTGTGAGCTATCAATAATCATATGAAAAAATTCTCAAATTACTAATTAAATTAAAACAACTCTGAGATTCCAACTTACCTCCAATCATTTGGCAAAGATAACAAAAAAAGGAAGATGATAAATGCTAGAGAAAACTATGAGAAATGGCTATAAGAAAACAGGTTTTGTTTGTTTTAGTATACTCCTGATGATGCTGTGAACTGGTCCAAGCATTCCAAAAAGTAATTGGAATTATGCCCCCAAAATTACTAAAATGTGCATACTCTTTGACCCATGGATACCCTAAAGTGATCAAAGAACAAGAAAAAGGATCCATATGTACAAAAATATAACAGATTTTGTGTGTTTGCATGCATGCATGCGTGTGTGCATGCATGCGTGTGTCTGTGTCTGTGATGTCAAGGAACTGGATGCAAAGGAGGTATCCATCTATTGGGGAATGACTAAACAAATTATGGTACTTGAATACAATGGAATACTATTGTGATAAAGGGAAGAGAAAACCAGAAATACTTGTAAGAACTGATACAGAGTGAAGTGAAAAGAAATGAGAATAATTTATACAATAACACCAACATTGTCAAGACAAATAATTTCAAAAAAAAAAAAGAACTATGATCATTGTAGCAGCAAGCACCCTAGCATACTCAGGGTGGCTGCCAACACAGGTTCTTAGATCTTCTTTTCTAAAGGAAAGCAACTCAAAATGGGTTAACAATCTTGCTTTAATCAAACATATGTCATTTACCTAGTTCAGGGGAAAAAGGTCAGCACCCCGAACTTCAGAGAATACAAACAAGTTACAAGCAGACAGAGAAACAGATCAGAAGACAGACTTCCAACTGTCTGACCATTATATCCCCATCTAGTCAGTTACCAGAGAGGAAAGCACCAACATCTGGGTTTTCAAAGCTGGGGGGCTCAATGGCTGCCCAGAGTCTCATGTGGCCAAATCACACAACTCTTCTCAAAGTGAGCCCCAAAACAAAACCTCACATCAGAGTATATATAGCCTTCTCCTGGATCAGAGAATGTCACAGCCCTCTTGACCCACTGCCCAATCACAAAGCAACAAGGTGTGGGCATTACTGAAAAACAAGCCTCCTGCCACAGGCTCCATGTGACCACATTCAGCCTATTAGGGGGCAGAGTATATTTTCAAATCAAGGAAGGTTCTCAGAGTCACTTAAGCCTATCAAAGGGGCTAGGGGCAGGGAAGATCTTAGATTCCCATTCCCATAACAATCATGAAAGGGTCAACCATGATTCCAATGCACCAATGATGGGACATGCTACCTACCTCCTAACAGAGAGCTAATGGACCCAAGATGAAACATACTTTGAATATGGACAATGTGCAAATTTATTTTGCTTGATTATGTATATTTGCTGCAAGGGTTTGTTTGTTTGCAATGGGAGTGGAATAGAAGATAAACACTTATTAATTGAAAAATAAAATTTAAATAAAAAAAACAGGGAGGAAAATATCCAGGAAAAGGGAGTGGTCAAATGTCAAAAGATCTAGAAAGGTCACAAAGGATGTGGACTGAAATAAAGGACCATCGGTCAAAATGCACCAATTCCACAAAGGTTGGGCAATTAAGAGATCGTTTGTAAGGCAGAAGAGAATAGTTTCACACAAGTAGTGGTAAGGATGTAGAGGTGGACTACAGAAAGTTTTTTTCCTAAAAGTTCTGCTAAAAAATGGAGGAAAGATATAAGATGATAGCTCGAGGAAGTATAAAATTTCAAGTGGAGGGTTTTAAGAGATAAGTGAAACCTGCTACATATTTATAGAAACTGTAGCAAGGAAGTAGCCACTGGATAAAGAGAGATTGAAGGTTGCAGGTTCCTACTGGTTGTAGGAACAAGCTCCCAGAGGAAAAGGAAGGGATCAAGGGAATGATGAACAGAGTTGGCCTTCAACAGGTACAAGAGCAAAGGAGGAGAGAATAAGGGATAGAGTAGAAAGATATTGAGGTATAGATGAAGAAAAAAGAGGGACCCTGGATAATTTGCAAGCATGGCCATGGGATTAATCTCTTCTTTGTGAAGAAAGGACAGCACAGACCTGAAACCAACCACAGAAATGTCCTTCTACCTAAGTCCTAGAATTGAATGGTAGGTAGTAACATAGGATCAGCAAACTGATACTAGAACAGAGTTTACCTCCCACAATTCATAGTGTAAAAGCCAGTTTAGTTGAAGCATATCTATTTTTAAAAAGTTTTTTCACTGCTGCCTCAATATTTTTACTCTCAGTCTTTTCCCACAAATTATATACTCCTCTGTAAAAGAAGATATTCAACCATGAAAACCAATCTAATTTAAGTGACCCTTGTAACAGTGTGCCAACTTATACCACCAGCAGTCAACTGTTAAATTTTAAGTGTGAACATTTACCTCATACCTCAGGAACTGGCAGATACTACAAATAAGGGCTTGATTTATTGTTTTGTTGGTTGATTGTTTAGATAGACTTAAGTGATGGAGAAAATATTATTAATGCAGATTAAACTTGAAAGTCTATCCTGTATATATTGGAGAGTTGTTTGTTAAAACATGGTACCCCCCATCATCAGGTAATAATTAACTTTATGTTTTTCCTCAATCTGTTTTATGGTGAGATGCTTACATTCAAACATTACAGAAAAATCTAGAATAGATATCCTAAACTCTCCTGAACCTAGGGAATTTTTTCCCTTTTCTTAAATATAGATAAGGCACTTCAGCACTTTAAGAATTAGGGATCAGGGGCATCCAGGTGGCTCAGCGAGTAAGAGCACCAGCTCCAGTGTTGGGATGACCTGGAGATCGAATCCCAGGCTCAGACACTCAGCACCACACCCAGAAATAACTGGCCGTGTAACCTTGAGCAAGTTACTAAACCCCGATTGCTTAAAAAAAATTTTTTTTTAAATAAAACTAATTAGGGATCATTTCTTATAGAAGTCCCCCCCCCCCAGTTTGATCAGCTATCTTTCTAATTTAAAAACGGGGCAAATCTTACCTGAAGAAAAGTGGTTGTATTCCACAACTATAGGTTTTCAGAGAATTTAGAATTGGAATAGGAGCCTCAAAGGTCACCCGGTCCAGCCATATCACCCCCTAACAAAAGATGAGAAAAATGAAGTCCAGAATTGGGAAGTGAGTTAACCCCAGGTGTTCTAATTCCAAATCAGAGCCCTTTCCTCTAAGCCCCCACTTAAGCCTGGCTCCCAGTAATACAACTCAGCTGGGCTGAATGCTTGTAAAGAATGGGCAATATCACAGGATACCCAAACAGCTACTGGAGAGGGAGCTAAAATGAACTTACCCCAAGCAGGGAAGGCCAAATATAGTACTTTTATTGCAGATGGAGAGCATTGCTTCAATCTCCTAGGCAAAGAGAGAGGCAGAAATCCCAGAGTACTAGCATTCAGCCCAGAATGTGGCTGTTTGTTCAGAGCAAAGGCTTCCCACATTTGGCAAATCAAAGTACATTTCTCAGAACAAGCTCAACAAAAGTAATGGCTGCCATCCAAAGCAAAGAGTAATTCTCATACAGTCAGTCACAGACTGATCTTGTCAGCCATAACGAAAAACACAGGAATCATATGCACTGCCATTCCATATTCATAGGAGACCAATGTATTATGCAAGGGAGGAAGTGTGTTATTTAGGAGGAGGAGAGGGAGAAGTTATGCAACCTTTTTCTATAGAAGAAAAGAAAGGGTGTTGGGGGAGGAAAAGATCAACCCTAGGCCTTGGATAAATAAGAGGCAACTCTTCTGATTTTTACATTAAAAACAGAAAATGGGAAACAGATTCAATAAGTGCATTCTTAAAGATAATTTCAAGAAAATAATATACAAAATGACTACAACAATGTAAATAGAAAGAACAGTATCAAAACAATAAAACCTGGATGCTGTGAAATTATAATGACCAAGCTTAGCCCTCAAGAGGAGTTGTGAAATGGGACCTTCTACTTCATTACACAGAACAGGTACCATAGGTGTGGAATGATGCATATAATATTAGGTTTTTTCAATGTCTTGATTTATTGAGTGTTTTTTTCTTTTTCATTCTTTATGAATGGAGGAAGAGGGTAAAGGGTAAAGTATAGGTGATATGAAAACAAATCAATCAATGATATCAATAAAATTATATTTAAGTATTTTTTCAAATCTAGTTTCATAATATAAACCATTGTGGATTAAAGAAAATCATGGAAGGGAGTGAGAACAAAGAAAGGAAATGTAGAAAAACAGAGACACAGACCAAGGAAAAAACAGAAGGGAGGACATAAAGACAAGGGAGGGGGAAAACAGACCAAGAAGGTAGAATAGAAGGGAGATAGGGATAGAGGAAGAGAAAGAAAAGACAGAAAGAGAAATAGACACAAGTGAAATACACAGAGAAAGAGAAAGGAAATTCAGTAGAGAATGGGATCCTGAGGTGATTATTAATCAAGGGAAATTGGCTCATCACTCCCTGTAGCTCATTTGGACTATAATCCTCACAATAAACTGAACAAGTTATCCTCTGGTATCATTGCCCTTTGAAATCAGATTTTTCTAAATTAATGCTTTGCAAAATTTACACATTTAATGTAAGCATATTTACTTACAATTTATATGTTTACATAACTTCTGTTACCTGTATCTCTGTGGTTGAAAAGTACAATATATCTTTTATTCATACCCCATGATTGCAAAGGCTTGCATCCATGATGTTAGAAAATATGAGTGAATGAGTTTTGTTTTGTTTTTTAAACATTTATACTCTAAAGGGAAGTTCATTGGAGGTTAGCGAGACCAACAAATTGATAGTTCTTGGTGAGGTTGATGATTTCTTAGTTCTGTCTTCCCTCACCCCCATGAAGATTTTTGTTGTTGATCAGTTGTATCCAACTCTTTCTGACCCCATTTGGGGTTTTCTTGGCAGAGATATTGGAGTGGTTTGCCATGTCCTTCTCCAGTCCATTTTATAGATAAGAAACTGAGGTTCCTCAAGGTCAAGTGACTTGCCCAGGGCCACATAGCTAGATCTGAACTCAGGAAAATGAGTCTTCCTGACTCCAGGTCCAGCATGCTATCCACAGTGTCACCTAGCTTCAGCTCCCTGACAAATATCCCTGGTACAGAATTCTGACCTGATGAGAGTCCATATTTCCACTGCAGTGGCTCCTTGCAAATTTATTGGTGAATTGACAAGGCTTTCATCTGTGACTTAATCTACTGTGAACACTCTGGCTCATCTTATTGACATCTATGGAAGCTGATTATATTTCCCTTTGGCCACCATTCAGAATGACTCAACTGTGGGCTCTGATAGCTTGAACGATCTTTACAGCTATATCTAAACTACGAAATAAGGATATTATTCCAGGAAAGTAGTAGGGGGAGAATAATACGAAATACTGCCAACTTCCTAAAGAAAGAAGTTCCAATTTTTCTTTATTGAAAATGAGAAATTCAATATAATCGAATTCTACAAATTTTTTAAGTGGCCGTGTTTCATGAATTGGGGATATATGAAAATGAAATAAGCCATCCCTTGCCCTATACAAGAAAATAAAAGGGGTGGGAAGGAAAGGATCAACCCTGGCCTTGGATAAATAAGAGGCAACTCTTCCAATTTTTACATTAAAAAGAGAAAATGGGAAACAGATTCAATAAGTAAATTAAGTAAATTGAATGGGGATGAAAAGGAATATACCTTCTTCTCAGTGGTATATGGCACATAAACAAAAAATTGACCATGTACTAGGGGAACAGTATAATAGGGGGATGTTATGGGAATGGAAATTTAAGATCTTCCCTGCCCCTAGGCCCTTTGATAGGCTTAAGTGACTCTGAGAACCTTCCTTGATTCGAAAATATACTCTGCCCCCTAATAGGCTGAATGTGGTCACATGGAGCCTGTGGCAGGAGGCTTGTTTTTCAGTAATGCCCACACTTTGATGCTTTGTGATTGGGCAGTGGGACAAGAGGGTTGTGACATTCTCTGATCCAGGAGAAGGCTATACCCTTATGTGAGATTTTCTTTTGGGGATCACTTTGAGAAGTGTTGTATGATTTGACCAGATGAGACTCTGGGTAGCCATTGAGCCCCCTGGCTTTGAAAACCCATATGCTGGTGCTTCCCCATCTGATAACTGACTAGATATGGATGTAATAGTCAGACAGTTGGAAGCCTGTCTGCTGAACTGTTTGTCTGTAACTTCTGCTTGTAACTTGTTTGTATTCTCTGAAGTTCGGGGTTTCCCCTGAACTAGGTAAATGACATATGTTTGATTAAAGCAAGATTGTTAACCCATTTTGAGTTACTTTCCTTTAGAAAAGAAGATCTATGGCATGCAGAGGCAGGCCTGGAAGGCACAGCCTGCAGAGGCAGGCCCAGAAGAGGCCTGATCAACTCAGGGGGCAAGTCATCCCACCAACCACAAGGGCTACTACCAGGCCTATCACCAAAGGGCTGGTACTGGAAAGAGCAAGGTAAGACCCAAATGCAGGGACCCCTGTCTGGGACAGCAAATACTTCTGGGGCTACTCCTTCATAGCCCAGAAATTTTTTTTAAAGCCCCTATCAGGACCTCCAAAGACCAGGATGACAGAGTGAACCTCGCCTGCTCCACCCCCCTCCCCACCTGAAAACATAGTAACTATTCCCCCAGGACAAAACCCTCTACAGTAAAGGCTTGGGATCCCTAGAGGAAGGGCATGGCTAGGGCCCTGCCTCATAATGGGTAGAAAGCAGACTACAAAGACTCTGGAGTCCTACTATCCTCAGAGGGAGGAACCAAACTCAGAGGGAGACAATGTGGACTCCACACCCACAGCTGAAACATCAACAGGGAATGGATCCCAAGCACAGAAAACTCTCCTAGATGAGCTCAAAAGGAACTTTGAAAACCAAATGAGAGAGATAGAAGACAAAATGAATAATTCTCTCAAAACCAAAATTGCAGAATTAGAAAAAAGTTATAATGAAGAAAACATCTCTCTAAAAAGAAAAGTGTATGATATGGAAAAGGAGCTCCAAAAATTAACCAAGGAAAATGATTTGCTAAAAACTAGAATCAACCAAATTGAAACAAATAACTCTATGAGGAACCAAGAATTAGTCAAACAAAACAACAAGAATGAAAAATTAGAAAAAGAGGTAAAATACCTCAATGGAAAAATAACTGACCTGGAAAACAGATCCAGGAGAGATAATCTGAGAATCACAGGCCTACCAGAAAATCATGATGAAAAAATGAGACTGGACAACATTCTTCAAGAACTTATTAAGGAAAACTGCCCTGAGATACTATAACCTGAGGGTAAAAGAGAAATCGAGAGAATCCACCAGACAACTGCTGAAAGAGATCCCAAACTAAAAAGTCCTTGAAATGTTGTGGACAAACTCCACAACTACCAGGCAAAAGAGAAAATAGTTCAAGAGGCCAGAAAGAAACAATTCAAATATCAAGGGTCCACAGTAAGGATCGCACAGGATTTGGCAGCCTCTACACTGAAAGATAGGAGGCAGTGGAATACAATTTTCCAGAAGGCAAAAGAGCTTGGGTTACAACCAAGGATCACATACCCAGCAAGACTGAGCATATTCTTCCAGGCAAAGAGATGGTATTTCAACTATATAACAGAGTTCCAGACCTTCCTGATGAAAAAGCCAGAGCTCAATGGAAAATTCGACCTCCAATTACAAGATGCAAGAGTGACATAGAAAGATAAGCAAGGTAAACACACACATACACATACACACACACACACATACCCTGCTATTTAATAAGAGCAAACTCTTTATAGACAAGTAGAGGGTATGAGTATAAAATACACAAAATGATTTTTTAAAATCTTATTAAGGGCTACAAAAGGACTGCAATGGAAGAAGACGAATGAAAGAAATGGAAAAGGGGAAATTATGCCACACAAAGAGTCATAAAAACAATATAGCAGAGTAAAAGAAAGAAGGGAGATGAGAATCGTATGAGCTTTTCCCTCATTGGTTCTGGTGCAAGGAGGGAATAACAACCAGTTAAGCATTGGACTCTGGAGAAGAAACACAAAAAGTATCATTTTAGAGGGAAAGAGGGGAGGGAGAGGAGCTTCGAATGAGATTTGTTCCTATCACTCTTGGTGCAAAGAAGAAATAACATACTTCATTAAGTATAAAAATATCCTACAGGCAGTAGGAAGGGGAAAGGGCTAGAAAGGGGTGGGGGTTAGTAGGAAGGGAAGAAGTAAGGGGGGAGGGGGGGAAAAGGGAGGGGAGTTGATAAGGGAATACTGAGGGAGGCAGTGGTCAAAAGGAAAACTATTAAGGAGGGAAGGGAAAAGGGGGAAAATATGAGCATTAACAGGGGAGGGAATAGGATGGAAGGAAAGAAATAGATAGCGATCATAACTGTTAATGTGAATGGAATGAACTCTCCCATAAAACGGAGATGGATAGCAGAATGGATTAGAAATCATAATCCTACAATATGCTGTTTACAAGAAACACATCTGAAACAGAGGGATACACACAGGGTAAAGGTAAAAGGCTGGAGTAAAATATATCATGCCTCAGCTAAAGTGAAAAAGCAGGGGTAGAAATCTTTATCTCAGATAAAGCAAAAGCAAAAATTGACCTAATTAAAAGAGATAAGGAAGGAAACTATATCCTGTTAAAAGGCACCATTGAGAATGAAGCAATATCATTACTTAACATATATGCACCAAGTGGTATAGCATCCAAATTCCTAGAGGAGAAGGTAAAAGAATTAGAGGAAGAAATAGATAGCAAAACTATACTAGTGGGAGACCTTAATCTCCCCCTCTCTGAACTTGATAAATCCAACCTCAAAATAAACAAGAAAGAAGTTAAGGACGTGAGCAGAATTTTAGAGAGGATAGGTATGATAGATCTCAGGAGAAAACTGAATGGGGATAAAAAGGAATATACTTTCTTCTCAGTGGTTCATGGCACATACTCAAAAACTGACCATGTTCTAGGGCATAAAAACCTCACAATTCCATACAGTAAGGCAGAAATATTAAAAGCATCCTTCTCAGATCATGATGCAATAAAAATTATATGCAATAAAGGGCCATGGAAAGATAGACTAAAAACTAATTGGAAATTAAACAATTTAATCGTTAAGAATGAGTGGGTCAAACAAGAAATTATAGAAACAATTTCATTCAAGAGAATGATAATAATAAGACAACATACCAAAATTGTGGGATGCATTAAAGGCAGTTCTTAGGGGAAGTTTTATATCCATGAGTGCATACATGATTAAATTAAAGAAAGGGAAGGTCAACGAATTGGGCATGCAATTGAAAAACCTAGAAAAAGAACAAATTCAAAAACCCCAATTAAATACTAAATTAGAAATATTGAAAATCAAAGGAGAGATTAATAAAATTGAAATTAAGAAAACTATAGAATTAATAAATAAAACTAATAACTGGTTTTATGAAAAAAAAACAATAAAATTGATAGACCCTTAGTCAATATGATAAAAAAAAAAAGAAAGAAAACCAAATTAAGAGTATCAAAAATGAAAAGGTTGAATCTACCTCCAATGAAGAGGAAATCAAAACAATAATTAGGAATTATTTTTCCCAATTGTATGCACATAAATTTGACAATCTTAGGGAAATGGATGAATATTTACAAAAATACAAGTTGCCCAGATTAACTGAAGAGGTAGTGAATTACTTAAATAACCCCATCTCAGAAAAAGAAATTGAACAAGCCATCAGTTAACACCCTAGGAAAAAATCTCCAGGGCCAGATGGATTTACTAGTGAATTCTATCAAACATCTAAAGAACAATTGATTCCAGTACTCTACAAACTATTTGGGAAAATTAGTGAAGAAGAAGTCCTACCAAATTATTTTTATGACACAAATATGGTACTGATACCTAAATCAGGAAGAGATAAAACAGAGAAAGAAAATTATAGACTAATCTCCCTCATGAATATAGGTGCAAAAATTCTAAATAAAATATTAGCAAAAAGACTACAGCAACTTATCACAAAAATAATACACTTTGACTAGGTAGGATTTATTCCAGAAATTCAAGGATGGTTCAATATTAGGAAAACTATCAGTATAATTGATCACATCAACAACAAAACTAGCAGAAACCATACAATTATCTCAATAGATGCAGAAAAAGGCTTTTGACTAAATATAACACCCATTCCTATTAAAAACACTAGAAAGTATAGGAATAAATGGAGTCTTCCTTAAAATAATAAAACCATCTAAAACCATCAGCAAATAGTATATGTAATGGGGATAAGCTAAAAGTATTTTCAATGACAACAGGGGTGAAACAAGGATGTCCATTATCACCCCTCTTATTCAATTTGGTACTAGAAATGTTAGCAGTAGCAATAAGAGAAGAAAAAGAAATTGAAGGAATCAGGTTAGGCAAAGAAGAGACTAAGCTATCACTCTTTGCAGATGATATGATGATAAACTTAGAGAATCCTAAAGAATCAAATAAAAAACTACTTGAGACAATAAATAAATTTGGCAAAGTGGCAGGATATAAAATAAACCCACATAAATCCTCACCATTCCTATATATTTCTAATGAAATCCAAAAGCAAGAGATAGAGAAATTCCATTTAAAGTTACTGTAAACATTATAAAATATTTGGGAATCTACCTGCCAAAACAAATCCAGGACCTATATGAACACAATTACAAAACACTTTTCACACAAATAAAGTCAGATCTAAATAATTGGAAAAAAAAACATCAGCTGCTTGTGGCTAGGTCGAGCTAATATAATAAAAATGACAATTTTACCTAAATTTAATTACATATTTAGTGCCATACCAATCAATCTACCAAAAATTATTTTATAGAGCTAGAAAAAATAGTAACAAAATTCATTTGGAAGAACAAAACGTCCAGAATATCAAGGGAATTAATGAAAATAAATGCTAGGGAAGGTGGCCTAGCCTTACCATATTTTAATCAGTATTATAAAGCAGCAGTTATCAAAACTACTTGGTAGTGGCTGAGGAATAGAGTAGTGGATCAGTGAAATAGATTAGGTACACAAGATACAGCAGTCAATGACTAGAGTAATCTATTGTTTGATAAACCCAAAGACCCCAGTTTTGGGGATAAGAACTCACTATTTGACAAAAACTGCTGGGAAAATTGGAATATAGTATGGCAGAAACTGGGGTTAGACCAATATCTTACACTGTATACCAAAATCAAGTTGAAGGGGGTGCACGATCTAGGTATAAAGGCTGAGACTATAAGCAATCCGTGAGAGCAAGGAATAGTTCACCTATCAGATTTATGGAGAAGGGAAGATTTTATGACCAAACAAGTGTTAGAGAGCATTATGAAATGCAAAATGGATAATTTTGATTACATTAAATTGAAAAGATTTTGTACAAATAAAGCAAATGTAACCAAGATTAAAAGGGAAGTGGAAAATTGGGAAAGAATTTTTACAACCAGTGTCTCTTCTAAAGGCCTCATTTCTAAAATATACATAGAATTGAGTCAAATCTATAAGAATACAAGTCATTCCCCAACTGATAAATGGTCAAAGGATATGAACAGGCAGTTTTCAGAGGAAGAAATTAAAGATATCTATAAGCATATGAGAAAATGCTCTAAATCACTATTGATTAGAGAAATGCAAATCAAAACAACTCTGAGGTACCACATCTCACTGGTCAGATTGGTTAAGATGACAAAACAGGATAATGATAAATTCTGGAAGGAATATGGAAAACTTGGACCACTAATGCATTGTTGGTGGAGTTGTGAACTGATTAAACCATTCTTTAGAGCAATCTGGATCTATACCCAAAGGGCTATGAATAAGTGCATACCTTTTGACCCAGTAATACTATTTCTAGGGTTGTATCCCAAAGAGATCATAGAAGTGGGAAAAGGACCCATATGTACAAAAATATTTATAGCAGCTCTTTTTGTGGGGGCAAAGAATTGGAAATTGAGGGGATGCCCATCAGTTGGGGAATGGCTAAACAAGTTGTGGTATATAAATGTAATGGAATACTATTGTGCTATAAGAAATGAGGAGCAAATGGACTTCATAATAACCTGGAGAGACTTATATAAACTGATGTTGAGTGAGAAGAGCAGAAACAGGAGAAATGTGTACACAATTACAGACATAATGTATGTGTGACGACTAACTTTGATAAACTGGGCTCCTCTCAGCAATGCAAGGTTATAAGACAATTCCAAAAGACTCATGATGGAAAGAGATAGCCACATTCAGAGAAAGAATTACAGAGATTGAATGCAGACTGAAGCAAACTACTTGCTCTTTCTCTTTTTTTGTTTTGTTTTGTTTCCTCTTTCTCAATGTTCACTCCATTGGTTATAATCCTTCTTTACAATCTGAATAATGTTTAATGTGAAGGTATTTATAGATCCTATATTTGATTGCATACCACCATGGCGGAGGGGGGGTGGAGGGGGAGGAGAGGAAGGGGGAGAAATTTTGAAACTCATGGGATTGGGGAACTGAATGTTGTAAACTAAAAGTAAATAAATACATTTTTTAAAGAAAAAACTAATCTAACCAACAAGCATGTATTCCTCCCAAAAAGAGTAAACATTAGGTTCATAACAATGTGATTGCCACTTGCAGAAAAGCAACATGCCATCATCATCAATGTTTATGTTCCCATCATGACAAATCCTAATGAGGTCAAAGAAAAAAATTATAAAGATGTAGAGACCCTCATCATCAATGTGCTGAAAGAAGACAGACTTGTAATTCTGGGTGACTTTAACTCCAGAGGAGGCACAGACTATCAGACACATCAGGGAATCCTTGAGAGTAATGGAGTTGGAAACAGTAACTGATCACTTACTACTGAAGACTTATACTTCTCATGATCTTCTCATCATCAACAGTCTTCCATTGACCTAAACACAATAAATTTTCATGGATCCACCTTCACAGCAAACATTGACATTTAGCAGACTATGTAATTATAAAGAGAAGAGACAGACAGGAGGTGAAAGTGATGAAGGCAATGTATGGTTCAGAATGCTGGACTGATCATAGACTTATCCTCTCCAAGATAAATACTCACAATCAAGAGAAGAAACAGTCTCAAAGCAAGAAAACTACTAAAACACTTAACATCAACTGTTTAGAGTATTTCTAGAATGAACAGTTCATTCCTAATTTGGAGTGAAAGGTGAGCCAACACAGGATTGGCAACAGTGGAGGAGAAAAGGAGTAGGTAGCTTTCAGAAATTTGATTTACAGCATCGTATTTATTTGTGTGGGCCAGGACATTGGCAAACATCAAGATTGGCTTGACCAAAATGAAGGAGAAATTCAAAAGCTGCTAAATGAAAAATGAGAACTCTACTGGGTTTACTAGCAGAATTATTTGTCTCTCTCTTAGAAGGCAGCATTTAACTCCATCAAAAGTAATTGCAAGTAGGGGCGGCCAGGTAGCACAGCGAGTAAGAGCACTGGCTCCAGTGTTGAGAAGACCTGGAGATCGAATCCCGGGCTCAGACACACTCAGCACCACACCCAGAAATAACTGGCCGTGTAACCTTGAGCAAGTTACTTAACCCCGATTGCTTAAAAAAAAAAAAAAAAGTAAGTGCAAGTGAAGTTTATAGAGATACAGGATTCTTGGCTCAGTGAGAAAGCAGATGAAATTCAGTTTTATACTGATAGAAACAATCCAAAGCATTTTTATGATGCCCTGAAGGTTATTTATGGGTCAAAGACCTATGGTGTATCTCAGTTGCTCAGTACTGATGGAGCCACATTGATTAATGATAAGGACATGATCCTGGAGGGCTGGGCTGAACACTTCCATAGAGTTCTCAGCAAAACATCATCAATCAGTGCTAAAGCCATTAACTGTATACCTCAGCTTGAAGTCAATCCCTCTCTAGCCAAACTTCTAACTAAAGAAGAAGTTTTGAATGTCATTAGACTCCTCTCATATGGCAAGGTACCAGGTGCTAATTCTATTCCAGCTGAAATTTATAAGGCAAGACTCCTAGAAAAGATGACTGAAATTTTCCAGGTTATATCGCAAAAGGAGGTCATTCCCCAAGAGTTCAAGGCTGCCTCCATTGTCTATCTCTATAAAGGAAAATGAAATAAGTTGTTCCTGTGACAATCACAGGGTAGTTTCTCTCAGTCAGAGTCCTTCTTAATAGACCTATCCTTCACCTGGAAAATGATCATCTACCCAAGAGCCAATATGGCTTCAGAAAGGGCCAGTATGCTGTTTGCTGCCCAAAATCTTAGGAAGAATGCTAGGAATATAACATAACATGTATACAATATTTATCAATCTGACCAAGGCCTTTAATACTGTCAGTCATGAAGGTTTATGGAAAATCATGGCAAAACCTAGTTGCCCAGGTAAGTTCATCAGTATTTTACAACAGTTGCATGACAGCATGCTTGTACAGGTTCTGGAGACACTAGCACAGGTCTGCCCATCATGGCATGCCCTCATCAGAGAAGGTACTGCGCTCTATGAGAAAAGTGGAATTGAAATAACTCAAACGAAACATGAGATGTGCAAATTTGGAGAATCCAACCAGAAAGTTCACATGGACTATTTGTGCCCGACCTGTGGTAGAGCATTCCAAACTCATATTGGTCTCATCAGCCACAGTCAGACACACTGTAACTTGACTCTGCCATAGCGATGTCATTTTAGTCCTCTTCAAGAACAAAGGACAACAACCAACCAACCAATGGATGATGCTCTTGAACTTTCCTCGTCACCAATGGAGTGAAACAGGGCTATGTGCTTGCTCCCACGCATTTTAGCATGATGTTTTCTGTGATGTTGTTGGATACCTTCCGTGAGCATGAAAACAGCATCAAGGTCAGCTGCTTCATTGACAATAAATTATTTAACTTGAAAAGGCTATAAGCCAAGAGTAAAGTGCAAGAAGAGGTGGTGCACGACTTTTGGTTTGCAGATGGTTGTGCACTCAATGTAGCCTCTGAGGCTGAGATGCAACAAAGGATGTATTGATTCTCTGCTATGCATGCTTATTCTGCCCTAACAATTAACACCAAGAAAACAGAGGTTCTCCACCAGCCAGCAACCACACTATCCATACATGGAATACATTGGTTACAGCAAATAGAGAAATTTTGAATGCTGTGGATAGATTCACTTATCTTTATCATTTTAACTTATCACTTAGATGCTTTCCACAGATGTCCACACAGACAATGAAGTTGATGCACACATTGCTAGAGTTAGTTCAGTGTTTGGGAGGCTCCAAAGGAAAGTATGGGAGAGAAGAGGGATTTGACTACCAAACTGAAGGTCTACAGAGCCACTGTGCTGGCCTCTTTGTTGTATCCTGTGAAACCTGGAAGTTTTTCTTCTATTTGAATTGTCTTAGGAAGATTCTGAAGATCGCCTGGCAAGATAAGATACTGGCCACTGAGGTCCTTTCTAGAGCTGAACTGACAAGCATTCAAAATCTGGAGCAGAGAATAGGTTGGCCACATTGTTCAAATACCAAATGTACATTTGCCTAAAACACTTTTATGGAGAACTCACCAAAGGCAAGTGATACAAGGACACTCTCAAGGTTTCTCTGACGAATTTTAGAATTGATTGGGAGACATGGGAAACACTGGCACAGGACCACCCAGCAGGATATGCTGCATCAAAGAAGGTGCTATGCTCTATGAGCAAAACAGAATTGCCATAGCTCAAAAGAAATATGAGATGCACAAACTTAGAGACTCCAAATGTTCTTATGGATTATTCATACTCAACCTATGATAGAGTCTTCTGAGTTCATATTGGTCTGATCAGTCACAGCCAGACAGTACACACTGTACCTTGACCCCAATACAGTGATGTCATTTTGGTCCTCTTAGAGAACGGATAACTAGTGCTATCTCCCTCTGTAGGCAGGGATTGGTTTTATTTCCCTATTCCCGGAGCCAACACAATGTAGTAGGCACTTAATAAACATTAATTAAATTGAATCTAGTTTCCACAATTTTAAAAATCTCCAGGGTCACAGGTTTTTATTTAGTAAAAGTATTTTTTTTTTAAGCAATCGGGGTTAAGTAACTTGCTCAAGGTTACATGGCCAGTTATTTCTGGGTGTGGTGCTGAGTGTGTGAGCCCGGGATTCGATCTCCAGGTCGTCGCAACACTGGAGCTGGTGCTCTTACTCGCTGAGCCACCTGGCTGCCCCTTTATTCTTTGCAAAAAAAATTTAAAAGAATTTAGAGCATAGTTCTCAGACGTTTTGGACTCAAGATCCCTTTACATTCTTAAAAATTATTAAGGTCTCCAAAGAGGTTTTGTTTATATGGGTTATATCAATCAATATTTAGTATGTTATAAATTAAAATTAATACATTTTAAAATATGTGTTTGTTGAGTGATTCATTTAAAAAAATAATGAATTCATTTCATGTTGACGTATTTTTAGGAAAAATACTCTTTCCTCAAAAAAATTTTAGTGAGAAAAATAACATTGTTGTAAATCTCTTTTGAGTCTCTTAGATCTGGCTTAATAGAAGATAGCTATATTCTTATATCTGCTTCTGCATTCAGTCTGTTGCTGTATATTGTTTTGGTTCAAGTATAGGGTGTCATAAAAGATTTAGAGATAAAACTTTTAGAACATACTGTATATGAATAAAATGCAGCCTCACAGAGGCATATAGTTGGAAAAGGAAGAAATATTTTAATGTGCAAATAACATCTTAGTATTATTATGAAAATAGTTTTTATCTTATAAACCACCTGAAAGGGTCTAAGGACTCCCAACAGTCCAAGAACCATACTTTGCCAAGCTCTCCCAGAGAATTGCCTTTCTGGGTTTCCTCAAACATTGAGGCTATAAATTTTCTTTGTTTCTTTCTTACAACATTATTTTTTTTTGCTGTTATCTATGCTGATGACTACTAGATTTAATTTATTTGTTTACCTACTTGATAATATCAGTGATTCTGATTTCATTTGGGTTTTTGTTTTTTTGTTTGTTTAATTTTTTTTCCTCATATAACATTGGTGAAGGATTTGGGTATATGACATAAAGGTGGAATAAATATTGATTTTGTGCATTCTTTGGTAATTTTGGTTATTGGGGGGGGGTTGTAACAGAGCTTTGCCACAAATTTATGCATTTTAGTCAAATCAGTGATGTATGTTTGTGTGATTTCCTAAACATAATTGTGGATTTTTAAAAATGTAACATCATGATTACATTCCTAACTAGATATAGTATGTCTGTTTTTGTATCTTATGCTGTATTTTTAACACTTTGTATTACTTAGGTTATATTTTGCTTTGGTTAAAAAAAATGGCTCAAATAGAAAAGCAGTCCTATTCATATTATGATAGTGTACAAAACTGTAAATAAAATATGTACAATAAATTATCTTTTAGACAAAAAAGAAACCATTGAGGCTATAGATTTGCATCTTTATTCTGGAGCCTACAAACCACCCTAGCCAATATCCAGATAATTACAAAACTTTAGCTAGGAGGATTAGCCTCACAAAACAAGGGAAAGCAATGTAAAAGAAAAGTTGGCATGAAATCCAACTAAGTGAAATTCTGGAAGTACTTCTAAATGAAATTCAAAGGACCACAAATTGGTACAAAATGGGACAGATCTACCAGTGTTCATATAGTAATTTGTTGTCATTATCAATAACAGCAGGGCCCTACCATATCTGTACTCTAACATGTTGGTGCCCACGATTTTATAAAAAGTACAAATGGCACGTCAAAAGGTAAAGTTAGAAAGAATGGCCAAGAAAATTTATGCTGGAGTTTGACACAACTTTAAGCCACTGTTTGATACAACTTTAAGCCACTCAAAGATAGATTTTTTTGAAGCACTTCAAAGTGGGGAAAATTCCAATAGAATGAAAAATGTCATGAATTATTTACTATAAAAAAGGAACAGAGACTGATGACATCAGCAACTGCCAATCCATATGCCTGCTTTCTTATTTCTAAAAAGATCTTTCTGGGGGTGGCTAAGTGGTGCAGTGAATCCAGCTCCGGCCTTGGAGTCAGGAGGATCTGAGTTCAAATGTGATCTCAGACACTTGGCACAATTACTAGCGGTGTGACTTTGGGCAAGTCATTAACCCCATTTGCCCTCCAAAAAAATCTTTATAATAATAATTTGTATTCACATGAAGAGTATCCTTTATGAAAATATGAGAAGGGAATGAGCAAATCCTCATCGACAGACTTCATTTACATAGTCACACAATTGCCCAAGAGGTATAAAGAATACCGTCTTCTCAAGGGATATGTTTGGTGAAATTGTTGGGGGTGAGGGATGGAGAGGCAGGGAATGTGTCATGTTAAACTATTCCTATTTTCGGTAATAGGGGAAACAATGTGATATTTTCAACTCCCTCTTCTACTTTGACTGGAATTAGTCAGTTCACTAAGGTTATACACAGACATGGCTGAAGGGCACTGATTTGCCGATTGCTGATGGGCTAAAAGTGAGTCTGAAACTGGAAGAATAAACCAGTGATGATGGGGTGGAAAAGCATTTTGAAAGGAGAGAGATCATTTTTGTCTGGACTCAAGAAGAAACCTGACATACTGGTTTGCAGTAGGAGGACAAAGGACGAACATGGTCATACTGGCAAGGACCCACTCATATTCTGACCCTCTGTATTCAGGAACTCTCTTTAACTCCGGAGCAGTTATTCCTTCCTTAGTATGACTATTCCCTCCAGATCACACCCCCTCTACAACAAATTAGATGGACTTTGAGAAGTACTAAATATTAAAAAAAAAAAAAATCACCCCGCTACTATTCTGGAGTGATTGTCCTGGAAGAACAGGACCGTAAGAGAAGCCTTTGTGGACCTACCTTTCCTGAGCTAAGGGTCGCTTTTATGTCAGGATGAAGCATTCTAGAAGGACTCCGCGTAGGAGTTCTTATCTTTATTTAATGTATCAAAGGGAATAAGAAGCCTAGCAGCGGGTTACAGTACGGGCAAGCCCCAAGCTTTCAGACACCACGCCCTTCACCTCTGCACTACATCTGTCTTTCCCCGGTCAGGAAAACTACACTTCCCCAAAAGCCTTTCAAACCTAGGGGCTTGGCTGGGCGGTCGTAATTGGCTAAACTGATACTCCCCCCTCTCTGCTATTGGTCAGAGTCAGGAGTAGGGATGGAGCCAGGATAGTGGGGGGCTGATAGAGCTCGGCGTCTGCACGCTAGAGTCCAAACTTCAGCAGGCAGTGGCTGGAACCGCGTGAAGATGCCCCACCGTGGTGCGGCCGCCACCGCGGGCTCACGCGGCGGGCTCGCCAAAGCAGGAGTCCGGGTGCTGGCTATGGGGGTGATGGGGACGCTGCTAGCCCTAGTGGCTGTGCTGCTGCTCCGGACCGCCACTTTCCCGGGTCCGGACGAGCTGCGAGACTGGGGGCGCTCAGGAGCGTCCAGGGTCCCTGCAAAGTTCACCGAAACGGAACTGACAGCTATGAAAGAAGCATTGAAAGGTGACCTCCCCTCCCCTCCCGTCCCCTGCGGGCACTCAACTCCCGAGACCTGGGGTGGCCCCAGTTTCATCAAGATCCCCTGGCTGTGCTGCCTGTAGACAGATCCCAGACACCTTCTGTGGCCCCAAGGCCTGCTTCCCTTGGGTCTCTAGCTGCTTCTCACAGATTCCCTGGAAATCTTCTTTATTCCCCTCCCCACCCCAAAACTTCTTCCCACCCCATCCCCCACACCCCCCGCATCCCATTTGCCCCTATTTCCTGAGTAGTAGTGGTAGTGTTAGTGTTAACAACTGGATTTATATATGTTAAACGCTTACTTGGTGCAAAAGCACTTTATTAAATTTTAGGGGCATTAAAATGAGAAACGGATCCATTCCACACCCTCTAGGATCTCCCAGTCTGCTGTGAGAAAGGGAGAGAAAGGAATGGGGGGAGAGGAGATGGATATAACCTATACACAAATAATTATTATACAAAGAATGTGGTAATGGCAAGGGATAGATCCAAAGACCTTAAAAAGCTAATAATTCTTTGATCTCCACAAGAAAGAAACATCCCTTTCATCCTTGTAATATCTCTACCTACTCTGACTTCTAGTCATTTTCTAACTTCTACTTATTTGTGTACCTATCTCACACCCTCTACCGATTATAGTCTTTTTTAAGGTTAGAGATTGTTCATTTTCATGGTTGTATGGCTAGTCCCTGTCTTGTTTTGTGTCATTAATAATTGAAATTTGTGCCTTTTTTTTTTAAGACTCAAAAGGGGACGTTAATTCAAATCTGACCTCAGACACTTGCTATGTGACCCAGGGCAAGTCACTTAACACCCATTGCCTCCTCCCTCCCCCAAAAGACCAAGAATTGTTATTTGATTTTTTTTCCTACAAACTGTAAGGAAGTTGGTTCAAATATCCAGTTATCATTTCTTCCTGTTTTGTACCAAAAGGTAGGTAATTTGCTCAGGGTCACATAAAAGCGGAACTTGAACCCCCATCTCATCTTGGGACTCTTTTCACTATCCAACGCTGCTTACTCAACTCCAGTTTCTTCTGATGCCCAGGCATCTCCTTGTATCAGTGAAATAAGTCACTCCAGCCAAAGAACTTCAGGGCCCTTTTTGTCTAGCTCTTCCCTACTGGACTCCAACCTCCATATTTCTCTCTCAACCTTAGCTCCACACTACTTCCCTTAGTGCCTAGTCATTCTGTCTCCTGCCACTCTTCTTGGTGCCCCTCCCCCCACCCAGGTATCATCTTAAATATCACCCCCTTTGTTATTGAAGAACTGGGCCGGAATCTGGGATGCCCCTCTTTCTGCTCCAAAGATGTCACACTCCTATAGCATGGCATGGCATGACTCTCAGGTAGATAAAGTTATGAAGCAGGTTGGGGTAAGAGGGAAATGATGTCAGATGGGAAGAGGAAGCAGTCTTTGCCCCACACAGTCTTTGCCACATTCTCTTCTCATGAAAAGGAACCCAGACTGCTGTGACTGCTAGAAACTAGCTTTAAGGAGCATATTTGACAGAAAGAAGCATTCGATACTTAGAAAATCTCAGTCACCATGCTCCATAGGGAAATTATTAAAGATACTATCTGGGTCCCTAATCATGCTTTCAACATCTTGAATCTCAAAGTTGGAGAACTCAAAGGCCACCTCATTTGATGCATATTTCAACAAAAACCAATTCTACCACATACTGAGCCAGTGGCTGTCTAGTGGTTACAGGAAGTTCTTAATGCGGAAGGAGTCTGCTACTCATTCCATCTTTGCACAGCTCTTATTGTTTTATGTGAAGCCTAAATTTGTCTTTTGGTAACTTCCACCCATTGCTTCTAGTTTTGTTCTTCATTTTGCCTTCACAGAACTCCTTAGCCCTTGAATCATATGGAGATATATGGTCCTAGAACCATTCAACTTAATTCTAAGAAAGGTGTTGAAGTTGAAAAAAAAAAATGGTTGCCCTTGGCTAGAGCTAAGCCTAAAATGGCTTTCAGCATCCTTCCACCTTAATGCAAGATGAGCAGAGAGAGAAAAGAAAAATCTAGAATTCTATCTACTGTAGAATTCAGTTAAAATTTCCATGTTTTTTATTAACCAAGGAAAGCAAAGCTCTCCAGCCTCCCCCAAAAAGATTAAAACAAAACAAAACAAAAAAGGGCAGCTAGGTGGCACAATGAATAGAGCACCAGTCCTGGAGTCAGGAGGACCTGAGTTTCAATCCAGCCTCAGATAATTAACACAAAACTAGCTGTGTGACCTTGGGCAAGTCACTTAACCCCAATTGTTCTACCTTCCCCCTCCAAAAAGCAAAAACAAAACAAAAGATTAAACCAGAGTGTGGCAGGAAGATGTGTTTTAAAAATCCCTGACCAGGGATAGCTGAGCTGGGCACAAAAATAGTATACATTTCTATGGTTCTTTTTAAGTGTATCAAGTAGATTCCTTATAATCATCCTGGGAGGCAAATAGTACGGGTATTGTTAGTCTTGTTTTGTAATGAGGAAACTAGGTCTCAGAGAACCAGAGTAACTTGGATAGGGTCACACAGCTAATATCAGAGCTTGAATTTGATTCTGAGTCTCACCCCAGAGACTAGTGTATTTTCTCCTTTAGGATAGGCAGCTTGGTATAGTGGAAAGCACACTGACTCAGGAGCCAAAAGACCTGTTCAAATCCTTCCTCTGACACTTGCCAGCTGTATGACCTTGGGCAAGTTACTTAACCTACCTGACCTCAGTTTCTTCATCAAATGAGAGAGTGGGACTGGCTGGTCTCCAAGAACCAGTTCTGGATCTGTGATCCTCTATGTTGCTGATATTTTCAGTTCATTTCAGTTGTGTCAGACTCTTTGTAACCCCATCTGGTGTTTTCTGGACACTGGAGTGGTTAGCCATTTTCCTTTTTCAGCTCATTTTGCAGATGAGGAAACTGAGGAAAACAGGGTTAAGTGACTTTCCCAGGGTCACATAGCTAGTAAGGGTCTGAAGCCAGATTTGAACTTGGGAAGATGAATTTTCTTGACTCCAGGCCTGGCTCTCTATCCATTATATCTATCTATCTACCCATTTATCTTATCTTTCCATTTACCTATCTACCTATGTAGTAATCCATATAATATCACTATTTTGTGTGTATATATATATATATATATATATATGTGTGTGTGTGTATATATACATCGGCCAGGTGTTTCTTGGTGGGTGCTAAGTGTCTGAGCCCAGAATCGATCCCCAGGTCATCCCGACACTGGGGCCGGTGCTCTTACTCACTGTGCTACCTGGCCGCCCCTCCAGTCTTCTTTTTCATAGGATCACAGAGTCAGAGATCTGGAGCCAGGAGGGGCCTTAAGATCATTAGTTCAACCTCTTCATTTTACAGAGGAGAACAGTGAGGTCCAATGACTTGAAATGATTTGCCCAGGCTTTCATAGCTTATAGATGTCAGAGTCAGGATTTCAACCCAGGCCCTCAGACTCCAAATCTAGCCACCTTTGTGCTATATCACACTGTGCTCCTTTCTTAACATCTAATACAGACTCTTTGTATCACTTAGGAGGTTGGAGTCATTAACCTGAAAGTATGTTCACATACCTTTTACTAGGTGTTTATACAGAAAAAACTGCATGATGTAATGGAAAGTGTGTTCAAGTCAGAAGATGCTAGGTTGGAAACTGAGTTATTGAACAAATCACTTCCAATCTCCAAGCCCATTTCCTCATCTTTGAAATGAACAGGACAAAAATCACTAAAAATAAACTTTTCAGCTTGAAATCCTATTCATGGGTTTTAACTTGTGATTTTCATTCTTCCAACTCCTAACAGAAGCAGTTCGGATACCCACAGTGGCTTTCAGCTCTGAGAACATCAACACCACCGCCATGATTGAGTTTGGGGAACTCCTTCGGAAAGGTAACAGCATGAACAACTCCAGAAGTAGAAGTGAAGGGAACAGGGCAACTGCTCTTGAGCTCTGCCCCTTTTCAGAGCTGATTGCCCAAGGTCCCTGCCCCAGGATGAACCTTTGACTCTTGACTAGGTCCAAAGAGTTCATTTTCTTTGAATAATTTTCTACCTTGGAGATAGAGAGACTGGATTGGTGGGAATTATTCATGTTCATTATGGGGGGGGGGGGGAAGCGAGAAAGATTGGAAGTTGGTCCTTTGATCTTTGAAGGCTTATCACATGTTTGGACTTTTTCTCTATTCTTTGCCCCAGATCTACTTGTCAGGTAGCCAGTTAGAACAATCTAAAGGCATAACCCAAAGGCATTTCTTCTATCTGTGCAATTTTCTAGAATAGAGAGTTAGTTGTGTAACCATTTTCTTGGATGTATACCTCCTCATGCTAAGTGTGGACACCCTCTTCTCCAGATTTACCAGACCAATTGATGAGACTAATACTCCCCATTTACCCCAATGGTAAAGAGTTCCCTGCTTCTAATCTAAGTGCAAAGGTTGGGGGGAGAATGAGGGAAAGAAAATAGAAGTCCTGTTTTCTTCCTCTTTGGAAGATCAAGGGAGACTGGAAGACCAAATGTAGGAATTCATTTTGTTTGACTAGTCATATCTATTGGAAGGGTTTTGTTTTTCTTTTTTTCTTTCCTTTTTTTTATTTAATAGAGGGGAGGGAGAGAAAATAAAAACTGAAAAATAAAATGAGTAGGGAATAAAAAAGAAAAGAATAAAGAAAAAGATCAACAGGCCAGTAATTTGAGGGAACCATAGCATTGAACAGATACCATGTCTCATTTGTGGAAGGTGATGAACAAGAGTTGCACAGAATGAGTGGGGATGGATGGATAGGTTGTGATGGCACTACTGGAGAGAGTACTGAGAACATTGAAATCATGGAGCCTCTGGAGTTTCTATATGACCTAGTTTTTACAAAAAGCATCCTTTGAGATTTCTGCATCCTAGAGAACTGCCTTAAGGCTCAGGAAAAGATCCTGAGAAGACGCTCTGAACTACTTGGATTTGTATATATTGGGGTCAAACCTGCTTTCAAGGGTTCTGGATACAGGAGTTGTCACTCTTATTTATTAGCCATCTACAAGTCAGTATTTACAATACAATAAGTATTTATTATTCTCCTACTACCGTGTTTCCCCGATAATAAGACCTATCCCAAAAATAAGCCCTCCCCTTACTGTGTAAGATTCCTCTAAAATAAGCCCTCCCCCGAAAATAAGCCCTATTGAGATTACTACTGTAGTGAAGGTGATCCCCTGCGCTACATGCTACATTACGGTACCCTCTGTATGCACCGCCTTCCCCGCCAGGTGAAACGCACGCCGAGCTCCAAGCTGCATCCAATCAGAGCTGCAGCAGTGAGCGTGTCATCCTGTTCTTCCCCAGTGATTTGCTTGCTGGCGCCATTGAGAGCAGTGCCACAGAGGAGAACTGAGGCAGGACAACATAAGCCCTCCCCTGAAAATAAGCCCTCTGGTGTTTTTCTTTCCAAAAAAATTAATAAGACAGTGTCTTATTTTCGGGGAAACACGGTATGTTCCAGTCATTGAGCCTATAGCACTCTACCAGTTGGCCTGTGATACATCAAGTGGTGTGGTATGGTAGAGAGAGCATGGAATCTAGAGTGAGAGGGCCTAAGTTTGAATCCTAGTCCACCCCTTATTGAACCTCAAAGGCCCTTTCCAAATGTAAAATCCCATATCTTTATGTTAGAATAATAAGTTGATCCCATCAAATGTAGAAATTTAATAGAAGAGCTCTGACAGGCATTTTTTATCAGAAGTATTGTTGCACAATTAAAAAGGCAAAGATGTAAAGTCACAGAGGGTGCTAGCAAATAGGAAAATGGTCTTGGAGATGATACATGTAACCTCAGAATGTATTGGAGCCTGCGTGCAAATCTGGTATGTTTAGACAATCTCAAAAGAAGAATGGAAGGTTGGGGAGAGGGGGAAAGGAAAGCAGAAAAAATTGGGAAAAATTAGCTCCTATAAATAGGGCTTGAAAGGAAGAATTTATTCAATAGAGGCAACAATGCAGGAAGGGGAATTAAGCAACATTTGAGCCTTATTCTCATCTAAACTGGTTCAAAGAGGGAGAATATACATACATAGAATTCAACAGGGAAGGGGTTCAGAAAAAGGGAGAGAGGGATAGAACAAGAGGGAGGGTAGTTAGGAGACAGTGATCAGGTGCAAAACAAACTCTTAAAGAAGGGTCAGGATAAGAGAGAGAGAGAGTATGTTTAATAAAATAGGATGGCGGGAAATACACAGTTAGCAAACACATCCACAAAATGGAAGCTATCAGAATGGATTAAAAACCAGAATCCAATAAAATATTGTTTAAAAGAAACACACTTGAAACAGAAAGATACACATAGAGTTATAATAAGGAGTTTAGAGGAATCTACTGTGGAAGGTAGGGGTGGAAATCATGATCTCAGATAAAGCAAAACTAAACCTAATTAAAAGAGACAAACAGGCAAACTACATTTTATTAAAAGGTTACATAGTAATGAATTAATTTCAATGCTGAACACATATGCACCAAACAGCATAATATCTAAATTCTTAAAGGAAAAGTTAAATGATTTACAGGAGGAAATAGCAAAATTATGATAGTGTGGGGGGGGGGGCTCAATTTACCCATATAATATTTAGATAAATCTAACCATAAAATAAACAAGGAAGAAGTTAAGGATATGAAGAGAATTTTAGAAAAGTTAAATATGATAGACCTCTGGAAAATATTGAATGGAAATAGAAAGGAATATACCTATTTCTCAGCTATGCATGTCACCTTCAAAAAAATTGACCATAGACATAAAAATCTACAAACAAATGCAGAAAAGTTGAAGTATTAAATGTATCTTTTATTATGATAATGCAATAAAAAATCACATTCAATAAAGAGCCTTTGCAGCACAGATTAAAAATTAATTAGAAAGTAAATAACTTCATTCTGAAGAATAGGTGGGTCAAAGAACAAATCATAGAAATAATCAATGACTTTATTAAAGATAATGACAACAAGAGACAATATACCAAACTCTGTGAGATGTAGCCAAAGCAGAACTTAGTGGGAAATGTATAAAAGAGAGAAAAAGAATGAGAGAGAAACTAACAAATTAAAAATCCCCAATTAAACACCAAAAGATAAATCCTGACAATCAAAAAAGAGATTAACAAAATTGAAAGTAAAAAATAAAAACACTGAACTACTAAAGAATCTTGATGTTTTGTTTTTTAGGAAAAAAACATAATAAAATGGATAAACTATTGGTTAATTTAATTTGTTAAAAGGAAGAGGAAAACCAAATTACTAACATCAAAAAAATTTTTAAATTGAATCTACAATCAATAAAGAAAACAAAAGCAATTATTAGGAGTTATTTTGCCCAACTATATGCCAATAAAACTGACAATATTAACAAAATACATGGATTTTACAAAATTATAAATTTCCCAGACTAAGAGAACAGAAAGTAGAATACTTAAATAACTCTATCTTAGAAAAAAAGAAATTGAACAAATCAAAATGAATTCCCTAAGGAAAAAACAAGGACTAACTGGATTTACGAGTGAATTCTGTTAAACTTAAAGAATTATCCAAGCGGCTGCTAGGTAGCGCAGTGAATAGCAAGAACAAATTGACCAGAGCACTGGCCCTGGAGTCAGGAGGACCTGGGTTCAAATCCAGCCTCAAACACTTAACACAAAACCTAGCCATGTGACCTTGGGCAAGTCACTTAAGCCAAACTTCCCTCCAAAAAGCAAAAAAAAAAAAAAAAAAGAATAATCCTAATGCTGTACAAACTGTTTGAAAAGATAGGTTAAAAAAAAAAAAAAGGAATTGGCAGCCAGGTGGCACAGTGAGTAAGAGCACTGGCCCTGGTGTTGGGAGACCTGGGATTGGTTCTGGCCTTGGCACCCACACAAAATAACTGGCCAAGTAACCTTGGGCAAGTTACTTAACCCCAATTGTTTATAAAATTAAAAAAAAAAGAAATCCTACCAATTTCCTTATATGACACAAATATGGTCTCAATACCTTACTTAACTAGGGAAAGTCAAAACAAGAAAAAGAAAACTATAGATCAATTACTCTAAGGAATACTGATGCAAAAAAAAGATGCTAGCAAGGAGATAACAGCAATATATCACAGTTCATATGCTATGATCAGACAGAATTTAGTATCACAAATGCAGGCTGGTTCATTATTAGGAAATTGACTGTTAGCAACCAAAAAAATAATATGATTATTTCAGTTAATGTGGAAAAACTTTTGACAAAATATAATGCCAATCTTGTAAAAGAAAAAAAAAAGGTAAAAAACACAGGAGTAAAGTGTTTCCTTTAAAATGATAAGTAGTATCTATCTAAATTAAGGATCCCACCCCTTTGTTCTGTGAAGTTTGAATTCAGTCAAAGGGCTACATTGGAGGACCTAGAGCACCACATATGGCCTCAAGGCCACAGGTTCCAGCCCCCCCCCCAAAACCCCCCCCGTTTAGAACCAAGAGTAAGCATTATCTGTAATGGGGATAAGCTAGAAGCCTCTCCAATATGATGAGGCATGGTGGAGCAAGGATGTCCATTATCACCATTACTATTCAATATTGTAGAAATCTTAGTGATAGCAATAAGAGAAGAAAAAGATACTGAAAGAATAAGCACAGACATTGAAGAAATGAAACTATCATTCTTTTTTTTTTTTTGCTTTTTTGGAGGGGGGAGGTAGGGCAATTGGGGTTAAGTGACTTGCCCAAGGTCACATGGCTAGTTTTTGTGTTAAGTGTCTGAGGCTGGATTTGAACTCAAGTCCTCCTGACTCCAGGGCTGGTGCTCTATTCACTGCACCACCTAGCTGCCCCAAAACTATCATTTTTCATAGATGATATGATGGTTTACTTAGAGAACCCCAGGGAGTCAAACAAAAAAACTAATCAAAATCGATGACAACTTTAGCAAGGTTTGGGGATATAAATCACCCCCAAAACTTCAACATTTCCATATATTACCAACAAAACTCAGCAGGAAGAAATTCCATTTAAAATAATTATAGATAGTATAAAATACTTAAGGGGATACACTTGTTACATAGGAGACAGGTAGCGCAGTGGATAGAGTTCTGGGTCTGGAGTCCAGCCTCAGACACTTACTAGCTATGTGACCCCAGGCAAGTCACATAACCTGTCTTTTCTTCAATGCACTGGAAGAAAAAAAAATTGGCAAACCATTCCAGCATCTTTGCCATTAAAACTCCATGGACATCATGGTCCACGGAGTCACGAAAAGTCAGACATGACTGAACAAAAACCTGCCACATGCAAGTGTCATTACTTATTCAGTACCTTGCCAATTAAATTATGAAAGAACTACTTTACAGAACTAGAAAAAGAATTGTAACAAAATTCATCTGGAGGAACAAGCATCAAGAGAATCAATTTTTTTTAAAAGGAAGAAGAAAGGGGTAATTGGCAGTACCCGATCTCAAACTATACTACAAAGTTATAATCATCAAAACAATTTGGTATTGTATAAGAAATAGAGAGAGTGATCAGTGGAAAGGGTTAGATACACAATAAACAGAAGCAGATGAGAACAGTTATCAAAGTGTTTGAAAAAAAACAAAAATTCCAACTAATGGGGCAAGAACTCACTATTTCACTATTTGACCAAAATTTCTGGGAAATTTTTTGGAGTCTGACAGAAACTAGGCATGAATCAAAAGCTTACACTACATACCAAGATAAGCTCAAAATGGATACATGATTTAGACATAAAGAATGGCATAAGCAAATTTTTGGAGTATAGAAGAAATTGCCTATCAGATCTATGGATAAGAGTTCATGATCAAACAAGAGATAGTTTCACAGGTGGAAAAAATGGTTAATTTTGATTATATAAAATCAAAAGGATTTGTGCAAGCAAAACCAATGCAACTTAAATTAGAAGAAAAGCAGGAAATGGGGTAGGGGGGCACAGAATCTTTGCAAGCAAGTTTCTCTGATAAAGGTCTAATTTCTAAAATACATAGGAAGTGAGTCAAATACACAAGAATATAAGCCATTCCTCAATCAATAAATGGTCAAAAAACATAAATAGGTAATTTTCAGAGGAAAAAATCAAAGTTATCAATAGACAGATGAAAAAAATGGTCTAAGGCACTAATAATTAGAGAAATGCACATTTAAAACAACTCTGAGGTACTATCTCACATTCTTCAGATTGACTAAGATGACAAAAAAGGAGAATGACAAATGCTAGAGGGGATGTGGAAAAATAGATCCCCTGCTGTTGGTAGAGCTATAAACTAGTCCCACCATTCTGGAAAGCAATTTGTAGCTATGCTCAAAAAGCTATTAAATTGGGGTGGCTAGGTGGTGCAGTGAATAGAGCACCGGCCCTAGAGTCAGGAGAACCTGAGTTCAAATCCGGCCTCAGACACTTAACACAAAAACTAGCCGTGTGACCTTGGGCAAGTCACTTAACCCCAATTGCCCTCCAAAATTTTTTTTAAAGGCAAAAAAAAAGCCATTAAATTGCATGCCCTTTGATTCAGCAATACCACTACTAGGTCCATACCCCAAAGAGATCAAAGACAGGAAGAAGACCTATATGTATATAGGTGGTATGCATACTCTTTGTGGTAGCAAAGAATTGGAAACTAAGAAGATTCCAATCAATTAGGGAACAAGTTATGGTATATGATTGTGATGGAATACTATTACACTATAAGAAATGAGGAAGGGAATGGTTTCAGAGGAATGTGGAAAGACTTGTATAAACTGATGCAAAGTGAAGTGATTAGAATCAGGAAAACAGTTTATACAACAATATTGTAAAAGATAACCAACTTTGAAAGGCAGTAACTCTTACTGACACAATGACCAATCATAAATCCAAAGGAGTCACAATGAAACATGCTGTCTACCTCAACATAGAGAACTCATGGATTCAGAGTGCAGATTGAGGTATATTCTCTTCTATTTCTTTTCTTTTTTTTTAGACACATGACTAATACGGGAATTTTTTTGCATGTCTATACATATTTTAATAGGTTTTCTTTTTCTTGCCTTCTTAGTAGGTGTGGGAGGTGGGAGGGGGAGAGAAAGAATTTGGAACTCAAAATTAAATTAAATTTTTTTTAATGGACTTGATTAGTCTAAGAAGCCTTCCTAGAGGTGATTGCCCTGGGCTATAGTTTAAAAGGAGGGTACAGTATGAAGTATGGCAGCCAAGAAGAAAGAAATTATTCTCTCTCTTACTTGTGCACTCTCTTCTCTTTTCTCTTTCTTTCTGTCATCCTCTCTCCCCTCACCCCACCTCTATCTCTCGTTCTCTCTCTTTTACCCTCCAGTCTTCCCTTCCATGTTCTCCACTAGCTTTATCCAGCATGAGACTGTGGAAGAATACAGTCACCTGTTCACCATCCGTGGATCAGATCCCAAGTTGGAACCCTACATGCTACTTGCTCACATTGATGTTGTACCTGCTTCTGACGATGGCTGGGAGGTGCCACCCTTCTCTGGCCTGGAGCATGATGGCTTCATATATGGCCGGGGCACACTGGACAACAAGAATTCTGTTATGGTTTGCCTCACAATACCCAAAATGGGCATGGAGGGGAGGGAGCATTCAGGCATTTGCCCAATGTTGAGAATCTTTTACTTTCCCAGAAAATGGGGGGAAATTCACTCTTCTTCTGGCAGCCTTATACTCTGGAAACTGCCCCAAATGCTCTGACATGATGTGAATTTGCCCATTCTGTCAAGAAGTTTTCTGATCTCCAAATCCTAATCCCGGAGAAGTCTGACTTGGCATTGCACTTTTCCCAGTAGCTCCTCCTCACAGCCTCCTGCCCTTCCTCTGTGCTTATGTCCTTCAGGCAATCTTGCAGGCCATGGAACTACTGCTGAGAAGAAACTATGTCCCTCGAAGGTCTTTCTACATCTCCCTAGGACATGATGAGGAGGTAATCTATTAACAGAGTCTGCAACGATTCGGGATGGCTAAGCTCAGTGTTGAGTTCCCCAGAGGCTTAGGTCTTAAGTCATATCTATTTGTCCTTCAGCTGCAAGAACATCATGCTTCTTTTCCACAGGCAGACCTCCCAGGGGATGGGTATGAGGCAGAATCTTCCAGGGGACAGGTGTGAGGCAGAATCTTCCAAAACCTAGCTTCCATCCTCTGCCAAGATAAAGAGGGTACTGAAGGATTTAGATTTGCCATGCTAGACTGTGTGTACCCTCCCTCTTCTTATATACACACAAATCATCTGGAGACCAGATTGGGAAGTGACATGGGTCTGGGGCTGTGGTACGTACAGGTATCTGGAAAACACGGAGCAGAGAAGATTGCAGCCCTACTGGAGTCACGCGGTGTGCGGCTGTCCTTTATCATAGATGAGGGAGGCTATATCTTGGATGGTATTTTGTCTGACGTCGAGAAATCCTTTGCAGTGTGAGTAAAGTTACCCCAACTTCTTGCTGTTCCCTCTGAGCTAGTCCTCTGAGAACCCTGTCTTGGAGGGGTCCCATCTATCTCTCTCTGCCCCTGGAGCCCAGTGGCTTTAGACCACGCTGGCATATCTTCTGTCTTTCCCTCCCTAAGTCCAATAGCTCAAGACTTTCCATTCCATCTCATTGTTCAACCAGGGTTCTGAGCAACACATGACTGACACCCAATCAGAACCTTGGAAGGAGCCCAGCTAGATTCCAGTCAGGTCATATGTCTGTCCAAAACCTTTCCATAATACTCTGTTGCTTACCGCATAAACTTCAGTTTCCTTAGCCTGGCATTCAAAGCCCTCTATATCAGGTCACCCTATCTTTTCAGTCTTCTCAGACCACTCTTTATATACATGATGCTCTAGCCAAACTAGACTGCTAATCTGTACCCTGCTCCTATCCTCTCCATTCCCACTTTCCAAATTTTGCTGATGCTCTTTCCTGCATCTAGAATGCTTCTGACAACTATCCCACTCTACTGCCTCCATTGCCTCTTGAGTCTCTTGATTGGAAGGAGTCTTAATTTGGTTTTAATTTCTATTGATACTTTTGTTTTTACAACTCATCAAGCCATCCACTGTGAGAAAGAATAAAAAGGAGTGAAAAAGAAGCAACCAAACAACCAGCACATCAGCCAAATCAGATAATATATGCTCTATTCAACATCCACTGTCCCCATCAGCAAAGAAGGGAGAGGCATGCATTTTCTCAGCTCTTCTCCTGGACCGAATTTGATCATTATATACAGCTTCAGTTTGTTTGTTTGTTCATTCTTTTCATTTACGTTGTTCCCAACAATTCCTTTTTTTTTTTTTTTGGAAGGGCAACTGGGGTTAAGTGACTTGTCCAAGGTTACATGGCTAGTAAGTGTTAAGTGTCTGAGGCCAGATTTGAACTCAGGTCCTCCTGACTCCAGGGCCAGTGCTCTGTTCATTGCACCACCAACCACCCCTTTTCCTGATCACTCTTTAAAGACCAACTCAACAAATGAAGTATTTGTTAAGTGCAAAGCACTGTGGTAAGCCTTACCACGGTGTTAAGAGGGAGGCAAATAGAAAGGTAAGGCAGTCCCTGTTCTCAAAGAGCCCACATTCTAATGGGGAAGATAATATGTGGGAAGTTTCAACTACAAGTCAGGTGGAAATGTTCCATGGTCCTTAGGGTTCAGTAGAAAAGCAGATGTAAATGCCTACATTTCCACTGATAACATCCTATCACTTCCTGATGTTGAACCATTTGACTGTGCCAAGGGCTTGGGTGGGAAGAATTTTCTTTTCTGGGTCTTCAGGAGCTGTGGCTGTAGCACCGGCAAGACCAGTTGCCAAGCTGCATCTCCACAGAATTTGATTCCCAGCATGTTGGCTGAGGCCACTGGGCTGGAAGCATTTCTATTCCTGAGGCTCAGGGTCCTGAGCTGTCTTCATTAGGATCCTGAAGAGGGATGGTGGCCAAGAGGATGGTGGTAGTTTGACTTGCTACATCCTTGAGGAAACCTGCCCTGATCTTCCTCCCCAGTTAGCAATGATCTTCCATACCCTACACCCAAACTTCACCACAACACTTTGTTTGAGCCTCTCGCTTATGTGCTGTTTTGTAATTGTAGCTATTTATGCATATGTCACAAATGTCTACTAGACTGCAAATTTCTCAATGTCAGAGTTTGTATCTGCTCTAAACTTTATAATTCCCTGGGGCCTAACACAGTGCTCTACACATAGTTGGCGTTTAATAAGCGTTTATTGAATTTTATTCTGTCCTGCCAGGATTTCTGTGTCAGAGAAAGGTGCCATGAACCTCATGTTACAGGTAGAATCTGCTCCAGGCCATTCATCACTCCCACCAAAGGAGACAAGCATTGGCATCCTCGCAGCAGCCATCAGCCGGTGAGTGGTCCTTCCCTGCCTTGTACCCTCAGCTAGGGCTTACTCTGGAAGCCCAGACTTTCCCCATTTCAGGCCTGGGAAGACTTCACTGAAGGTCACATCGGGTAATAGAGAACTAGAAATCAAGAATGGAATGATCAGTCCATTTGGGGTCATGCCTGGATTCAATCAGGGCAAGCCGGGTAGACAGGGTTAGATGGATCAGGTTCTCCAAAGCAGATGATCGGAAGCCAGATAAAGGGATAGGAGAGAAAGAACAAAAGCAAATGAAGAGACAAGTTTAACATCAGAACCAAGGGAACTTTGGTAGTAGAAGCTGTTTGCTGTGCAAGACTTTTCTGTTTTTATTCTTGTGCGATAGCCAAGTACTTGAGGACATTATCTTGTTTGATCCCTGAATCACTCCTGTGAGGCAGGTGCTATTATTATAATATCCACTTTACAGGTGAGAAAACAGAGGCTGAGAGCAGTTAAGTGATTTGCCCAGGGTCACATAGTGTCTGAGGCAAGAGTGGGGAAGTGTTCCTGACTTCCAGTCCAATACCCTATCCATGTCCCTACACTGCCATTCTGAGCATGTCTGAGAGAACCACATCTTTTTCAGGCTGGAACAAACACCAATGCCTAATATGTTTGGATATGGGACTGAGAAAAGCATGTTGGAGCAGCTTGCAGGACAGGTATGGGGCTGGAGAGGCCATAGGAAACAGGGAAGGGGGAGGAACGCTCTGCTGAGTAAAGTATGGTTTTATCATCTGGGGCTACAGAATCCTCTGTCCTCCCGTCATCCTTGCCTAAAGCTAAGCCTTGGCTGAAGGGACCCACTACCTACCCCACCTCCCACACCAATACTATAATGTTTGGTTGACCCAGAATTCTCAGGTGGGAGGTATTCCTTTTTCATACCCAACAATGCAAACTTAGTGTGCGACTCTTGGGAGGTTGGTCTGACTGTGTCCATTAACCAGACAGACAAATCCAGATGGATAATCATAGCCTCACATTTGTTATTTCCCAGTGTTCACAGAGCCAACAAAGCCCAGCCAGGTCCTGATCACAGGGGCCCCAATATGCATTGTTGGTATAGACCTAGATTACTGGGACATCCTGACCTCAGACACACTGACCCTCACATGCCAATCTCTTTGCACTAGGCTCTAGAAATTCTGCTAACCTGGCTCTTTCCCCCTCTTAGATGGGCTTCCCAATGAATATCCTCCTGACCAATCTGTGGATATTTGGACCCATTGTGAGCAGGTAAAGAATTCTTGTCCCCTTACGCCCTGTCCAAACAACCCCAAATTGACCAGCTTCCTCCTTCCAAAAGGGCCTGCAGCCCATATGGATAGCAGCCTTCCAGTTTTTAAGATTTTCCTGGTTCAGAGAGAACTTATTCCTCTTCCCTGTTGGGTAGTTTTTCCTTATGTCTGACCTTAATCCTTCCTATTTCAGAGAACTTGAGAAAAGTGTCTTCAGTAATGCAATGATCCGAACCACCACGGCACTCACCATGTTTAATGCAGGGATCAAGGTAACACCCTCAGGAAGTTCCTGATCCTTGACTGCACTCTCCATCAGGGAGACTGAAGAAATTCTCTCCTTGGTCCCACACAGGTCCCTTTCCCTTCTCTGGCACACTTCAGACAAATATAGAATGGGATCAACACCATTGTCATGTCCTCTCGGGTTAATCCATTGGCATACCACCAGTGCCTCTGAAAATGTTAACCCACTATGTGTTCCTAGAATGTGATTCAGCACGGCTCTTTACTTCCTTTGCCCATAAAGATATTAGATGTGTTACTGACCTAGGGCAGAGTCAATCTGTGTGCCTTGGAAGGGAATGCAGTTTTCAGCATCCACTTTGGCAAAGTGTATTGTCCAACCCCAAGCTGTTTACAAAGCAGGATAACTTGTCTGTGATATGTCCCCAAAATAAAAATACCTTTGATTTTAGACCCTTCACAAACATCCCCACATTCAGCTCTAAGACTCCTTTCTGTTCTAATTCAGTGAGCCTGCCTATGAGCCTACCTCTCATCCTATGATCCTACATCAACGTGGTGAAACTGAAAATCCCATTTGTTTTGTTTTTCATTCCATTTGTTTATTCCATTTGTTTATTATTTATTTGTTATATGGAAGGAACAATGGACAAGCACTTGACAGGTGAAGGAATTCACCTGATTTCAATGACTTGCCCAGCGTAATTCAGCTAGTTCAGGGACAGATGGAGGTTTAGAATGCAGCTTTCTCATGGCCATTCCAGCACTGTTCCCACTACACAGAGGCAGAGGATTTGGGGGTTATTCCCTGCCTAGGAAATACGTGGAATTGTGGAATGAACATAGCTAGACTGGGGTTAGGAGACTAGAAACCTTAAAGGGTTTAAGTCTTAGCTCTGCTACAAACTTGCTACGTGACTTGGGAAAATCACTTCTAAACTCTGTGACTTAATACTTACAGGTCCTGTCTTCCCTCCTAGCCTTACCCCATGTCCCCATTCTGAACTGGCCTTCCTGGCTTATGAATAATGGGCATCTCACCATCAATTCCAAGCTTTTCTGTCATGGAAGGGAACAGGCAGGTTTTAAACCTAGAAACGATAACTTCCTCTTCACAGTGGAGACAAGCTCATGCAGAGATCCCAGGGACAAAGTGATGTCCAGCCAAGAAAGGGACTTCAGACCTGCTCTGCTGGATAATCTCAAAATCAGGACAGAAGTGCTGGCTGCTGCCTTTCAAGAGGCACAGGGACAGCAGTCATTCAGTGAACCAAGGGTGCTACTCAGTGGTCAGAATAGAAACAGCACCTGAATTTCTAAAGAACAGGTCATTTTAATGTCCTTGGCCTGCTGCAGGGAAAGCAGTCTCTTCAGAACTGGATTAAGCAATCTTCACAAAAGACCATCAACAATATCCCTCTGACAACAAGCATCACCAGGGGAGAATCATAGAATGGGAACATTCTTAAACAAAAGATGGCCTCTCCTCTCATATATTCAGAACTAGAAAAACTAAATTTGAGAGCTGGAAGGGGTGTTAGAGATGATCTAGTCCCATCTCCTTATTTTACAGGTAAGGAAACTGTGACTTGAATCAGCTAAATAACATTTCCCAAATTTCACACAGGTAGGTGGCCGACCTGGGATTTGAAAACAGACTCTTTGGCTTTTCCTACACCTTAGCCACTAGATGGCAGGGTAGATTGAGCCCTAGACCTGTAGTTAGGAAGACCTGAGTTCCAGTCTGTCCATCTTTGTTCTCAAAGAGGATCAATGACAATTGGATTTAAATGAAGCACAGTTTGACACACTTACTAGCTGTGTGACCCTGGGCAAGTCACTTAACCTCTGCCTACCTCAGTTTCCTCATCTGTAAAAGGGGATGATAATAATAGCACCTACCTTTCAGGGTTGATTTAAGGGTTAATAGATGTTAATGTAAATCTTAAAGTACTCTCTCATCATTATTATTATATAGTGTTCTTTATACTGTACCAAGATCATCCTGACTTTTAGAATCAGAGGTTATCTACCCCCACCTCTACACCTATCTGACTAGTGGGGATCCAACCTCTGCTTAAACAATTCCGATGATAGGGAGCTCACTATGTCCAGTCCATTCAGTCTTGAGACAGCTCAAAATAGGAGGAACTCCTTTATAGTGAAATGATTGAAAATGACTTGCCCATAGCTTCTACCCATTTCAGGCCACGGTTCATTACTCTTCTGCCAAGTAGAATTAGTCTATGCAGGTTTAGTTTGTGATTCAATTCTGACCTTCAGACACTTATTTGACTCTGGACAAGTCACTTAACTCTGTTTGCCTCAGTTTCCTCATCTGTAGAATGAGCTGGAGAAGGAAGTGGCAAACCACTCCAATATCATTGGATCGCAAAGAGTCTGATACGATTAAACAAATGAATCAATTGGAAAGAGCCCAAGACTCAGGGATGTGAGACTTGAATACAATTCTTCATTCTGTCACTGACACTTTACAAGTCACTTCTCTCTGGGCCTCAGTATCTGCCTGTACTTGGTTGACTAGATGATCTCTGAAGTTTATTCCAGCTTCAACAGGTGATGATTTCATGAAAGAGCGAACTGCTAGGTTCTCTGTCACTAAGTTACTCAGTGGTCTTGAATAAGTCACTTCTCATCCCTCTCGATTTCTTTTTTATGTAAAATGAAGGGTTGACCTAATTGACCTATAAAGGCCTTTTAGTCTATGATGAATCTAGGTGGAAGAAACTCCCTGGCTAGAGACTTTCTCAGTCATTTCACTGAGACCCAGAGAAGATTTGGAAATAGAACTAAGAGGCAGGAATCAGAATCACAAGGCTGGGAAAAAACCTGGGAGGCCATCCGTCTGCCCTTCCCATTAGATAGATGTGGAATCCAAGACCTAGAGAAAGGAAGGTATTGATACCTGTTTCATAGACTTCACAATAAGTTTTGTCTCTAGCCTGAAAATGAGGATGTGTCCCCTTGCTTAGCACCTATATAACTCCAAGGCACAAGGTAGGAAGAAAAACAGACCCAAAGCATTGAATTTAACATCATCTACCTTCTATGACTTGATTTTCCCATGAAATTGACTAATGAGAGATTTCTATTATCTAGACTCTCTCTGGCTTCTCAACAGTCATTCTTTGCTAAGTTGGGTAAAGGGAGCCAGTCTGGGTCTAGAGGGATCTGGAGCTGGTTCAAACTGTACTATGTGTATTGTACATGTGTCATTTTTTTCTCCTCAGCTGAATGTCATCCCCCCAAAAGCCCAGGCAACAGTCAATTTTCGGATCCATCCTGGCCAGACCATCACTGAGGTATGATCCAGAAGTTTGCTGGGGAGGGGTGGCTAGGTAGCATAGTGAATAGAGCACCAGCCCTGGAGTCAGGAGGACCTGAGTTCAAATCCAGTCTCAAACACTTAACACAAAAACTAGCTGTGTGACCTTGGGCAAGTCACTTAACCTCAATTGCCCTCCAAAAAGCAAAAAAAAAAAAGTCTGCTGGGGAGTAGCAACAGTATATGGCCCTCATGACCCAGAGTTTGGCACTCTCATCTCAGGGCTTATTTAATCATAAATAAGGTGGTGATGAATGAACTTTCCCCAAGAGCTATGGGGTGACCCAGTATCATTGTTCCCCTTATGGCCTTCATAAGCAAGACTTAGCGATCATGAGGATAAGTGAACATGGAACAGAGAGCAGAAGGCTTGCATTGGAGTCTCAGCACTTCCATTCTCATGTCTGGGTCTCATTTTCCTCATCGATAAAAATAGGGGGTTGTACTGGATGACCTCCAAGGTCCTTTCTAGCTCTAAACTCTGATCCTGAGACTTTACTTTTCTAAAATGCAGTTTTTAATCTGTAAAATAAGTCATTCATGACTTTACAAGATTTTTTTGTGAAGAAAGAACTCTCTAGGGCTTCAAATGCGGCCCTTTAGCTGAATCCAAACTTCACAGAACAAATCTCCTCAGTAAAAGGATTTGTTCTGTAAAACTTGGACTCAGTCAAAAGGCCACACCCAAAGACCTAGAGGGCCACATGTGGCCCTGAGACTGCAGGTTCCCCACCCCTGCCTAAAAACGTTATAGAAATATGAGTTGTCATGTGATTTGTATTAGTATTGTCTGTTTTTTCAATTTGGGTTTCAGTAGTAACAGTCATTTCTCTCTGAGCTTTAGTTTTCTTATCTATAAAAGGAAGGGGTTCACCTAGATGGCTTCCAATGTCCCTTCCAGCTCTAAGATTCTTGAGTCAGCCTCGATTAGCCCAGGCAAATATTAAGTCAGTCTCCCGACTGGCATCCATGGATCTTCTTGGGCTGCCTCACCCTGGAGTAGGGCTGTATGGGCTCAGACAATACAGCCTTCATTCCTCATTCAACAATAAGGCCTTGTTTTCAATCGGCCTGAGGAAGACCATGCTCAGAAGAAAATTCTGCTGCTGCTGCTAAAAAAGAAAAAAGGCAACATAATAATAAACATGTTATAACAAATTCTAAAGCTAAAAATAATTTGAGGTAGGACATAATCTGGCCCATGGGAGAAATTGAAGCTGGATGTATAGATTTGAGAGCCATCTGTATAGAGGTGATCATTGCAGCTGATGCCATTCCGGAAAAAGATATATAGGAAGAAAAGAAGACAGCTTTACAGGATGTCTCACACCTGATAGGAGAGAATCGAGCTAAGGCACTAGTAAATGAGCAAAGGGGTTCAAGATGGAGTGGTCAGGAGAACCAGTAGAAAGCCCAGTCACCGGAGCCAAGTGAGGTTATGGCATCAAGAAGGAAGGGAGATGAACAATGTAGAACAGTCAAGGAAGGACTGAGAAAAGGTCATTGGGCAGTTTCATTTGAATGATGCATTCAGAAATCATTTGACAGAAGGTTAAGAGTCAAGTCTGGGAAGTAGAGCCAGAGGAAATGTAGACTTTTTTAAAAAATTATTTAATACTATTATTCTATTATGTATTAGAATTCTAGTTTAAGTACCTACTATTAAAAACAATGGGGCACCTATGTGGAGGCAGTGGACAAAACACTGGCCCTAGAATCAGGAGGACCCAAGTTCAAATCCAGCCTCAGGTACTTACTAGCTGTGTGACCCTGGCTAAGTCATTTAACGCTGTTTGCCTAGAATCAGGAGGACCCAAGTTCAAATCCAGCCTCAGGTGCTTACCAGCTGTGTGACCCTGGCTAAGTTATTTAACGCTGTTTGCCTCAGTTTACTCATTTGTAAAATGAGCTGGAAAAGGAAATGGCAAACCACTCTGATATTTTTGCCAAGAAAAGCTCAGATGGGGTCACAAAGACTCTGACATGACTGAAATGACTAAAGAAAATTAAACACAATATTAGAAGTAAGACGTTTTAAAGGCATGTGTACAAACAAAAACTTTTGTTTCTAACCAAAGTGAACTAGACGTCCTCAGGTATTTAAGCTCAGCTACTAACCTGAATAGAGAGGCAGAACATCATAGCATATGTGGAGTCAGGAAGACCTGTGTTCAAGTCCTATTTTGCTGTATAACCCTAGCCAGGGCACTTAAACTCTCAGTGACCCCAGACGACTCCAAAACCATGACAGTCAACAAGCATTTATTAAGTCCCTACAACGGAAAACAGAAAAACAGCTTCTGTCCTCAAGGAACATATAGTCTAGAGGGACAGACACTTGTAGACATAGACATATACGTGTGTGCATGCATACACGTGTATGTGTGTGTGTGCATATATACACTGTGTTGTGTGTATGCACACACAAAGAATTAGACATGGCTCAAATAACTGAACAGCATACATATACATACATGTGTATATCTATATACATATATGTGTATATACTGTTGGGATGCATGTATAAGTTTTCTAATGTATGTGTGTATGTAATGAGTGTACATATGTATGCAATGTGTGTACATGTGTATGCATGTGAATGCAATGTGTGTATGTAATGCTATAGTTTATATATACTACTATATAAAACACTATTAGTAACAATAGAAATAATAGTAATAACTACTATCAAATATAAATGTACATATAACACTATGTAGGTTGTATATACACTATATATAATAACTACTATTATGTATAATAGTATATATTATTATATAAACTATTATGTCGCAATAGAAATAATAGTAACAATAACTCCTCTTATATATAACTATACATGTAATACTATATAGGTTATATACATGCTATATATAATAGCTACTCTTGTATATCATATATTCACATATGACTATATGTAACTTACACTCATATATAATATATGCTCTTATACATAACTGTGTCTAACATATATAATTATATATTATTTATTATTATATAGTATATGCATTATAATATATGTAACATATAATGGCTATATGTGACAATAGAAATAAGAGTAATTACTATTATATATAAGTGTATATGTAACACTACATAGGTTATATACGTACTATAAATAACTACCATTATATATTATAACTATCATCAAATAATAGTGGTGCAATAGATAGAGGACTGGGTCTTGGGTCAGGAAGACATGAATTCAGATGTGGCCTCAGACACCAGATGTGTGACCCTATGCAAGTCACTTAACCCTGTTTGCCTCAGTTTCCTCATTTGTAAAATGAGCTGGAGAAGGAAATGGCAAAGCACTCCAGTATCTTTGCCAAAAAATTCCAAATGGGATGGATCACACACAGAGTCAGACATGACAATGAATGAAGAGCAACACACCCATAGAGTGTTATATATATGCATGTATGTTACATGATATGTCCTCTGTGTATCGTACACGTATACATAGATGGAAGGTATAATCTGAAAGCTTCAGAGCAACTGACATTCTCCATTGATAGAGGGAGTTTTCTTACCAGCATTTCCCTATCCCAGTAAAATACACATCAAACAACAAAATAAAACAAAACTACCCACCTTTGAATCTGCTGAGAAACATGAGTCATGACTATAGAGTATCAGGACAGACATCACCACACAATGCAAAGCGTCCTGAGTTTGGAATCAGATAACCCGCTTTCAAATTTTGTCTCTGCTACTTACTACTGATGTGACCTTGGGCAAGTCACATTTCTTTGGGATTTAATTTTCTCATTTGCAAAATGATGGGGTTGGGCTTGATAATATCTGAGGTCTCTTCTAAAACTATGATCCTTGAGCCAGCATGGTGTAGCAAGGAGTAGGTGGAATCAAAAGTCCAGAATTCTAGTCCTGACTTTGCCATTTACCAGCTGTGTGACTTTGGGAAGTTTGTCTAATCTGAGCCTCAGTTTCCTCCCCTTTAAAATGGGAGTAATGATATTATAGTGAAAAGTTGTTATAAGAATCGAATGAGAGGAGAAGGTAAAGTGTTCTGTAACCACAAGATTACATCTACAACTGTAAAGCTGTGTTTTCAACTCCGTGTGAATTTCTCCAGCATCCTTCCTCCTAAGTCAGGCCAAAAAAAATTTTTTTTATTAAGCATCTACTATGTGGGAGGCATGGTATTAAGTGCTGATGATACAAAGAAAGGCAAAAAAACACAGTAGCTGCCCTCAAGGCACTCACATTCGAACAGTGTAAGTCATTTTCCCATCTGACATTTGTTTATTTGTTTGTTTGTTTTGGCCTCACTACATAGCGGAACTGATTATCCCCATGGTACAAATGGGGAAATAGGTTCAGCCTTTTGCCTAGAGTCACACACCAGAAAGCAGCCTAGCTGAAGCAGGGACCCCAGTCTCCTGACTTCTCCCATTATCTCAGGAAATCCCAGCATTCCCCAAATTTAGGTTCTTTCCACTCATTCTCTCCCACCCCAGCATCATTCCAGACCTTTCCAAGGGCATGTTTTCCACCCAGCTGGGACCTTTCCCTCATGACCATGGAAATATCTCCCTGGATTTGGCTCTCTTCCCTTTCCCTCCATGCCTAGGCCGCAGTGGCCTTCCTTCCTAAGCTCATCTGTATGAAACTCTTTGGAATCCTCACGTGAGGCTTTTCCTCACCCCCACACTCCTTCCAACTCTCTCTCTCTCTCTCTCTCTCTCTCTCTCTCTCTCTCTCTCTCTC
>NW_027187372.1:32156360-32167039 GCF_028583685.1 Petaurus breviceps papuanus | reverse complement strand
CTCTCTCTCTCTCTCTCTCTCTCTCTCTCTCTCTCTCTCTCTCTCTCTCTCTCTCTCTGTCTCTCTCACACACACACACACATATCTGTGGAAAGCCCTCTGCCAATGCCAAAGCTCACTGATTAGTCCCCATACCAGCACCACCACATAAAGCACTCCTATCCAGGTGTAGGGGGATTGACATTACAAAATTGGGCAATTAGGTGGCACACTACGAGGACATTTGACTTGGCATCAGGAGCATCTGAGTTCAAATACTGTCTCAGACGTTTACTAGTTATTTCAGTTTTCTTATCTATAATAGCTCCTGCCTCAGAAGTGTTGTTGTGAGGACTGAATGGGTACAGCACCTCACAAGTCTTTAGCAGTACATAAATGCTTGTGAAGACCTCTCCAAGTAGAATGGGTAAATGATAACAATTGCTCCAATGTCCATGAAGTAGGCATTTTAGAGTGCTTGGAGCTCAGTTAGACATCAAAGATGCCAAGGTCATCCAATGCATCCTGGACCAGCCGTTGACTTTTGTCCTGCATCTGGACTTCGATGACTCTTTGTGCAACTCCGCCTACTTAAATCCAATCCATGCACGAGTCAAGACATCAACTATGATGTCATTGTTTCTCTTTGAAAACGAAGGGTGAACAGCAACATAGGAAAGCCACGGTGGTTTAGAATCATCTTACAATCATTCATAATGTGATTGCCCAAGAATCTACAGTAGCTCCAGATTTTTGCTCATCATAGTGAATCTCAGCATTTCAGCCTCGTCTTGGATTGTTCATAGTCATAGATCTATGAGCAAGAAGGAACTTTGGAGGCCTTAAGCCCTCTCATTTCCTAGATAAGGAATCTAAGGAGAAGAGTAGTATCTTATATAAGATCATTCAGCAAGCATTATAGTGTTCATGTCCTGTTATGTGTGCACAGGAGGTGGGGTGTGCAAAAGAGGTACCAGTGGAGGTTACTGGAGCAAATTTGGCTCAAAATATGGAAGAATTTTCTATTACAGCTATTCAGTCCATTCCTTTTCTCCTTGTCCTCTGTTCAGCAGAAGGAGATTATGTCATGTATATAGAGTGATTGGAGACCAATGCAAAACTACATGGCTTCTGTACTGCACGCTATGAGAGCTAGAGCAGTTCTGGAGAAGGAGAGCCTGAGGCTTCTACAGGGGAGGTTGATGGGGTAATGTTCTCAGTCTTTCTTGTTAGAGAGAATCCAACCTTCCTGGTAACTCCCAGCCCTTCTTAGATACAGATACAGTATCTTAGGACAGGAACATAGCCATAACCAGTGTACCAGTCCCAGTACAACCCCTAAAAGGATGAGTGAGATATTGGTCACCATCGCAGTAGACCTCACTTCTATTAGGACTTCTTGAGCTTTCTCTCATCACACTCACCTTAGAGCATAACTAACTTGGGCTGCAATAACCCCAGACCAAGTTGTATAGTTACAGGGAAAGGAAATATAGAAAGTCTGCTTAGTCTAAGTCCTCCCCAGTCCCTGCCTTGACTGCTGAGATCATTTTCCTGGTTCTATATATAACTGGTTACAAACAGGAAGTAGGGGGCCCCAGGGAGGGGAAATAGGACTGTGTGAGACTTTAATCACTAATATGAGACACCCATGAACTGGACAGGTCCTTCAGAGTTCATCATGTCCATCCCCCTTCCTCAAGGTGAGACAACCTCCACCACCCCCTCCAGTCCAGAGAGGTGAGAGTCTCTCCTCTCTCATTTCTCCCTCCCAAAAAAGAGCATGGCACAGTCACTCTCAATCACCTAACCCAACAGTTCAAAACCATTAGAAGGCTTTCTAGGTGTCTGATCCAAATTCTCCCCTCCCCCTCAATACTCCACCATCATCTCTGTCCTCATTCTACTCTCAGAAGGGATCAAGAACAGCTGTTTGCCTTCATCAGCAAATAATGCTGCTTGAAATTCATAGAATGATTAAATTGGAGAGGACCTCAGGCATTATCTAGTCCAACCTATGTCTGAACAGGAATCCCTTCCATGATGTCCCTAATAAATTTAGCCTGAAAAACAACAATAATCTTTCAAATCAGTGGTAGGGAACCCTCTTGCCTTTCAAAGGATGTTTTTCCTTGCATCATGCCAATATTTGCTTCAACAACTTCTAACCCATTACCCCTTCAACAACTTCTAACCCATTACCCCCTTAGGTGCTCACTGGGAACCCCAGTAGTCAAGATTAGAGAGGATTGTAGATTTAGAGAGATGAAAGGACCTCAGAGGTCTTCTAGTTCAACATCATTTTGCAGCAGCAAGGAACCTGAGGCATAAGGATGTTAAGACTTACCCAAGAGACTTGCCCAAATCTTCTTGCAGAAAATAAAACTTCACCCTGTGACCTAGCAATCATGGATTAGCAAAGGATGAGGTCAAGAGAAGCTACTAAGGGAAGAGAATTAGTATACTGGAATGTCGGGGACTATCAGTAACAGGGCTTCAACATTTTTCAATTTATAGGCAGAAGGGACTAGATTTGTGGATCAAGGATGAGAAAGGGGCCCATTTATTAAGCACCTACTATGTGAAAGGCACTGTGCTAAGCACTTTACAAAAATTTTCTCCTTCAATCAATTGGGCAACAAAGGTGTCACAGTGGATAGAGCCCAAGGTCTGAAATTAGGATAGACCTGAGTTCAAATCCAAACTTGGATACTTATGAGCTTGTGAGACTCTAAATAAATCAATCAACCCATGTTTGCCTCAGTTTCCTCAACTGTAAAATGGGGATAATAATAGCACCTACCTCTCAGGATTGTTGTGAAGATCAAATGGGATAATAATTGTAAAGCACTTAGCATGTTGCTTGGCATATGTGCCACATAAATGTTGGTGGTTATTGTTATTGAATCAACTGGGATGTCCAGGTGCTATGTGTGAGCATAGTCATTCCCCATTATAGGACTTCTATAAGCAGAAAATGAATAATTAGTGGTTAGAGGTATATAAAGTTAGGGCAGGTAGGTGGTCGAGTGGAAAGAGCCCATGACTGTGGAGTCAGGAAGACCCGAGATCAAATCCGGTCTCAGATACTTACTAGTTGTGTGACCCTGAGCAAGTCACTTAACTCTGATTGACTCCAAAAAAAAAAGAGAGAGAGAGAGAGATTTTATAAAGATGATTCATGTTTGCTTATGGGTTGGACTGGATGACCTCTGAGGTTTCTTCCAACCCCATAATTCTAATACTCCTGGGTTCCCACTCCCCTCTTTTCTTGTGGTCATTAAATCAGGGCTGTCGGGGCATCCAGGTAGCACAGCGAGTAAGAGCACCAACTCCAGTGTTGGGATGACCTAGGGATCGAATCCGGGCTCAGACACTTAGCACCTATCCAGAAATAACTGGCTGTGTAACCTTGAGCAAGTTACTTAACTCGATTGCTTAAAAAAAAAAATCAGGGCTGTGAAAATCGATCTGTTCATCTGCGTGGGTCTTACTCTTAGTGGTAGCTATATAAGGGAGTTATTTCTTGCTGAGGTTATGACCCCTAAGTACCTAATTTTCCATCCTTTGGAAGTAATCATCTGGTGCTATTCTGGGTGTTTTCACTAGCTGCCTTCCCATACCTGGAGGGCATCTCCTCCTCTCACTCTCATCTCTGTCTCCTGACTCTCCTAGTGTCTGTCAAGTCCCAGTTTAAATCTCATCTTCTTCCAGAAGCCTTTCTCCTGTAGTCCTCCTTAATGCTGTGCACTGTCCTTTGCCTCTCTGTATCTCTAGCCCTTAGCACAGTGCTTACCGCATAGTAGACACCTACTGAGTCATGCACAGAAACTTAATCCTGGTTGATCTTTGGCACCTACCTCCCAGGGCTCCAATTCTGATAGAATATAAGCTGTTTTAGAGCAAAGTCCATTTTAGTTTTTATCTTTGTGTCACCAAGATCTAGCAAAGTACCTGGTAGAGTTGACACTTCATAATTTTTTTCAATAAACGGTTACTGATTGAAGGATTGACTCAGTCTTTCAGAAGCTAAAAGACCAGTACTGTTTGGATTCCAGGGTGCTTGGGTGGAAGTTCTAATTCCATTATGTTTCCTTCAAAAGGTGCTAGAGATTACCCAGAATATTGTGGCTGATGACCGAGTCAAGTATCAAGTTCTCAATGCCTTTAATCCTCTCCCCTTGAGCCCCTATGACCATGAGGCCTTTGGCTACCAGCTTCTCAGAAGGACCATAAGAGATGTCTTCCCAGAGGTCTCTGTGATCATCCCAGGTAATGACTTCACAAGGGGTAACCACTTAGAAAAGTGGCCAGGAATGGTTTCCTATCTGACTTCCCTTTCCCCTCACCCTCACTCCAGCTGTTCAGGCCTGGAAACAGCTGACTGCCTTCCTCCCTTCCTCCCCTAGCCCAGCTGGATCTTTCAACTGTAACTGTTTTCTCCTATCAGAGTGGAAGGAAGAGAGCAAACAGGAAAGAACAGGAAAGAGACAGAAAACAATAAATCCCACCAGCCATTCTGGAGGTGAGAGAAGGAGAACTAGTTTTGTTCGCATGAGGGAGCAGTTTTTGCTCAGCCAGAGCCCCAGTTGCCCCAAAGTTAACAGTTAGGTTAACCTTGCAGCTAAGTTTGAAATTCTCTAGCCAGGCAGAAGGATCCCCAACCTATCTCATTTACACTGACCAAAACCCAAAACTTAGACCCTCCCCACCTGTTTCCATCTTCCTCCTCCTTTGTGTCATAACAAAGACACTTGGGTCAAACGTGCCATCAAAATTTAACGTGAAGGCAGGACTTCTTTATTAAGTGCCTACTGTATACAGAGCTCTGTGCTTGTGCTAGGGAAGGTACAAACTTTTTAGATCAGATCTGCTCCCTGTCACCACAGAGCTTGACAGCTAGTAGAGGAACACAAACACAGATTATTCTAATAGAAAAAAAATGGTATAGGCTACTACAAATCTCATATCTGATACTACTTATGTGACTATGGGCAAATCACTTGACCTTTCTGGGTCTCAGTTTCCTCATCTGTAAAATGAGAATAAGAATATCTATACCATTTACCTTATAGGATTATTATGATATGTTACACAGTTGGAAGATATTAAATCATTTTATACATAACCTCTCATTGTCCCAGGCAACTCTCCGAGACTTTGAGTTGCCAAATATGTGAAAATCTGAGATGATAAAGAGACCAAATGTCCTCACTGAAAGGTTCTAAATCCAGTACAAAAACTTATTAAAGTACCACATGACATACAGAATAAAGTGCTGTGTACCCAGTGGGAAGGAGGAGTAAGTCACATTTGGGTTGCTCTTCCTTTCCAGGGGGATGCCAAGAAGGAGACTGCCAGGGAATTCCCCATCCCCTTTCCGGGCTGATTTTGTAACTCTTAATAATAAAAGTTGTCCTCAAAAAGAGCTGTCAGGAGATTTTTGAGGGAAGGTCTGCACAAACTACCGCAACTGAGATCGCAAGTGAATTTGTCCTAAATCTGGGATATTCAAGTGATTGTCAACCCTCCTTTCTTCCCCTCCTCCCCCAACATTTAGGGAGGATGATGCCTGCTTAGCTTTTCCCCAACAACTGTGACTAGGAATGAGACTCCAGAGTTGGGGGTTGGGGAATAGGATGCTGTGTTCATTACTTGATAATAGCATTTATATAACTATAAAGGTTATTTTTCGAAAGTTTATACATACAACTTTAAGGTTTGCAAAGCACTTTACAAGTTTGATCTTCACAACAGCACTGAGAGGAGGTGCCATCATTATCATCCACATTTTACAGATGAGGAAACTGAGGCAGACAGAGGTTAAGTGACTTACCCAGGTTCATATAACTAGTAACTGTTTGAGGCTGGATTTGAATTCAGATCTTCCCAACTCCAGGTCCAGCACTCTATCCACTTTGCCTAGCACCTTACTTTAATGATCTTAAGAAAAATATGCAGTTCTGTTTAACAAAACATTTCTTAAAAATCTGCTATGTGCAGAGCACCATGCCTAGCCCTGAGAGAGATATAAAGTTTACATAAGACGAGGTCCCTGCCCCCTCAGAGTTCATGGTCTAGTAGTTGGAGAGAATCATAATTTGTCAATGGTATGTGATAAGTGCCTAAGAGAGATGTAATTATATAACTTGTATCAATCATTTCAGAGAAGGGGAAGGGAGGGAGAGAATTTGGAACTCCAAAATTTTTAAATGGATGTTAAAAATGGTTTTTACATTCAATTGAGGGAAAAAAGAAGATATTAGTAACAGGAGAGAGAGAGAGAAGTGGACAACGTGAATTGTGAAGAAAAAGAGGTAATTACCCCCTAGGGGATCAGGATAGACAATCTTACAGAGGTACTCTCTGAGTTGGGCTTTAAAGGATGGAAAAGAAGTAACTGAGCAATTGCAAAGAGTAGAAATCTAGACATAGGGAAGAGCAAAGGGTCAAGGTAGAAACGTGGGGCGTAGGTGGAGAAGGGAAGGGAGCAGAAGGGAGAAGGTACAAAGCACATCAAGTTGTTCACTTTGGCTCTAGCATAGAGCAGGAGTCCTTAACCTCTTTTGGTATAAAGGATCCTCTTGATAGACTGGTGATACCTAGGAACCCTTTCAAAACGATGTTTTTAAATGTCTAACGCAAAATAGAGAGGAAAAGGAAACCAATTATGTTGAAATAGTTTCTCTCTCTCTCTGTCTTTACATATATATGTATATATATATATATATATATATATATAAAATGTATAGCCCTTATTTGGAGAGAAATTGTTTGAAACATGGAAATAGGGGATGGGAGAGTGGCTAAGGAATCTGGCCTTGCCACAGGTTCCTAAGAATTTCTAGGCATAGATCTATGGTAGGACCCTGCCTGACTGTGTCCCTTTTGTCTCTCTTCCCCTAGGAGTTTGTATTGGCAACACTGATGTCCGACACTATGCTAACATCTCCACAGGCCTCTATCGATTTAACCCTGTCTCTCTCAGTAAAGAGAGCATCAAGAGGTGAGTGGAGCAGTAGAATGGTGGGTAGCATTTCCTTGATCTCCCCACCCCCTTTATGGAATAAAAAAGCATAAAGTCTCATAAAGAAAAACTGGAAACCTAGATAAACCCAACTAACTGCCCTTTGTGCCACGGTCTTCACCCTTCTAGTATTTTCCAACACTGACAACTAAATTCTCTTGGAAAGAAAATTATTTATAGATGCATTCATTTAGCAAACATTTATTGAGTGCTGTGGGAAAGTTAAGAGCATGCTGGATTTGGAGACAGAAGACAGATCACAGATTAGCCACTGGTAATCTCAGGTAAATCATTCCTTTCAGATCTAAATCTAGAATTCCCTAATGCCAGCAATACTTAGAAAGGTGAATCACTTTACATAGGATTCATGATCTTTCTATGTGTTAATCACTACAGGGAATATTAAAATGAATAAAAACTGGTCCTTGTCCTAATAAAGCATCTTAGTTATGTAAGAGTCTAAGTTGAGTAGGAAGAGCCCAGAAAATCAAAACTCTTGAGGTCTAATATCAATCTTGGTTTTAATCCACTAAGAGCTAGATTATATAAACTCACTGCCCGTATCACCAATATGAGACATTTTCTATTCTTTCCCATTTCACTGGGATATGAATGCAAGTTCAAAAGAGAATGGAATGTTTTCAGCTCTTGGGAGAAAATATACTATGAATTCTTTTTTTTTAAAGCAATTGGGGTTAAGTAACTTGCTCAAGGTTACATGGCCAGTTCTTTTTTGTGTGGGTGTTAAGTGTCTGAGGCTGGAACTGATCCTGGGTCCTCCTGACTCCGGGCCGGCGCTTTACTCACTGCGCCACCTAGCCACCCCTATACTATGAATTCTAAGAGATGATTGTCAACTTCCCATTAATTACCTATAGGTTTTTCAGAAAATTAATCCCAGAATGACCCCACTGACTCCCTGCATACCTCCTCCCATCCGTCAATATATACTCCGAACATGCAACTTCATTTGAATATTTGTCTAAAGCAGATTTCCCTGGACTTTCTGCAAAACCAATTATGTTCCTCCTGGCTTGAGGATCTGTGGAAGGAGGAGAGGGATTTTCAGGATAGATATATGTGGTTCCCATATCCTAGTTCCCTTCAGGGGAGTCTTCCCACGGGAGAGAAAACTGCAAAGAGGGAGACAGGACAGTAAGGATCATCTTGAAGTTCTGTGGGATTACTTCTGAAATCTAGGACAGGATGAATGTTAAAAACTGTTTCTTGGGGCAGCTAGGTGGCACAGTGAATGGCCCTGGTGTTCAAATCCGGCTTCAGACACTTAACACAAAAACTAGCCTTAAGTGGCCTTGGTGGGCAAGTCACTTAACCCCAATTGCCCTCCAAAAAGCAAAGACAAAAAAACCATTATTTCTCATGGCTTCTTATACTTATCCACTTTTGGGGGGTCATTACTTAAGTGCCTCATCTTATATGACTGGCTTTATAATGGTTATGCTTGAAATTTTGATAATCCAGTGATAGCTGTTTGCCTATTTGTGAAGGATTGGGTACCAGATCAATATTGTTTATATGACTTTTCTATAATGGGTTAAATAATACAAATTGTAAATAGTTTTCAATGTATATTGATATGTAACTGTAAAATGTTTCCTCTGATGGAAAGTTTTAATATTACAAATGAACATATCTTCTAAATATAACTTGAAGCTTAAAAAGTAAAATCTAGGGAGTGGCTAGGTGGCACAATGAATAGAGCACCAGCCCAGGAGTCAGGAGGATGTGAGTTCAAATCCAAACTCATACACTTAACACTTACTAGCCATGTGACCTTGGGCAAGTCACTTAACCCCAACTGCCCTGCCTTCCCCCCTCCAAAAAGCAAAAAAAAAAAAGTAAAATCTAGGAGTGGAATCATTGAAAAGTGATCATAATTTCTTGTGTACTGTTCTTTCCTGGTCCCCTTCCTGCTCTTGCAGTGACTGGAGGCTTCAAAGGGGCTCTCTCCTGCTTGGGCCAGAGCAGATACTATAGTAACATGGTCCCTCTCTCCGTTTCTCTTTCCCAGTTTACATGGCTTAAATGAAAGGATCTCTGTCCAAACCTATGAGACCCAGGTGATGTTTCTGTTTGAATTGATCCAGAATGCAGATATTGAGAAGGTTCCCAAACCTCATTCTGCTGTACATGAGCTGTGAGAGGATGCTGATTATCTCTAACTGTCTGCCCTAGGAGATGCTAAGCCCTCCTCCAAAGTGGACAGCCTCTGGGTAGGGAAAATACACATTATTTTGCCAGAGACTTTTTTGAACTAATCGATGAAATAACACCTTGCCCACCTTCCTGCCTCAACTCCAGACTTGTCCATAAGCAGGGGTTCAGTGATGGGCGGGGGGAAGAATATAGACAGATTTAACCTGATCCCCAAGATCTCTCCATGTAATATGCCTCTCCCAGATCCCATTGCTAACTTTCAGGCCTGGGGCATTGGGCTCGTAATCAATTTTTTTCCTAGTAAAGATTTTCCTTTGTAGGCATTATCACTTAACCCTCTATACACAACTACTTCTATTACACCCTTTTCTCTATTGCTTTGACCCTAAGATCCCCTGTTTCTGGCACTCCCATGTACTTTCCTCCCCCTCTTGCTTCCCTGTCTCTCCCTCCTTTTCCCTCTTCCTCTCCCCTTTGTGTGGGAGGAACCCAGATATGAAACAAGTCAAACTAACTTGGGATAAAATAAAGTGTTTGGTACCCAGCAGCTCAGTCCCTGCTGATGAGGGCTCTGCCTCTGGTCACTTACTGGAGAAACAAAGGCCTGGCTCTGGCCAGGGGACACCCAGAATGGAGGGTCAGTAGAAACAGAGAGCAGGGAAGAGAGGGAGCAATGGCACTGAGACCAGAACCTGAGTGAGGCCTGATTCTGGGGGCAGGGAGGGAGAAGGGCCTCCTGTCCTTGGGCTGCCCCCAGCTCCCCTGGGTTGTTCTCCTCCCTCCCACTTGGCCTGGAGTTTTGCTCCCTCCTGCAGGCCTGTTCCTTCCACCGCTGCCCCTGCTCTCTGCACCCCTGCCAGTGTTAATCTGCGGAAACATTCCCCTGGCACAGTCTCACCTTCCCCCCCCACCCCACTTTGTACTCCCAAAGGGGAGGGTCCAAGTGCCCTTATGGCCTCAGCCTCTCTGCCGAGCTGCTAGGCAGCAGGGCCCCAGCCCTGGCCCAGCCCCATGGCCTGATTGAGTCTGATCAAAGGCAGGGGGAGGGGTACTCTGGGGTCTAGAGAGAAGAAGAAATGGGGTTTAGGCTATACTAATTTAAATGATGAAGCATGGATGGAAGTAAGATGTTGGCCTCTGTTAGGGGAAGGAAGGAAGCTCCTAACTTTACCCTCCTAAGTAAATTTGAATGTGTTTCCATGACAACCAGGTGGGGGGCCTGCAAGTACTGGTGCCATTTGTCCTGATTTGGGAGCTGCTGTTTGTGGATCACTGGGTCGTTAGGGGAATGAAGGGAAGTGTAGAGGGGAATGGCCTAAGGGAAGCTCTGTATTTGAGCCAAGCACAGACCTTCCCTGGGGTCAGTGAACAGGATTGCCAGAAACTCCTCAGGGCTCCCAAAGAGCAAGAGATAACATCAACATATTACTCACACACATGCGCACGCGCACACACACACACACACACACACACACACACACACACACACACACAC
>NW_027187372.1:32138381-32156350 GCF_028583685.1 Petaurus breviceps papuanus | reverse complement strand
CACACACACACACACACACACACACACACACACACACACACACACACACACACACCCCTTTGGACCATTTCTCACATTACAGTAGAAAATACAACTCAGTCTGGAGTCAGGTAGAATCCAGGTTCCATCACTTACTTCCAGTTAGGTCTTTGAATCCTTTGTTCCTCAACTTCTTCATCTGTGAAATGGGAAAATTAGACAAGATCAGGGGTTCATAAGCTTTTTTGTGTGTCATGGAATCTTTTGGCAGGCTGGTGAAGCCCAAGGACCTCTTTCTAAGAGTAATATTTTCATATAATTGAAGTGTGTTTAATTTTGATTTCTGAAAATAAAGATGTCATTTTTTTTTCCATCCAAGTTCTCAGATCTTTGGAAATCTATGGGATACATGGACTCCAGGTTAAGAATCCCCCCAAAAAAGATCCAATTTCCAGGGTAAACAGCAGAGGTGAAGAAAATATTGGTTTGACTCCAACAGTTTTTTTCATTATCTGGATTTTAATTATCTAGGGGCACATCCCAAAGGGGTTTGGGTGGCAGCCCTGGCTCTCCTATCGCTGAAAGAGTCTTAGGCAGCCAGTGTTGGGGGTGAGACAAGATTCATGAGACATGGTATCTAGTGGTCATACCCCAGAACAGGACTGAAGAAGGCTGCTGTGCTCTGGGCCTTGATTCCCTTCTTCTCTATGGCCCATCTTTGTCCCAGCATCACCCACAGGGTCTCCACACACCACTCTCCCCTTTCCTACTGGTTCCTCTTATTTTCTGCCTGTAGGAGGTATAAGGCTTTCTTATGCAGCTTAGCATGGGTCCAGCCAGGTCTTGGATCCAGTCCCTGGGTGGGATGAGGACTAGATGGGGATTGGAGCCCTGACAAAGCATGTGAGAAGGGCTGCTAGGGAGACACCTCTTACTCTCTGCCTAGTTTGAGAAAAGACTCTCTCTGGTCTCAGAAGAATGTTTTCTGAGCTCCCACCCAAGGAGTGAGAGGCTTGAGAGGGGGTGTGTGGAAGGGAAAGAGGAACTGAAAATTCTGGCTCAGAGAACACAGACATTCCAATCCCACGGGCTCCCTGAGGGCTTTTGCATAGAAATATTCCAGCCAAAGACCTGGCCCAAAATGACATGAGTCAATGGGGACCTGATTAGGACTGGGTAACTGTATAGGTAACTGCCACCCACCCACTCATCACACTGCCCAAAATGAAGATTAGATGTGTCACGGAGGTTACCACCCTCTGTGTGTTCTTTTTTCTATTTATTCATTTTATTTTTTGGAGGGGGGAATGCAGGGCAGTTGGGGTTAAGTGACTTGCCTAAGGTCACACAGCTAACAAGTGTGTCAAGTGTCTGAGGCCAGATTTGAACCCATGTCCTCCTGACTCCAGGGCCCATGCTCTATTCACTGCCCCACCTAGCTGCCCCCTGTGTGTTCTTTAAGCACACAGAAGAGGTTTTAGCCTCTTACCCAAGCCAAAGAGGAGGGAGACAAAGGGGGAGGTGCAGCACATAGGCACGAGGAGAGTTAGAAGTCCTTGAAGACTGGATGAAAGCACAGGAGGGTTTGCTTCCACTCAAGAGATCAATCTACTTAGTCTCAATTTGTCCCTGTGCTGATGACAGCAAAGGCGGCCAAGTCAGTCTGTCAATACCATTCACTGCCCACTTTGCACATGGAGTCTTATCTCTTGTCCCTGGCATGCAGAAAGAAGGGGAAGACACAGTGCTGCCTCCAGGGAACTTACATCCAATGCAAGTGACTCCCTCATGCACTGCTGATCAAACTGGGGTCAGCAGGTAGAAATTGAAAGGAGGCAAATTATGGCTCAAAAGGAGATTATGGCTCTTTATGATTGGGCAGGGGCCTAGGGTCTGGAGAGGGACTAAATCTGTTGATTTCATTGGAATAAGAAAGTCTCAGGAGAAAAAACTTCATCTATTTACAGCAAAGGTTAAGTCAGGTTTGGGAGCCCCCGGACTTTCCAAGAAGGCAATCCTAGATCCTGTTTTTTCTTTTTTTTAATTATGCTTATATTTATTAAATTGTGGCATAGTGGATAGGGCTCTTGACTTGCAGTCAGGAAGTTGTTCAGCTGTGTCCAACTCTTCATGACCCCGTTTGGGATTTTCTTGGCAAAGATACCGAAATGGTTTGCCATTTCCTTCTCCAGCACATTTTACAAATGAGGAAACTGAGGCAAACAGGGTTAAGTGACTTGCCCACGGTCACACAGCTAGTGTCTGAGGCCAAATTTGAACTCAGGAACATGAGTCTTCCTGACTGCAGGCCTGGCACTCTATTCCCTTTGCCACCTTGCTGCCCCGATCCTGCTTTTTCTAAGCCTTCTTTTTAAAAGTCAGTCAATTAACATTTGTTAAGCACCCATCATATGCCATGCACTGTGCCTGGGGACACAAAGAAAGTCAAAAAACAGTCCCTGCTCTCAAGGGGCTCACCTTCTAAAGGGGAAGACAACATAAAACAACTGTGTAAAAACCAGATCCTTACAGGAGAAACTGGAGACAATCCCAGAGGGAAGGCACTAAGGTTAGGGAGAACCAGGAAAGGCTTCTCGTCAATGGTGAGACATAAGCTGAGGCTTGCGGAAGCCAGGGATCCTAGGCAACAGAGATGAGGAAGTAGAGAATTCCAGGTATGGAGAACAGCCAGTGAAAGCATTCAGAGTTGGGCAGTGGAGAGTCTAGTGTAAGGAAGGAGGCCAGTGTCAGTGGATGGCAGATTCCTCAGAGCAAAGGAAGGGGTAAGAAGATTGGAAAGGTAGGAAGAAGTTTAGGTTACAAAAAGCTTTGAAAGCCAAACAGAGGATTTTTTATATTTGATCCTGAAGGTAAGTGGGACCAATAGGAATTTATTGAATGGCAGGGTGATATATATGGTCAAACCTGCATTTCAAGGAAGGTTAATTTGAAAGCTAAGTAGAGGATGGATTAGAGTGGGAAGAGATTTGTGGCAGGGAAACCAACCTCAAAAGTGAAAAAAGTTCGACTAGATAACCTCTATTTTTACCTTCAACTCCAAGATTCAATGATTCTAGAAGTCATTGAATAAAAGACCTATATGAACTGACATGAAGTAAAGTGAGAAAACTAGGTGGTCATTGTACAGAGTAACAGCAAAGTTGTAATGATTATCTGATCAATGCAATGATCCAAGACAATTCCAAAGGACTCAATGAAAAATTCACCTCCAGAGAGAGAACTAAAGAACTCTGAGTGAAAACTGAAGTATAATTTTCTCACTTTATTTTTCTTTGGAAATATGGCTAACATGGAAATATGTTTTGCATGATTTCACACGTAAAACTGATATATTATTTGCCTTCTCAGGGGCTGGGGAGTGGTGTGGAGGAGAGAGAATTTGGAGCTCAAAATTTGAAAAGAAAACAACGCTAAGAATAAATAAATAATAAACTAAAAAACATTTTACAAAGAATGTATGAGACAGCAGATCAATGAGTTGGGCACGCAACTAAAAAAAGATAGAAAAAAAAGAACAAATTTTAAATTCCCAATTAAAGCACCAAAATGGAACATCTCAGTACCAGAGATTAATAAAATTGAAAGTTTACAAAAAAAAAAACCCACTGAACTAATAAATAAAATTGGAGCTGGTTTTATGAAAAAAAAACAATAAAATACCTAAACTAATTTTATTTTTTAAAAAATTACCAGGGGCGGCTAGTTGGCACAGTGAATAGAGCACTCGTCCAGGGGTCAGGAGGACCTGAGTTCAAATCCAGCCTCAGACACTTAACACTTACTAGCCATGTGACCTTGGGCAAGTCACTTAACCCCAATTGCCCTCCAAACAATAAGTAATAATAATATTTTTAAATTACCAATATCAAGAATGAAAAGGGCAAAGTATCAGTAACAAAGATGAAATTAAAGTAATTATTAGGAGTTATTTTACCCAATTATATGCCAATAAAACTGATAATCTAGGTGAAATGGATGAATATTTACAAAAATTAAAGCCCAAGTTAACAGAGAAAATAACAGAATATTTAAATAATCCTATCTTAGAAAAATGAAGAAACCATCAATGAGCTGTCTAAGAAAAATTCCCCAGGACCATATGGATTTATAAATGAATTCTATCAAACATTTTAGGAACAATTACAATACGATATAAACTATTTGAAAAAAATAGACAAAGACAAAGTCCTACCAAATTCCTTTTATCATACAATTTTTCTATCTAAACCAGGGAGAGCAAAAACAAAGGAAATTAAATTAATTTCCCTAATAAATACCAATGAAAAAATTTAAATAAAATACTATCAAGGAAATTATAGCAATATATCACAAAGATCACATACTATGACCAGGAATTCATGACTGGTTCAATATTAGGAAAGGTATCAGTATTATTGACCATATCAACAACAAAAACCATATGATTATATCAATAGAATTGATTGTAAATTGCAGAAAAAGCAATTTACAAAATCTAATACAAATTCCTATTAAAAACACTAGAAAACATGGGAATCAATGGAACTTATTAAAATAAGTAGTATTTATCTAAAACCAGGAGCAAGCATTATCTTTTACAGGGATAAATTTGAAGCCTTTGCAGTAAGATCAGGAGTGAAGCAAGGATGTCCATTATCACTATTATTCAATAATGTACTAGAAATGCTAGCTGTAGCAGTAAGAAAAAAAATTAAAGAAATAAAAATTGGCAATGAGAAAACAAAACTATCACTCTTTGCAGATGATATGATGTATACTTAAAGAACCCTATAGAGTCAACTAAAAAACTAGTTGAAACAACTTCAGCAAAGTTGCACAATATAAAATAAACCCACATAATCATCTACATTTCTATATAGTACCAATAAAACCCAGCCTCGAGGGGCAGCTAGGTAGCACAGTGAGTAAGAGTGCCAGCCCCGGAATCGGGAGGACCTGGGATTGGTTCCAGTCTCAGATACTTAACACCCATAAAAAATAACTGGCCATGTAACATTGGGCAAGTTACTTAACCGCAATTGCTTTAAAAAAAAAAATCCTCAAGAGATACAGAAATTCCATTTAAAATAACGACAGACAATTGGGAGTTTAGCTGCCAAGATAAACCCAAGGATTATGTGAACACAATTACAAAACACTTTTCACAAAAATGCAGATCTAAACAATTGGGTAGGCCTAGGCAACATAACAAAAATGACAATTCTACCCAAGTTAATTTGCTGATTCAGTGCCATACTAATTAAACTACCAAAGACTTATTTTAGAGCTAGAAAAAAATAGTAACAAAATTCAAGTGGAAGAACAAAAGGTCAAGAATATCAAGGGATTTGGGGCGGCCAGGTAGCACAGCGAGTAAGAGCACCGGCTCCAGTGTCAGGATGACCTGGAGATCGAATCCCAGGCTCAGACACTTAGCACCCACCCAGAAACACCAAGTCGTGTAACCTTGAGCAAGTTACTTAACCCCAATTGCTTAGGGGTGGCCAGGTGGCTCAGCGAGTAAGAGCACCGGCTCCAGTGTCGGGATGACCTGGATCAAATCCGGGCTCAGATACTCAGCACCACACCCAGAAATAACTGGCCGTGTAACCTTGAGCAAGTTACTTAACCCCGATTGCTTAAAAAAAAAAAAGAATATCAAGGGAATTAATGGGAAAAAATGTGAAGGGAGACAAAGAGCAGTTCCAGATTTCAGACTATGTTGCAAGGCAGTATCATCAAAACAACTGGGTTTTTGTTGTTCAATCATTGTAGTTGTGTCCGACTTTTTGTGACCCCATTTGGGGTTTGCTTGGCAAAGATGCCAGAGTGGTTTGTCATTTCCTTCTCCAGCTCATTTTACAAATGAAGAAACTGAGGCCAAAAGGGTTAAGTGATTTTTCCTGGGTCATTAATTACTGTATATTGTGTACCTAATCTATTCCACTGATTCACCATTCTATTTCTTAGCCAGAAATTGTTTGGCTAAGAAATAGAGTGGTAGATTAGGTACACAATACACAGTAGTAAATTATCATAGTAATCTAGTGTTTGATAAACCCAAAGATCCAAGCTTTGGGGGCAAGAACTCAACATTTGACAAAAATTGCTGGGAAAACTGGAAAACAGTTTGGCAGAAACTAGGCATATACTAATATTTCATACCATATGCCAAGGTAAGGTCAAAATTGATAAGTTATTTTGACAGAAAAGATAATATAATAACCAAATTAGGGGAGCATAGAAAAATGTACCTCTCACATTTATGGATAAGGGAAGAGTTTATGACCAAATAAGATATGGAGAGTATCACAGGACATAATGGATAATTTGGATTACATGAAATTAAAAAGCTTTTGTACCAAAAAAAAACAAAAAACAAAAAACAAACACCTAACAGCCAAAATTAGAAGGAAAACAGAAAGTTAGGGGAAAGTTTTTACAGCAAATTTTTCTAATAAAGGCCCCATTTCTCAAATATATATGGAACTGAGCCAAGTTTATTAAAATGAGAGCCAATCCCCAACTGAAAGATAATGAAAAGATATGAAAAGGCAGTTAGCAGAAGAAATCAAAGCTACCAAAACAAATCAGTCACATGGAAAAAATGCTCTAAATCACTACTGATTAGAAAAATGCAAATTAAAATAACTCTGAGATGCCGTTTCACAACTATCAGATTGGCTAACATGATGGAAAAGAAAAATAACATGCTGGAGGGAATGTGTAAAAATTGGAACACTAATGCACTATTGGTAGAGTTGTGAACTAGTCCAACTATTCTGGAGAACAATTTGGAATTACACCCAAATGGCTATAAAGCTGCATAGACTTTGAGCCAGCATTACCACTACTAGGTCGCATTACAAAGAAATCAAAGGAAAAGGGAAAGGATCTATTTGTACAAAAATATTTATGACAGCTCTTTTTATGGTGGCAAAGAATTTGAAATTATGGGGATGCCCATCAATTGGGAAGTAGCTGAACAAGTTGTGGTATATGATTGTGATGGAATACTATGGGCTGTAAGAAATGACAAGAGAACAGTTTCAGAAAAACCTAGGAAGATTTATATGAACTGATTCGAAGCAAAGTGAACAGAACCAAGAGAACATTGTATACAGTAACAGTAATATTATCAGGATAATCAACTGTGAAAGACTTAGCTGCTCTGATCAAGACAATGACCCAAGACAATTTCCAAGGACCCATAGCAAAAAATGCTATCCCACCTCCAGAGAGAGAACTAATGAACTCTGAATGCAGATTGGAGCATACTTTTTTTACTCTTTTTATTTTTATCCTTTCATTTTGTTTGTGTTTTCTTTTGTAACATGACTAATATGGAAGTATGTTTTGCATGACTTCACATTTATAATTGATAAAAAATTGCTTGCCTTCTTAAGGACAGGAGGGAAGGAAAGAATTTGGAACTCAAAGTTTTTTTTAAATGCTTGTTAAATGTAATTGGGAGAAATTTAGATAGATAAATATAGATATATATATATAGATAGATACACACATATATATGAGATAAGGAAGGAAACTAAAAATGATTGTTAAAACATGCTTACATGTAAGTGGGAGATAATAAAATAAACTAAAAAAAAAAAAAGAATCAATGTGGTCAGGATACCCACCAGCCAGCCACCTCTGAAGATCTGGGAAGGCAACCAGGAAGAGGTTTAGTAGATGCTGCAGATGTTTATATGAAGGAAAAATTGCTCTAGTTATTTTTTAAATTTTATTCTGCATTTAATGAATATGATCACAGCTAACTTTCTGAATGACTAAATTAGTCTCCATTTAAGATAGGGTAGGAGCCATAAAGATCAAATATCAAGTCCTTTGTTATTTAAAGTTTTATATAATATGCCCCCTACCTACCTTTCCAGCCTTATTTTACATTACTCCTCCCCACCAACCTACCACCATGCATTCTGTGGTTCAATCAAACTGGCCGTCACAGTGTTCCTTACACATCTATCCTATCTCTAGTGTTTCACATAAGCTATTCATCTCTTCTGGAATGCATTCCCATCTTACCCCTGCTTTTCGAAATGGACATTTGAAATAGATGCTCTCTAGGCATCTCAAATTCAGTGAGTCCAAAACAGAGCCCATTATTTTTTCACAAAATTCTCCCCTCTTCTAAACTTCCTTATTACAATTGAGAGCACCAACATCCTCCCAGTCATCTAGGCTCACAAACTTGATGTTGCCCTGTAGTAGCAAGCACCCTAGCAAATACAGGATGGCTTGCTAGCACAGGTTATTTTTATCTGTTTTATAAAGGAAAGATAGCTTTAAAGGGGTTAACAATCCTACTTTAATTACAGAGAAAGTGAGTATAAAAAATACAAGCAGAGAAATTATCATAAAGACCTCCAGGTTACATACATTACTGCATTGAGAGAATACAGACACCTAAGCAGTCGGGGGGCTCTGAACATTTACTCAGTCTCAACCAGAAAATCAAAAGAACCATCTTATGAGTGAGGGGATTAATCCTTCAGATGTTAGCAATTTAGCCTGAGCCTAGGAAACTAAACTCCAACAAGAAGAACAAAACAACAAAAATCCAACCTTGCTTGTGCTCATGTACCCATTATTCCTCTCACCCCAAATATCCAATTAATTGCCAAATATTGTCATATCTACAACTATACTAGCTTTTGTCTACATATTCTTCTCTCCATGCCCACAGCTGCCACCCTGTTTCAGGTCTTCATCTCCTCTTACCTGCAATAGACTTCTACATTGTCTCCCTGCCTTAAGTCTCTACCTCTTCCAATGTAGCCACACGGCTACCAAAGAGATATTCTAAAGTATAGGTCTGATGATGACTGTCTGACACACTGTCCCCATTCAGCAAACTCAAGTGGCTCCCTATTTCATCCAAGATCAAGTATCAAGTCATTGTTTAGCATTTAAAGCTCTTTACAACCTGACACCTTCTTACTTTTTCAGTCTTTTTACACTTTATTCCATGTACTCTATGATCCTGCTATACTGGCCTAATTGTTATTCCTCCTTCCTGGTACTCCATCTCCCATCTCTATGTTTTTGCGTGGGCTATTTATCCTCCCATACCTAAAATGCTCTTCCCCCTCACCATGGCCTCTTAGAATCTTGCTTCCTTCATGATTTAGCTCAAGTTTGCACAGAGATCTTTCCTGGTTTCCCCTACCACCCATACCCCAGCTGCTAGAGCCTTCCCCTCTAAAGTTACCTTCCATCTGCTCTGTATGTATCTTAAATTCAATTCACATTCAAAGTTGTGACATTTCTTTTGTGATGTCATTCATCCTCTTCAAGAACAGAGGACTAACAGCAACCATCTTGTACGTACATAGTTATTTCTATGTGCTCTCCCCAACTGTGAATGTGGATACATGGATGGTAGTAATGTTAGCAGGAATAGGAAAAGTTGAAAGAGAAACTTGGAGAGAGATAATGAGTTTTGAAAATGTTTAATTTTGAGATGCCTATGGGCCATCCAACTTGAAATGTCCAATAAGGATTATGATGAGTGAAAACTGTTTCCCAACTCTGGACAAAAAAGTAATTTAAGATCTTGTCAGCACTAAAATTTAGCTTCTTTATACTAAATTTCCTTATTTATTCTTAATATTATTTGAATAAGGTAGAAGAGGATGTAAAATTATTTTTGTCTGTGGAAAAATTATATTAACATTTCAAATTCTCTGTTAAGCCACATAAACATTACACAGTGACTTAACTTTATAATACATCAAGCCTACAAACACAGGACAGTTATTATCAAATTCATTAATTAGGCTCTTATTTGTAGTTTTTTTCCACAGGATAACCCATTTATTAGGTCAAATGATTTGCCTGGGTAAAATCATGTAAAAATATGAATGGAGAGTAGAAACTATGAGATAATGCATATATATATATGTGTCATAAAAATTGTAAAGTATAATCATTATTATTTTTATACTACATATATCCAGGAATATGTTGGAACCATCTCAAAAAAGCAATAAATTTTTCGTGTAGGCATTTACACCTTGAATATTAGCCAACTACAAATCAAGGCTGCAATTGTTGGCTTGCCTTTCAATTCAACAAATATTTATTAAGCACATATTATGTTCAAGTCACTAGAGATACAAAGAAATAATCTCTTCCCTTGAAGTGCTTTCATTCTTTAGCTAAACTAGATTTAGAAACAAAGATAAACAAAAATATGCTCAAATAACAGCTAATTTTCTCTGCATTTCCCTTTCAAAACCAAGTTCTAAAAGTCTGGATATGTCACATTAAACTATTTTCATTGTTTTAATTCGCATTTTCATAATATAGATAGGCTCATATTTGCATTCCTAATGGACCACTTTCAAAGTGTGCTGATATCATATGTTTGTAGAAGAGTGAATTTTTCTTCATTTGGTCAGGGCAAATGAACCTATTAGAAAATTCCATGCCATATACAACACAGAGATCATTAGTAAAAAGAAAGTCACAATATATGCCAAAATATTTATAACTTTTTGGAGTAGCAAAGAACTGGAAATAAAGTAGATGCCCATCAATTGGGGAATACCTAAACAATATATATGATATGTGATATATGAATATAATGGGATATCAATGCTATAATAAATTATGAATATGATCAATAGAGAAACATAGAAAGATATGAACTGATGCAGAGTGAAGTAAGCAGACTCAACAAAGCAATATTTTTTAAAAATGACTGCAACAATGTAAATGGACAGAGCAATAACCATAAAACAAATGAAAATGAATGTTATAAAATTATAAAGAAAAACATGGCATCAAAGAAGTGAGAAGACACTTCCCCCAGCTCCTTTGCAGAAATAAAAGGTCCACCAGTATTGAATATTGCAGATATTTTTATATTTTTTTAACATATTGATTTTTTTTGCTTATTTTTTCCTCTTCCTCTCTTTCTTTTAAAAATATTCTTTATTGTATGGGATTGCTCTCTGGGAGAGGGAAAAATACAAGGAAAATTTAAGTTGATATAAAAACTAAAGATATCAATGAACATTTCGTTTTAAAAATTCAACTCAATATCCATATTTAAACTGGTGGGATTTTACATACAGGCAGTAGTGTGTGTGTGTGTGTGTGTGTGAGAGAGAGAGAGAGAGAGAGAGAGAGAGAGAGAGAGAGAGAGAGAGAAATGTGATTTCCACTATTAACTCAGTTGATTAGTGCATAAATTGTATGTAAGTGACAAAGTCAACAGCCTCACTCTCCTCCAAAGCTGTCACAGTCCTTTGGCAAGAGGAAGTCAAGACAAGTGGGGATGGCTCAGAATGCAATAGATGACCTTGGTGTTTTCTATGACTAACCAAGCTCTAAGCATTCCATGGCACCTGCTTCAGCCACCTTCATGGCTATTGGAACAAATTGTTCTCATTTGCCCATTCTGCCAGGGAAAGTCTTCACATGTTTGGGGTAGACACCCTCTAACTCACCAAAGGGTTTGAGGCCTGTCGGTTACCCTCAATCTGGTTTAGGCTGTCTGCCAAAAGGGTTTACTGGGGTGTGGCAGCTTCTTTAAGCCACAGTTGAGAGTTAGATGAATCAGGTGGACACCAAAGGTGGAAAGCAGCCCTGAAAAAGGCTCCACAGTCCCTCACACCAGAAGTTCTAGTCTTCTCTGAACTCACCCTATCCCCCAACTCAGTTGATACAGTCAGAAAGGATGAGGCTTTAATGTATGAACAAATTTTAACACCTTGTGATCATTTTATAAGGTCCAAACATTTCTTTGAGTTGAATAGAATTACTCGACTGGCTAAATAAATAAATTAGTCACACCTTTATGAGTTTCAAATAGCTGAGCCCTGGATGAATTTCAGCAGTTCTAGAGCAGAAGAGATTCCCAATTCAAGAGCAATGTACGAAAGAGACCTCTGCAGGAGAAAAGATGAGGATTTCAGGATTTTTCTCTCCTTTCCTTCTTCACACTGGCCATGGAGTTTAGCAATAGAATAGGAGACACTCCATCTAGTAGTTCAAAAATTCATTAAGAGTTTGAGACACACCTGAAGAAGCAAAAACATGCATTCCAGACAAACAATGAAATAGAAAGTCACTTTCAAAAAAAAAAAAAAGAAAGAAAGTCACTTTCAAGAGAAAGGAACTTTGAGAAACAGATACCCTGGCAGCAGAAAAAGAACTATGGAGAGGAGCCGACTCAAAAGAGTCAGCTAAGCAACCCATCCAACAGAGGCAATGAACCCAAGCAGAACTGAATGAAAATTCTACAAAGAGGGAAAGGACTCCGAGGCTTCTGCAGTCCCAGGATTTGTGAGTTGCCTTTGCCTATATGTGTGTGTGTCACTACCATTGTATTCAAATTTCAATCTACTCTTTCTATGAACACTGTATTTTTGAGAGAATTCCCCATTGGTTTATGACAGAAATGTTTCCCATCTACTATTGTTTTGTTTTTGACTGTGCCAAAAGGCATTTAACAAATACCTTTGCTAAGAACTAAATATTAACTACTGGCTGATTGTTAAAGGAAAGTATACTGGTGAGGGCTCATAAGCTATATAGTATTAGGAGTAAAAAAGCCATCTGAAAGAACCTGAAAGTTGGAGGGGAAGGAGGAAGAGAAGGATGATGAGAATAAGGAGGAATCGGAGTAATGGTAGTAATTGCTGTAGTCATAGTTGTAGTAATCATAATAGTTGTGGCAGTAGTCATAGTTGTTGTCATTGTCTCCCCCCCCAACCCACTCTCCTCTAATCAACAAGTCTAACTGCAAGTTGCAGTAGTAACTTAGAGGGGGTGCTATATATGAATTTAAATTAGAATACTGGTTCAACAATGGCCAATGGAAGTTAGTTAATAGCCGACTGTGTTGCATTAATTGAGAAATGGCCAAACAAACTTTGGCATGAGAATATAATGGAATATTATTGTGAAACAAGAAATTATGAAGGAGTTCAGTGAAGTATGGGAAGATTTGTGTGAAATGAGGCAAAATATATTAAGAAGAACCAAATAAACAATACACATAATTATACAAGAGTATTAATGAGAAGATGTCTGAAAGAAAGCTGGATTCTAAGTAGCTAAAAGCCTAGCAATGGTCCTAGAAAAGAGATAATCAAATATATCTTCCTCCTTTCAGCAGGGATAGGGAAGGAGGTGGCACAAGGAGAACAGAATGCAATATATGCTGTCAGCCGGGTAATATGGTGAAGAGAAAGCTCTCCATAGACTTGGGAAGACTTGGGCTCGAGTCTTGCTTCTGAAATATACTGACTGTATGACTCTGAACAAGTAAATTCAAAAGTCATCCCAAAAATTAATTTTTAAAAATTTATCACTGGGAAGGTAGGTGGTGCAGTGAATAGAGCACCAGCCCTGGAGTCAGAAGGACCTGAGTTCAAATGTAGCCTCAGATACTTAACACTTACTAGCTGTGTGACCTTGGGCAAGTCACTTAATTCCATTGCCCTGCCTTCTCCCCTCCAAAAAGACAAAAAAATAATATTTATCACGATCACTTCAAGGTGAGATCAAATGATCCATGAAATTATATTTCTTTTTGCCTTTGGATGGGCAATAAATTAATCTTTGTGAGACATTCTTCCAATTAACTTCAATTTCTTAATATTCTTTGCTTCCATCTACAACAAGAATATCAATGTCAACATGATTCAGTTCCTTGAGTTGTATTTTGTCTCTGTCACTGAAATTATCTCATGTTTAGAGTAGTTGATGTTTATAGAGAACTTTAAAAAGTCATTCTAAATACATTTTGTTTCCTTATTCCCCATTTTGTCACATTTATTGAAGAAGCAGAGGGGGCTATATAGGATTAAGGGCCATTTTATATTCTTCTCTGGTTTCATGGATTGCCATGACAAAGAATTCATCATCAAGACACCAGACTAGTGAGGCATATAGGTACACTTAGCTGGTCTGGTACTTAGATATCATACACATTCTGTTGTCCCAGTCACTTTCAAAGCCTTTCTAACATGGTAGAATTTGACAGTGCTTCCTGTATAGCCTTTGAAGACTCAACTTCACCTCTTTGTCAAGATAAGTAATCAGAGTAGAACAGACTATTGATACAGAAAAATTAGAAACAGACATTAACACAGTATTAGAACTTATAAAAGGAGTTTAACTGATAGAAAAAAAATCAACATAATGAGAAGATGGAAAGAGCTTAGAAAGTGCCTCAGCCAGCAAACACTTAAAACTCCTTGGAAAGTTGCATTATGGTAGTCAAAGATATCCCCAGTTTAGAATATAAACTCACTTGTTGTGTTTGTCCTTTGTTTTCAAAGAGGATCATAACATCAGGGAAATGATGACATGACTTGCAGTTGACTTTGTTTTGAGACAACAAATGTGATGAAGAAAGATGCTGGAAGAAAGTAGGATTACCTCATAAAACAATGAGAAATGATATAGAAAAAGTTAGGAAATCCTTTTAAGATCCTATTTAGGATCATCTCAAAAATTTTTTAAATCAAAACTGAAAGCAGAACAAGAGATAGAGAGAAAATGGAAAAAAAAATCTATCCATTGGATATATTTAAGAAACTACTTTTTCCATCAATGACAATGCAACCACTACATAGAAATTCTAATGTCACAGCCCCTGGTGTGCTGCATGGGGAAATACAAAAGATACTAAAAAGAAATAAAGACAGGAAAATCAGCTGAAGTAGGCCAAGCATAGACCAGGGGAGATCAATGCTTGAAGCAATAAAGTTTTTAGGGTGTTGAGGGTTATCTAAAAGAAGAGAATCTACAGAATTATGGGAGGGCTTGAATAAAGGACATTAATGCGATTCAAAAAAGACAATCAAGAAGATAAACTAATTTCTGCCCAACAGGACTACTGTCTCATTTCTGCAAAATCTTTATGAGAATGATTGATATGTGCACCAAGGACAGACTTGATGAAAATTTAAGAAAGGAATATGTGCTTTCACAACAATATTTTATAGCAGTTTTACTGTCAGTTGGCTGAAAGGTATATAGAGAATGCAATGTCCCACTGTGACTATCATTTGTTGACTACAAAAAAGCACTTGATTTGGTAGAGCAAAATATTACCTTAAAGGTTTTCCTCCAGCAAGGTATATCCCATGAATATGTTGATATTGTACATAATTTCTTGTTAGGCATAACAACAGAGCTAACTTTGATGACTTTCTATTTACTAATATGTTTGTCTACGTTTGACAAACACAACCTGGGCCATCCTTTGACTCACATTACTTCATTCAAAGTGACAACCTGAAAAGACCTTAACCTAAAAGGGCCAGGGTCTCCCACTGCATCCTGGGCCATCTCCAGTTGTCCTGATGAATATCAGGCCACTGGACCCAGATGGCTCTGGAGGAGAAAGTGAGGTTGGTGACCTTGCACAGTTCTCCCTCACTCAAATCCAAATCAACTGCAAGTCATGTTATCATTGCCTGATGTCATGGTCCTCTTTGAGAATGAAGGACAAACACAATAACGATTTACTAATATCAAATAAGACATAAAACAGAAAGATGTATATTTATAAATGGTGTTTGCCACCATCATGAAAAATGTCCAGTAAAGAGCACAATTGGAAGAGAGATTTCCTATAGATGGTGAAATTCTCCAGAGGCTCCTCTTTACAGATCAATTGTACTAATTGTATTGAACTTTGGAACACTACAATGTCTCCTAAATGGAAACCATAATCCCACAAAAGTGCTTGACCTAACAATCCACATATGAAAAACCAAGTGGATGAAGAATGCCTATTGTCCAAATAATAATATACAATTAAATAAATAACAAAACAGCTGAACAATGAGTACATATATCTTTGGCAATCTGTTTGTTTAACTGGGCTAAGAGAGGTCTGGATTACATTTGGAAAGTGGTGCTATACTACTTTTTTAAAGAAATTTAACTTTTAAAAATATCTGTGGGGTTGAAATGGATTTCAAGCAGCTTAATCCTAGTCAACCATGGGATTTGGGAGCCAAAAAAAGCTCATGAGACTTTGTTCAGGAATGGAGAGTTGAGTGTTCCTTTGAAAGTATCCACTGCTCTGGGCAGATCTCATCTGTAGTACTGCGGTCAGTTTTGGGCACCACAGTTTAAGGAGTGCAGAGGAAAACAAGCAAGATGGTGAAGGGCCTTGAGTATAAAGCATATGATGATGAGTTGAAGGAACAGAACATCCTTAGCTTGGAGAAGAGAAGACTCAAGGAACACTGAATAGTGGTTTTCGCATATCTAAGAGTGGCCTAGAGAAGACAAATGAGATTGGTTCTGCTTCTCTGCTGAAGGCAAAACCAGGAATGATGAGGGAAATGTGAAGAGACAGAATGACGCTGGATGGCAGGAAGCAACCTTCCCCCCTCTTCATCCACTCCCCTGTAGGGTCTTCTTTTTCTGAGACCACACAAGTCACCTTCCCCTCATTACTAGTACTTGATTTGCCCCTGGCACTTCTCTCACTCCTCTCTATTCCCATATCCCACCTTACCATGCGCCCTTCAATATTGTAATGTAGTACCACTAAACAATTATTGATTCACCTGTAGGCAGGATGTTCTGACCATAATTCCCCATCTGTCTCTTCACTATTACCTCTGCCAGATTTCTACCTTCATCTCTGTCTCCTTGTGTTTATTTAGATAGAAGTTTCTTACTGGTCTCTGTTGTCACTCTATTGTTGTTACTGTCCTGACCTGATGTAGTTATTCACTCCTCTTGCATTTCTGGTTTTGGGGTGTTTGAGAAGTAAATAATCTCGTCAGTTCTGGTTTTCTTTCTAAAAATGTTGTGAATGTTCATCTTTTGTCCTGTACAGGTAAGCTCAGATTTTCAGGATAAGTCACCCTGGACTGCACCCTAGCTCCACTGATCTTCAGAACACATTATTCCATTCCCTCTTACATTCTCTGATGGGTGCCAAGTAGTTTTGCATTATATGAATGTTCTTTTCTTTGTATTTTAACATCTTTCTTTTGATCTCTTACAGAACTTATTGTTTCTTAATTAAATTGTTAAATTTAACCACTATGTGCCTTGGAGTTTACTGTCTTTTTTTTCCTAGAAGTGATCTGTGAATTCTTTCAATTGGTATTTCATTTTCCATGTTCATGAGTTCTGAGTATTCTCTTCTATTATTTCCTGCATTACAATGTTAAGGTTTTTTGTCCTTTTCATTCTTCATGTTATCTCTACAATTCCTCTCTTTAAGATCATTGTGTTTTGCTTGCATAGTGAGCATATTCTCTTCTAATGTTATTGTTTCTTGCTTCTCTTCTTCTAGATTGTCCTTGACTTCTGTGTATTTGCATTCCCAAACTATCGTTCTTTCCTTTGTTTCTTTGGTGAGTATATCATTGAAGTTTCTGGTTTTTCTATTCTGCCTCTTATTTTTGCTATGCACGACATAAATTCTGCTTTCATAGTTCTCATTTGTCTGTTGAACCAGTCAGACAGACATAGCATGATTTGGTCCCATGTTCTCCTCAAATTCCACAGGATCCTCTGTCTCATCAAGTGTTGGATTATTTTCTTTCATTTTTCAGTATTTGTTCATAGATGCCTGAAGTCATTTACTAGATCTGGAGTTCATATTTCCTTCTGTTGTCACTGTTTTTCCTATTGATTTATCTGTTTATATTCAAAGTCTTTGGACTTTCTTGAAACTTTTGGTAATTTCAGTCTCTCCCCCTCCCCTTCCTTTTTCTCTATCATTTACTTTCTAACTCCCTCCCCTCTCATTGTGGCTTCCTTGGGCCCTGGATCTCAAAGGGTCTCAGACTTCTTCCATACTGGGAAATCTATGGTTCACCAGCCTTGGTCTTTGTCCTAACTGACTTTTAGGTTGTCAGAACTGGCCCTAGCTGAATGCTGTGATTTTTCCCTCAGACTTGTTGGAATGCTGCATATACCCTACACACACACACACACACACACACACACACACACACACACACACACACACA
>NW_027187372.1:32120824-32138371 GCF_028583685.1 Petaurus breviceps papuanus | reverse complement strand
ACACACACACACACACACACACACACACACACACACACACACACACAGAGTTTCCTGGTGTACTGTCCAACTCCTTCTGTTCCTTAGTTCTTTGGCCCAGCATCAACAATTCAGAGCTTTGTAGCACTGGTGCTACAGGATTGTGGTCTCCATCTGGCTTTTCCTCCTGAAGGGCTATGGCTGTCCAATTGTCTGTTTCAACCAGGGCAAATTTCCACAGCCTAGAAGCAGGAGTCTCCACAGCATTAGAAAAAGGGAAGGGGGGCAGTGATGTATTTTCTATGACCTCAAGTTTCTCTCTAAAAGGAAATTCTATTTTTAAATTATCATTGTTCTTTCAATAATACTATATTACTGTGAATCATGGAATATCACAGTCTGAAGAATTAAAATTGTTGGTCACCCAAGGAGCAATGCAAAAATACATGATGGTGAGGGGGAGCTAAGTGACACAGTGGATAGTGTACCAGCTCTGAAGTCAGGAGGACCTGAATTCAAATTTGGCCTCAGACTAGCTGTGTGACCGTGGTCAAGTCTCTTACCCCCAATTTCCTCAAAAAAAAAATTTTTTTAAATAAAGGTGAACTCTGAATGTGGATTGAAACATACCTTTTTTTCACTTTCTGTGTCTTGCTTTTATCACTTTTTTTTGCAACATGACTAATATGAAAATATGTTTTGCATGACTTCTAAGCATAATTAATATCATATTGCTTGCCTTCTTAATGGGTGGGGGGAATGGGGCAGGAGAGAGGGAGAGAATTTGTAACTCAAAAAAATTTAAATGAATATTTTAAAAATAAGTACTTAAATTTTTTTTTAATATGGCATGGGGAAATAGGCATATTTTAGAGTTTATAAGCACATGTAAGAAGTTGCATGAAAGATATTACCAAAGATATTCATGTCTAAAAAAGGAAAAGGGCTAGTCATTTATTTATTTAAAATGGCGGCTAGGTGGTGCAGTGAATAGAGCACCAGTCCTGGAGTTAGGAGGACCTGAGTTCAAATCCAACCTCAGACACTTAACACTTACTAGCCATGTGACCTTGGGCAAGTCATTTAACCCCAAATTGCCCTGCCTTCCCCCACCCAAAAAAAAAAAAAAGGTTGGATGTAGAAGCAAAGTAGCACCTCATTTTTTGAGGAATGGTTAAACAAATTGTGGTATATGAATATAATGGATAATTATTATATGCTATATGAAATGACAAATATGATGAATACCAAGAACATGAAAGATTTACATAATCTGATTCAGAGTGAAGTAAACAGAGCAAAAAAAAACTAACAACCATCAATATTTACAATGACTACAAAATATAAATGTAAAGGACTATAAAACAATTAAAAAGTGAATGTTGTAAAATTACCAAAGGCCGGAATGGCTCCAAAGAAGAGATATGAGAAGACATTCCCAGGCAGGGGTGTGCTAGAGCCAGCTCATACAAACTTAGAAGAGTCTATTGTTAAATTTTCAGTGTGAGGATTTATTCTTTGACAATCAACAAATGCTATAAATCAGTGTTTGATTTATTATTTTGTTAATTGTCTAGACTTGAGAAAATGTTAAAAATATAGATTAAACCTAAAAGCGTATTGTGCATGTTTGTTTGTTTTTTGAGAGCTGATGTTAAATATTTATCAACACTACCCCATTTCCTTTGCAGAGGAGGAAGATCCACAGGTATGGTACATTGCATAATATGTATTTTTCTGAAAAATAATTTTAATGTATTATTTGACCTTGCTGATTTTTTCTTCCTCTTTTTCTTTATTTCCTTAAAAAATATTATTTATTACATTATTTATCATCTGGGTAGCACAGGTGAAGGATATTGGGAGAAATTCTGGTAAAAAAAAAAGAAATAAATAATGTATTATAAAGATTAATTTTTAGAAAGAAAAAAATGGAGGATAACAGATGAACAACTTACCTGTTAGACTGTTGCATAATGTCAAGACATTTTTCAGAAGTCCCCTAGGATATTGAAGGGACCCATCTGGGGGATTTATGGAAGGACATAAAAAAAGAGTCATATAAGCTTGGGTTGGGTGGTGAGTGTGGATGGATTGCTATCAGCACGAGTGAATGGAACACATACCAATGTGATCACAGATAAATTAGAATATGCAGGGTGGGGCCATATCGTATGGGAAAAGAGATGGAGAAGTTTAGGTTTCATTTTCTAAGTGACAGGGAGACATAGATTACTCAGCCAAGGACTCTAAAACAAAAATGGTTTTTAAGGAATAGGCTTCTGATTTCCCTTCTCTCAATAAGAAGTAGGAGACTGTGAATGCAAAATGAAGTATTAATTGTCAGACATTGTCAATGTGTTGTTTTATTTTTCTTAACTCTATTTCCTTGTTGAAAAGGAAAGTTTCTATTAGATTTCTATCAGTAATATTGAATTTTTTTAATCTCTAAAACATCAATAAAGCAAAACTTTTAAAGGAGAGAGAGAGAGTTATCAGTGCAAATAAGTCAGATTGGAGGGAAGAGAAACTAAAATCAATCAATCCTCTGGAGGCCCTCTAGGAGGATAAAACTGGAGAGTAGAAATTAAGTAATGAGAACCTATATTAAGGTAGTGATATGAGGCATATTTTATCTAAGCTTTATATCTCCCCCAAAGCCTGGTACAATGAATAAACTCCTTAGGATAGACACTTAATAAATGTTGATTGGTTCTTACTAGCTGTGTGACCTTGGGCAAGTCACTTAACCCCAATTGCCTAACTTTTACCTCTCAAAAAAAACACAAATAAATGTTGATTGGTTGACAATCATACAAGAGACACTTCAGAGTTAAAATAGGACTGTGTGACATACCAATTGGATATAGAAGATGAAAGAGAGGAATAAGTGAATGATGATTCCATGGTTTCAAGCCTGAGTAATTATGATGGTATCTCTCTTTCTCTGTAGCAGAAACAGGGAAGCTGGGAGTAGAGGGACCTGTTTGAGAGGGATAATGAGCTCACCTTGGGACATGCTGAACTTGCCTTTAGAACACAGGTCTGAATTTCATATTCAACCTGACTTCCTCTCTTCCAAGTTAGACCCACCTGCTAACTTTGGCCCTAGGAGAAATTTAGGTTTTTAAAACTTAACTAAAGGAACCAGTCCCAAACTGAGTATCTTCCTTTGCCATGACAAAAGGAACTAGTTTCTTTGAATATTCCTGTTGCTGTCAGTGTTGACTTTGTAAGTGGAAGAAGGAAATAGAGCCTGAGATTCAGAATCAAGGGAACTAAGTAGAGGACTGAAAAATGTTGAATTGCCTTGCCAAACTCCTCTTTCCAGAATGTGACCCTATTTCTGACTCTGACCCTTTGACAAGATTGACTCAAAGCCTTTGTTCCAAAAGTACCTTCCCATTTCTGATTTTTACTCACCAGATAGGTCTCTCAACTGTTTATAGTAATGCCAGACCTAGAGAATCTGAAATGCCCACAGCCTGAAAAGCAGGAAATGGCGCTTTGGAAACTGTTGTCCCCCAGGGTCCTAGGATGGATGGTCCAGGTGTTGAGGGAGAGGTTAGCCTCTGGCCTGGTGTTCCTGTGGTAGAGGAGGGGGAGGGCTACCAGTATAGACACTCCCCCCCCCCAAACAGAATGAATCATGGCCATCCACAGCAGGGAGAGGATGTCCCCTCAATTCTGGCCAGCAGGAAGGAAGTTGACCTCTGGGAGGGTGATAGTATGGGAGGGTTCACTGTGAGGGGAAAAATAAGAGAGGGCATCATTCTTCCTTGTAAACAAAAAGTAGGATATTTCCCACTGGTGTCAGGTCAGTCCCATGACTGTGACATGCTGGTCAAGGGGATAGGGGCTCATCTTTAAAGTATCTGACTTTTTTAATATTCACTTCCAAGGCCCATAGATCAGCCATAAGAATGGGCATTGCTGGGCAGCAACTGGGCATATAAGAAGGTAATGAGGACTGAAACGATCTGGAATTGGGAGAGGGTGGGGCAATCTACCCAGACCATATCATTCCAAACCTTTAGGCAAAACACTGACAGAAAAGATAATCTAGAGGCTTCGGCCCTTGCATCTCCTTTCTCTTCTGGAGAAATACAGACAGGGTGGGTACTCCCACTGTGACTTTTAGGATTTTGGCTAGAGGGACTCACTTCCTCAGTAAGACCCAAAGACTGTACACTTCTCAGCTCAATCTTAGATTCCCATTCTGAGGTCTATTCTGAGCTCTGAATTATTCACCCCAGAGATGAGAAGGCTAGAGAGACAAAACAGTCTTTCAGCCTCGGAAAAGATGGTGACATGTTATTCTCCGTCTTTACTAAGCTCAGAACAAGAGGAAAGCAGCCATGAAGGATTTAGGTTAACTATAAAGTACTTTCCCACACAAGGATGTGCGCATGGTGTGCATGGTACCTATCACATAGTAGGTACTCAGATATATTTTTTGGATGAATGAAAGAATTATGCACCACAACAACTCTCTCTCTCTCTCTCTCTCTCTCTCTCTCTCTCTCTCTCTCTCTCTCTCTCTCTCTCTCTCTCTCTCTCTCTCTTCCTCCCCTCTGTTTCTCTCTTTAAGGATGAGGGAGAAAGAAGAAAACATGTCTAAATATAGGAGAAGTAATTTTTCTGGTTGGGATCCTTTAAGTATGCATTTAGAATCAAGGTCATGTCAGTCAAGTGCTTTCCATGCCACTTGTTAAGCACTGAAGATAGAAAGGCAGAAAAAAAAATACCGACTAGTCAATGCTTTTAAGGGATTCACAATCTAACGTGGGACACAGCTTGGAAGTAATAAGGTCCATAGAAGATATATAGAGTAGCTGAAAGGTAATCTCAGAAGGAAAGGCACTAGCACCTGAGGGCACCTCCTGCAGAAAGCCTAGGCAGGCTTTGGAGAGTGCTGTCCCTCTGAGGATTCCATGGTCCATGTTCCACACGGTATTCCCAGATTCTTCAGATTTCATAAATGATATCCAGAGAACACACACACACACACACACAGCTCTAATCTAGGATGGAAACTTCTCTTGAAACCCTCAGCTGGTTTGCTCCTTTTACATCTGTGTTCTCATTACACCCCACATCCTTGTTACTACCCTCTGCAGTGGAGTTATTTCTGCAAAGCAGAGAGGCTGGGAGGATGGAAGGCGAAAACCTCCCCTTTCTGAGGTCATAACTGAATGGGCTAACAGGAAACTGGGTCCCCTCCATCCTTCTTAGCATCTGACTCCAAGTGAATCTCTGTGGGTCAGAGGTTTAATGTGCCCCCCCACACACACACACACACACTCCAACTTAGCTTTTGCCCAGAAAAGATTACTACCTTTGACTTTCCCCAAATAGAATAAGGGGAAGAACCTACTAGCCCACCACCTATAAGCAGGAGATAATAACATCTACATAGTGCTTTAAATGTTTAGAAAGTGATTTCTTCACTGAGGTCAGTAAAACATTTTATTATCCCCATTTTACAGATAAGTAATGAGGTTCAGAGGACTGATTTGCACTAACGGGTAGCTAGTGACACAAACAAGATTTGAACTCAGTTCTCCTGAAACCAAGTCTAGCATTTTGTTCTGTTTTTCCACTAATATCTTACTGAGATTTCGAGGGGTCTGAGGGAGGAGATGCAGGGATTAGAGAATGGATTAATAAGAGAAATGGGGCAGTGGAGTCTTGGGATTTTATTTTTTCATTCAAAAGCATGAAGACTTGATCCCCATCTCTCTCCCATCCCCCACTCCTCTGCTGAGATTCTCCATTTCCATTCACAGTGTTTGGATTTGAGAGCTACAGGTGACATTGCTGGCCATTGTGCTGGAATCCTGGGGTGTGCCAATTTGTGTATGATCTAGCGAGATAGTATCGGCAAAGTGCTTTGCAAACCTTAAAGTCTATGTGCAAACTATTTTATTATTTTCGTTCCTGTAGGTGGTTCCACAGGTGCTTAAATCATCTTCGTTCTTGTCCAACAGCATTTATCAAGTCCAGACTGCTTATCTCACTGTGTGTGCATACATACTGTGTGGGTTTGGGCAGATGGGCCCTTTCCACGCAGGGCTAGAATGACGTCATGGCTGGTAGCCCCCAGGGTCACTTCCCAAGAGTAAAGAAAAGAAAGGAAGGAAATGCCTATCAGAAGTTCCATTGAGGAAAACAGAGAAACCCAGGAATGGAAGGTGGGGTGGGGATAAGGGTGGGTCAGAAACATCCTAAAAATGAGGGCGTGGTGGGTTTGGGGGTGTGGGCGGAAGAAGGGGATTGGGGCACGGAAAACCAAGAGTCCCCCAGGGAACAAGATCTTACTAAAAAGGTACGTCAGGGAAAGTAACATGAAAGGTATCCCTGGCAGCAGCATCCCCCAAAGGCTCCGCAGACTTCAAAGAGGACCCGCCACGTCCAGGCAGGCGGTACCCCGCCCCGCCCCCCTTCCCCGCTCAGGTGCTGAGTCTGGGACCGGAGCCACGGGTTTGACCTGGTCTTCCACTCCATCTCTCCTGCCCGTTCCCATGCCCTTCCAGCCTGAGGCTTTATTAAGGCTGATGCATGCCAGCTTGGAGCCACTCGCCCAGAGAGAAGCCCGGCTTCCAGCAAAGGTGGGAGCGTAGCAGGGACGGAAGATGAAGACAGCCCCGCGACCAGGTATCTTCCCTGGCTCCTGGGGGTGGACGGGCAGCACCCCCGCGCCCTTTCCTCGGGCTGGGCTCGAGAGGCTAGCTTTGCACGGACCGCTCTCGGTCCGCTCTAAGAAGCAGACCGTGAAGACCTTAGCGAAAGGGGACTGATCTGGAGAGATCCCGGCAGAGCAGGGCCGGCAGCACGGGAGGGCCGCGGCCAGGGCGCTGATGCGGAGAGGCCTCGGGGTGCGAACAGGGAAGACGGGGCGCGGGGAGCCCAGCACGCACCCGCCACGAAGCTCCGGTTTCCCCTCTCCGCCTCTCCGTAGCCTCCATCCCTCCCCAGCCGCGTCTCCGAAAGCACAAAAGCACAGGGAGGGGAGGGGCTGCGCTTCACCCCGCCCCCTCCCCGGCCCCGGGTTGGCTGTCGCAGCTGTCCATCTGCGTTCTATTTTTGGTGGGGTGGGGAGGCCGGGCCGCCCTAGATCACGTTTGCCGCTAGCAGCCAACCAGTCTGGGCCGGGGCTGCGGGTGGAGCTGCTATTGGGGGCCAGTGAGCTCAGCCCCCCCTTTCCCGGCCCTCCAGCCTGGGTCCCCCACCCCTCCACGCCCGGCTCGGGGAGGTATATCCTGCCTGCTCCACCTCCCCCTCGTGGAAGCGGAGCGGCGGCCTCCGTGTAACGCGGGGGCGAGATGTAGCGAGCCCGGCGCCGTAGCTGGACACTCGCCGTGGCGGGCGGGTGGGGGGCGCGGGGCCCCGCGGAGGACGACGACTACGAAGGAGAAGGAGTGATGAGAAGAGGGGGTACCCTGCATCCCCCCAAGACCGCCAGCCCCAGGTGCCCATCATCTTTTTCCGGGTCCAAGGGTGGGGGGCACATAACTACTGTTAAGTCCGGGGGATTGGGGGGATGGGGGCGAGTTGCACTAATGTAATCAGCTTGCAGGAGAGTTTGAGGGGTGGTGGGGAGGGAGGGAGTTTACTGTTACCTCTCCCTGCCCCCCCCCCCAGTAGGTCTGGGCCCTGAATTGTGGTACTGATCCCCCACACACACATTTCAGCCCTTTTCTCTCCTGCCCTGGGACCCCCTCCGGTATTCCGGGGTTGCAGGGCTAGATAGAGGAGTTAAAGGGAGGTTTTGTCAGTAATGTTATCCCAGTTACTTGGGTTTGCTCCATCTCCCAACAAACTAGGGTTGAGGAGTTGATTATGTTTGGGGTTGTTAGGGACGATTAGCACTGCATCCCCACCCTCCCCCCAAACACACACACTCACTCCTCTTTGCATTGGCGCTCTTCTGGAGCTATGTCGGGTAGGACTTTTTGCCTGGAGCTCTCTCAAGACATATTAGACAAAAACCCCCAGAGTTACAAAGAGGTGCTGCATTTTGGGGTGTTTGTATATTTGTCTGTGCTTGATCACTTTCCAGTAATCTGCATGGACCCACTGAAGCTTCTTCTCTCTACATATTCCAAAACCAAGGAGGGGAGGACTGGGGGAAAGCTTGGAGAATCCACTCTAAAGAGAATCCCACCAGCCTACCTTCACCACCTGGTTAATGGAGAGTTGACTGTACTTTTCTTTGCAACTCTGTTGATTCTCAAGGACAAGAGTGGGCAGAGTTGAACCTGTCCTCACAGCCTCTCTCTTGGCTTTCTGACTGACAGCCTTGCCCTTTTCTCCCATGGCCTTCTCTAACCTTTGCTTTTTATGTGGCCAGGGTCTTAGAGGGGCCTCAGAGTCACTTCTGGAAACTCCTGAGGAGAACACCATGCCCTCCATTATTGGAGTCTTCCTGTTCTTTTGTCTCAAATGTCTCGTGGAAGTCTAATTATCTTATACTGCCATGTGGGTGGTAGAAGCTGCTACCCCTATTCCACTCGTGGAGTGGCCATAGTATAGGGTCTGTGAAACACATCCATTTTGAGAGTGAAAACTTCTAGTGCCTTGAATTGCCAGGAAACAATCAGGGGGACTGTTTGAATTTGTTCCTGCCCACCTCTGGTTGCTAAGAAAGCAATTCAGAGGGTTCTGAACTGTCTGTCCAGCCAAAGGCTGAGCATAGTTCTACAGGCCGGAACCAGGTCCCTAGCAGACCCTACTTGTGGATTGGTTACTATTTGGGGAGATGAGAAAGGTAAATCCCCAAATTTTGTTCAGATGAAATACAGAGTAAGTAATCAGAGGGAGGGAAATAACATAGCAACTAAACCTACTTTGGAGAGAAAGTTCCCCTTGAATGTTTTAATTTTTTTTTCCCTTCTCCTTCCCCCTTAAGGTGTTCAGCATAGGTTCCTGTGACTTTAAATAATAATCAGAGATTTGGAGAGGTACACAGTCTTCCTAGGAAAGTAAGGGGACAGCCAGAGCAGAGAGCAGAGGCTCGGAGAAACTGTGATTCTGCCCCAGGACCAGTATAACTTCAACAGCGTCAGAAATCTGAAGGTACCATCAGCAAGAAGAGTTTGGAGGAGTCAGGTCCCAGGCTGAGCCTGTGTTTTGAAAGACTCGAACCGAAGCTGCTTTCCTAAGAGAGTAACCACTGGGATCCCCTTGCAGGACTGCCTCAAATTTGGTTAGGCTCTCCTAGTGCTGATGCCTGCCTGGTTCTAGGGAAGCAAGTGATGTGGGGTGAGTGCACCTGCTGAGAACCAAAGAAGATAAGGAACAGTGGTTGTCCCCCACCCCCGCACAAGGAGGGGACTGGACCGCTCTTCCAGTTTGGGAATAAGGCATTCACACCCCTAGTGGTTGGCTGCTGAGTCCAGTGGGGTGTGTTTCTTGTTTTCCTTCCCGATTGTGGCCTCAGTGCTTGATGGGGCTGCCTGTTGGTGGAACAATCTTCACAGCATCTGGTGGGAGCAAAAAGCTGTGGGAGACGGCCAATGAGCCTGGGCTCTCCCTGAGACCGAGGTCTCTCCAGAGTTAAAAGGGAGAGAGGAAGAGAGAGAGAGAGAGAAATTCCCATTCTCCCTTGTCATGTCCTCCAAGCCAGAACCAAAAGACCTCCACCAGCTGAATGGGACTGGCCCTCCTGAGCTGCCCTCCCCAGCAGATATCCCTGGACGGGAGCCTCTAGCTAGCACCTCAGAGTTCCTGGGTCCAGATGGGGCAGGAGTGGAGGTAGTTGTGATTGAGTCACGGGCCAATGCCAAAGGAGTTCGAGAGGAGGACGCCCTCCTAGAGAATGGGAGTCAGAGCAATGAGAGTGACGATGTCAGCACCGACCGTGGCCCTGAGCCGGCCTCTCCCCTCAAGGAGACCTCCTTCTCCATTGGGCTCCAGGTGCTTTTCCCTTTTCTCCTGGCTGGCTTTGGAACTGTTGCTGCAGGCATGGTGCTGGACATTGTACAGGTAGGAGTAATGGGGAACACCAGGGACTGGTTACCTTGTGCCCTTAGGGAAAAAGCTGGCCGTTCTAGTTTTCCTTCCAGTCTCCATGGCAGGGGCATTCACACCCAGAAGCAGGTCTTCCTTCCCAGAAAGATCATTTCCCCTTTGGACAAGATCCTTCACTCTCAGTCCCATTACTGGCTTCCAGATCATTTTCTTCAGAAGCCTCTGGGAAGAGAGGTAAACTGTGTGGATCCAGGGTGAGGGTAATTGCCTAGCATGCATAGGCTATGGTCTAGTGCCCTGGTGTGGAAAGAGGGAGAGGGGCTGTTGCTACCCTCAGGGGATCCCTATACAGGCCCCAACTCGACTGGTTGTTTGGCCTATTCTACCAACCCTCTTATCCATTCGTCTGGGCCTTCAGGGGGTCCTAGCAGAGAGCTTAGTCTTAAGCCCTCCTTGCTGGGCAGGGATTTGGCTGACTGACAAAGTGGGGGAGGAGACTTTGTTTGCAGTGCCTAGGAAGGGTCATGAAGTGCTTTCTCACCTGTCTGCCATCTTGGCACAATCTCCTTAAAATTATGCACATATAGGCTGGAATACACACAGTGACAGGAAAAGTATCAGCATTAATTATGTTAAAACAAAATGAAGACAAAAGATGACCAGATCTGGGTAGGAACAAGAAATCTATAGGCATCTACCTGCCTTGGGCCAGTGGCTTTTCATTAGGCTGATGTGTTAGGAATTGGGGTGGGAAATGGGAGAATAACAGTCACAGATGTGTCTTTGGATCTTTAGGAGTTATCTAGTACAACTTCCTCCTTTTATAGAAGAAGACACTGAGGCCCAGAGAGGTGAAGTGATTTTGTCCAGGGTCCCTTTGATGGTAAGGAAAGAGCAGTGACTCAAAGCCATATCCTCTGACTAAGTCTATTGTGCATTCCATTGGCTAGGAAGCTTGAGCAAGCTCAGAGTTTTGTGTGTGTGTCACGGTAATGTGGCACAGGACGTGTCAGGGAGACTGTACTACGGGGTGTTCCCAAAGGGTAGGGTATATTCTGAGCTCCTTGAAGGAGCCGAGATTTGAGTTAATCAACAGCACATATCAAGTTCCTGCTGTATGCTGAGCCCCTGTACTATAAGGAGGGACAAAGGAAGAAATCTGGGCCATGTCCCTGGAAGCTTAGAGTCTCATAGTGGAGATATCAGCCCTCCCCTGAAACCTCTTGGGCTTGATGGAAGGAGAGATGTGGTCCCTACTCTGGAGGAGCTGGGTACCAGCCTAATGTGGTAGGCATGATTCCCACCTTTGGGGAGCGCTCAGTCTATGTGATTTTGACCATGAAACATCCCTTACCATCCCCAAGAGAGTAAGGAGTTCTGGGACGACTGAACTTGTTGGAAGGAATATAGCTCTACAGCAGGCAGAGGGCATCCCCTTTGCCCCCACCAGCCCCACAGAAGACATAGGAAATAGAAAGCTGGCTCTTGCTTCCCCCAGGGATATTACTGGCCTCTCAAGCCATGCCCAGTGGCATCTCCTTTGGCTCATCCCCCAGTGGGACCATGGAGCTGACAGTTCCAGATAGTTCTGGCTAAATCCAGCCAGCATGCCCACCCCCTGACCACCTTGACTCGTGCCCTTCGTGAGGAACTCTGCAGCTGCTACTTCATGGCTGGGTGTTTACAAGGGAGTCATGTGTTCTCCCCACCCCCACCATCCTGGGATTTGTTACCAGAAAGGGAAAGCCAACTGGAAGGTAGGAGAACTGAGCTATGGGTTCTCACCTACAGTATTTACTCCCTGCCCTATGTTGTGCCAGGCACTGTTTAAGACCCTAGAGATACAAGGACAGAGAAGAAAACAATGGGGCTGGTTTGTTCATTCTCAGCCATTCCTGAAAGGCTGGTCATCACTGGTCCTCATACTTTCTCCCCGATTATATTTTATCCTGTTGTACTTTGGGATCTGTCACTAGGCCCACAACCTTGTTTAAGAAGGGAATTCTGTAGGAGTGCTGAGGTTTGGGTGTTTTCTTCCTGTTGATGTTTCCTGTGTGCCACGTCCCTAGGATTTTACTAGGCTGGCCATCCCATTCTCAGGCCTAATTTGAGAGCTGCTCAGTCATAGACTCCAGGGTGAATGGCATCAAAATCTCCCAACATGTCTTCTCCTTAGAGAGGTAGCAAACATGCAGCTCACAATACTCCTCTGTATGACCCAAAACAGTAAAATGTCATTGGGAAATAGTTAATAAAATAAATAAAAATACAGTAAGACATAGATAATACGAATATGTGATTTTCTAAGTCTGTATGTGACTGGCTGGGATCCTTATGTATGCTTTAATGGCCCCCATAGCTATTTGAATTTGACACCATAGGTCCAAAGCATGGAACCCATGAAACTGGAATGACAGAAGCAAGAGGTGCCATAGGCTCTTTGAGTTTACAGGAAGAATAGGGACACCTAAATGTTGCAGTCTGGGATACTGAAAGGAGTCTCATTCAGCTTTCCCTGCCCCTTTTGCAGTACCCCCCTACCCCCCCAAACTCAGAGATGTCTAAAACTAGAAAGGGCCTTTGGTCTTAACCTTTATCGTGTGCTTTCAAAGCCCATGAGAATGAGATAACTGAACTGTGAAGAGTTAGGGAGAGGGGTGGTGTCAGCCCCTGCTAGAGAATGAATGAAATGACTGTATAAATATACTTTTCTCTACTTTGATGCCTCTGCTGGCAGTCATGTATTTTCTGTGGATGACCATGGTTAAGGAAAAACTTCGTAACAAAGAGAGCTCTCCTAAAGCTGTCTCAGGAAGGCTTCCCTGTCCCTGGCCCCCTCCTTTTCCCTGCCCCAATATGGGGAGCTGAGTTGACCCAACCAGACAGCAGCAGCTGGGCTCAGAGTAGTGGGCACAAGAATGCAGTGATACCATGGGAAGGCAGGGACACATGGAGGACAAGGGATGCTGTGACTTCCATCTGGGGCAGTGGGGATTGTTGTCAGATTTCTATGGATTTCAGAATCCCAGAATGAGAAAGATGGAAGGGACCTCAGTGGCCATCTAGTATAACCCATACCCCCCAAAATAAATCCACATGATAATATACCAGGCAAGTGGTCAGCCAGCCAGCCTTCACTTGGAAGGAGGAATGCTCTTTCTCCAGAGGCAGGGGATTACCTTTTGGACAGCTTTCTTTGTTACATGACATATCAAACCCAAATTTGCCTCATTGTAGCTAATACCCATTGCCATTGATTTTGTTCCCTGAGACCAGACAGACAAATCTAATGTATTTTCCCATAGGACAGCCTTTCAGTACTTATAAAAAAAAAAATCCTCTCGTGTCTCCCTTCTTCTCTTCTCCAGACTAAAAACATTCCCAATGCCTTCAGCCATTTCTTTTATGACATTACTTAAGACCCTTCACTAACCTTACCTTTCTCTGATTTCTCTCCAGCTTGTTATTGATAACCTTTTTAAACTGTGCCGCCCCCTCCCAAATTAAAGATGGTATTTCAGATGGAGTCTGACTAGGGCAGAGTAAAAAAAACAATCATCTTCTTATTCTTGATCTGGGCCTCTCCTCTTTTTCCTCCCTTCCTCCTGAAATGGAACTAGCCTTCCTCTTTATCCTGAATCTGAGAAATTGAAGAATGGAAGAATTTCTTTCTGGCCCAGGCCTGGGGGAGCTAGACAGGTTAGTAATAGCACCCCTGGGGGGCTTTGCACAACCAAGCAGAAGCCCAGAGCAGCCCTGAGCATTGGGTGGAGGTGGCTGAAGATGGGGAAAGGTGGGTTTGCCTATAAGATATCATGCCTTCTACAGCTTTACCTTTGGAGCTGAATAGGCTGCTGTACTCCAGCCAAGGGTGCACTTGTAATCCCCTCTTATCTGCTACCCTCTTCAGTCAGCTGCTCTATAGCCCAGCAGCTGGAGTGAGATAAGGATAAGGCCTGCAGGCTTGCTGTCAGAAAGGGAGGGAAAGAACAAGGGAGCTCTATACCCTTCCCCACTCAGATCTGAAGCCTCCATGGTGCTTAAGAGCGGAGGCAACCCCGTAGCCAAGGCTGGCTAGATCCCTGGGGGTGGACAGGAAGGAGGGGAGGTAGTCTACATGGCTCATCAGAAGAAACCTTGGATCCTGGCAACACTCCCTGGCTCCAGAATTCAGTTCCCCTGGAAATGACCCTGCCAACACTGTTGTTGCTGCGGCTGTTCAGATGGAGCGATGATCTCATCAATATCTATCATTCAGTCAGCCAGCAAGCATTTATTAAGCACCCACTTTGTACCAAGTACTGTTCTAAACACTGGGGATACAAAGAAAAACAATAACCAGCCCTCTTCTCAAAGTGCTCATAGTCTAACAAAGAAAACAGATACAAATATGATATATAAACACACACACACATATATATAACAAATAATATATAAGCGTATATTGTTTATAAACCATATGTAATCTTATGAATTAGATATGATATATATTTATCTTATAACTCACAAATTCAATATATGATATATATGACAAGATATTTATTTTATACCTTAAATAAGATATATCAGCATATATCTTAAGATACATCGTATCTTAGTTTTACATAGTTGCTTGCATATTGTTATATAGTTGTTGCATGATTTCATCTGTCTATATAAAAATTTGTACATAGTTGTTTGTATGTTGTTTCCTGTATATCTATATGTAGATATATAAATATGTAAACATATATATATATATATATATATATACACACACACATTAAAGACAATTAGGTGGTTTGGTTGTTAGAGCATTGGGCCTTAAATCAGAAAGACCCAAATTCAGATCCTTCCTCAGATACTTAATAGCAATGTGACTGAACAAGGCACTGATTTCTCTGGACTTGTGTCGTCCTCAGTAAGATGGGGATAATAATAGCACCTACTTCCCAGGGTTATTATTAGGATAAAATTAGAAAATATTTGTAAAATGCTTTGCAAGCCTAAAAGTGTTATCTAAATGCCAACCATTTTTATTAATATTATTACAGAATAAATTAGAGATAATCAACAGAGAGAAGGGACTAACTAGCATTAAGGGAGATTGGGGAAAAGCTTTTTATAGAAAGTGGGACTCTAGCTGGGACTGGAAGGAAGCCCGGAGGTGGAGAAGAGGAGGGAGAGAATTCCAGGCATGGGGACAGCCAGTGAAAATGTTTGAGTGAGGAAGTGGAATGTCTTGTTCAAAGGACAGCAAGGAAACCAGAGTTATTGACCCAGAATACCTGAATAGGAAGGTGACATGGTCAGCCCTGCAATTTAATTTAGGAAGTTCAGTTTAACAGCTGAGTGGAGGTTGGACATTAGTGGGAGTCTTATTGAGGCAGGGAAAATAACCAGCAGACTTGATTTGCAGTAGTGCAAGTGTGAGTTGATGAAGACCTGAACCTGGGCAGTGGCAGTGTTAGAGATGAGAAGGAGGGAATATTAAAATATCACAAAGGTGGAATCAACAGATAAGATATGAGGAGTGAAAAAATGAGTAGTTGAGGATGACACCTAGGTTGCTAGTCTGAGTGACTGACTGGGAAGGATATGATACACTCCCCAGGAACAGGAAAGTTAGGAAAAAGGGATGGTTGGGATGGGGGCGGGGGTTGGGGGGGCAGGGAGAAAAGAGGAAGGGAAAGTGACCCAGCATTTATTAACCTATGCCATGCTCCATGCTAAGCACTTTACAGATATTATCTCATTGGATAATGAGTCCAATTGAGTTTCTGATATCTATGGAACATCTAGTTCCAGGTATACAATAGGCAGTTTGGAGATCTGACGCTGGAGGATAGGATATAAGTCAAAAATAGATGAGTAGATTTGGAAATCATCAGCATAGAGATTATAATTGAATCCATGGGAGATCAGCAAATGAAAAATATAGAGGGAAAAAAGGAGGGTCTTCTCCAGGATAAATCCTTGAGAAATAGCCATGGCTAGTGGGTATGACCTGGATGAAGATCCAGGAAAGGACACTGAGTAGTGATCAGACAGATAGGAAGAGAACCAGGAGAGAGCATTGTCGTGAAAACCAAAGAGAAGAGGGTGATTGACTGTCAAACACTGTAGAAAGGTCAAGAAAGATGGTGATTGAGAAAAAACCATTAGATTTGGCAATTAGGAGATCATTATTGACTTTCAAGAGAGCAGTTTCATTTGGATAATGAGGTTGAAAGCTAGACTGCAGAGAATTAAGAAGAAAATTAGAAGGAAGGAAGTGGAGAAATGTTGTAGATGGCCTACAAGTTTAGCCATAAAAGGGAAGAGAGATATAAATGATAGTTAACAGGGATGGAGGGAAAAAGAGAGAGTTTTCTGAGGATGGGGGAAATATGGGCATGTTTGTAGGAAGAAGGGAAGCACCTGTGTGGGCACAGTCTCTAAAGATACAGAGCACAGTTGATCCATGCCTGCCCATTGTGGGCCTCTATAAAGTCCCACCCCAATACTTTACATAGTATGGCATTAACCACTGTTGGCTCTCAAAGGCTCTGTGCCAGAAGGCTACAAGTTCTGGCAGGTTCTGTCATGCTGGAAAGGCCTAGAGGATGGTCCAGCCTGGCTAAGTCTGGAGGAGTTCAATACCAGTGGACTGGTCACTTGATGATGAATTCTTTGGTCCTGGCAACCCCAGGGGATGTGATAGGGGTGTAGCTGACATTCATATATGTTTGAGGCTTAAAAAGAAGTCTTGATCTCATTTATCTCAAAGAGCTTTAGCTCATTTGAGCCTTATGGCCTCAGTGTGAAGGTAGGTGCTATCGGTACTATTAACCCTATTTTACATATGAATGAGTCTGATTCTTTTCAACTAGGATTTTATCAAGCACCTAGGATACCCCTGTGTGTGGATTCCCAAAGACAATGAAAGTCTCTACCCTCCCTAAAACAACTGGTACACAAATAAATTAAAAGTATACTTTTAGGGGCGGCCCTGCCCTGGAGTCAGGAGGAAGGGAGTTCAGTTTCGGCCTCTGACACTTAGCACACAAAAAACCATTAGCTGTGCAACCTTGGACATGTTACTTAACCCCTATTGCCCTCCAAAAGGCAAAAAAAAAAAAAGTATACTTTTAATAAAAATATACTAACTAGGGGAGGGGAGGTAATCTACAGCTCCTATTTCTTCCTCTTTGCTGGTGTCTCTTGTATGAACTTTCAGTCAACATTTAACAGGTGCTGATAGAGAGCAGAGTGCCAGGTTTTGGAGAAAATAAAAAATTTAGAGAAAGCCTAGTCCCTACCTTCATCCATGACCTTAATACAGGCTCCAATTACCTTATTTCTTGACTGTTGCTCTGCCTTCCCAGCTGACATCTCTGATTTGAGTCCCTCTTCACCCTAGCCTCATTTGTTTATCAGTGGGAGGCATATAGTGTCTTTGGTGTGTGTGTGTGTGTGTGTGTGTGTGTGTGTGTGTGTGTGTGTTAATGTTTTATTGGGGGTTTTTTTGAAGTAGGGTTGTTTTTTAAGATTTCACTATTAATTCTGAATAATTGACCACCCAATAGAGCTTTCTCTCTCTCTGTCTCTCTCTCTCTGTCTGTCTGTCTGTCTGTC
>NW_027187372.1:32087150-32120424 GCF_028583685.1 Petaurus breviceps papuanus | reverse complement strand
TCTCTCTCTCTCTCTCTCTCTGTCTCTCTCTCTCTCCCCCCCCTCTCTCTCCCTCCCTCTCCCTCCCTCCCTCCCTCCCACTCTTGAGAGGAGGGAAACTCGACTTATATAAACATCTCTTTTGTTACAATCTTGGGCTCAGAACTCTACACTAACTAGCTCCCTATCACCTAAAGCCTGGGGGAACAGAGATCAAAAAATGCCTCCTGTGAACTGGTGAGAAAGAATAGCATTCCCTCCATGGATGATAATCTGTACAAAGGCAGGGAAACAGAAAATTTAACATCATTTACATATCTAGGAACAATAGTTGAGCCAATTTGAACGGGGACTGGGGTGGTGGGGGGGGGAGGATTTGTTAAAGGAAGAAAATGTGAATTTAACCTGAAAAGATAAATTGGACCCAGATGTGAAGGGTTTTAGGCACCAAAGAAGTTTGCATAGAGGCAGGAGGAAGCCTACCTTAGGGCACCCAGGTAGTCCAGTAGCCCTGGATTCAGGAAGACCTGAGTTCAAATATGGCCTCAGACACTTACTTGCTCTGTGACCCTGGGCAGGTCATTTAACCCTGTTTGCCTCAGTTTCCCCAACTGTAAAATGAGGACAATAATCACACCTGCCTCAGGTTTGTTGTGGGGTTCAAATGAGATAATGTTTGTAAAAAGTACTTAGCACAGTGACTGGCATACAGGAGACACTGATATAAATGCTTATTCCATTACCCCTTCCCCTGGTGACCTTTAAGAAATATGGAATTTAGGAAGATGAAGATCATGAAAGAAAAATAATGAGTTTGTTTGGGATATGTTGAGTCTGAAATGACTTGGAGGAAATCCAGTTGGAGGTAAATAGCAGACAGACCGTGATACAGGACTGGAGCTCAGGAGAGAGATGAGGACTGGATGTGTGTCTTTAGAAGTCATGGAGATGACAAGTAATCCTGTGGAAGTTGATGAAATCAAGAAAGGGAATAACAATTGAAGAGGGCCCCCAGCTGATCCCCTGGGGTAGAGCCACACCTAAGGGGGAGGACATGGACTAAGAAGAACCAACCAGATGGGTGGGAGGAAAGCCAGGAAAGGGTAGTATCCAAAAAAAAAAAAACCATGGAGAAATTATATAGAAGGGAAGAGGAGGGCATGGTCAGCAATTCTAGATGCTACAAAAAAGCCAAGAAGGATGAAAAAAAAAACCAAGAAGAGATCTTCCATTTAGCAGAGCCTGAGTGTTAATTGACTTTCCTCTTAGTCACCTAGTTACTAATGTTAGAAGTGGAGTTGAACCCAAAATCTTCTTGACTTCCAAGTTCAATATTCTGTCAAGTGGGAAAGGGTGAGAAAGGAGAGGTAGTAATGCTATCATCATACGGTATATATCAGATAATCATCAGCCCATCCTACCTCCTTCCTTTTGTTGTCTGCCTCCCAGATGGGTTAAGGCTGGTGGAATCGCGTGGAGGAGAATAAAGGAGCTATAACCCTAGTGTCCCAGTCCCAGCATTCTACTTAGCAAGGACCATCGGACCATAGACTTGAGAGCTGCAAGGGACGCTAAAGTTCATCTTATTCTCTCACACACGCACACACACACTTCATTTTACAGATAAGGAAACTGAAGACAAAAAGGGTTAAATAGTTTGTCCATAGTCACACAGGAAGAAGTGACAGCCAGGATTCAGATTGAGGTCCGCCGATTCCAAATGCAACCTTCATTTCGCTTCACGGTGCTACCTTAAGTTGGTCCCTGTTTCTCTGTCTTTGATGGGGAGGGGAAGAGTGGTCTGGATATCTGCCCAGCTGTTGCCAGAGAGAGAATGAGAGAGACAGAGAGAGGTGTGAAAGTGGCCATGGGGCTTGAGGAGGTGGAGTAGGATGGAAGAGAAACATCCCAGACATTGCTGGTGGAATTCTACTTTTGCCACCCCTAAGCAGAGATTCGGCCATAGTCTCATTTGGACTCCACCTGCTGTCAAGGGCTTTGTTTGTTTTGGGTTTACCTCTTGCCTCCTCCCTCCCCTCAGATGTGGGTCTCACAAGCTGTGCTTGTGCCCCTGACCCCTTACCCCTAGCGCCCAGAGGATCCCTTAGGGGGTGCAGAACTCCAGGCAGGCTGAAGAGTAGAACACTTCGATCTGATCCCTGATCCGAAAAGTGAACTTGGGCTGCCCCCCTAGGGAGGGCAGACAGGTTTCCATTCCCCACTTCCTCCCTCTCTGATGGCTTGGGTCCCTTCTCGGCTATGACATTCTTCCCTGCCACAGATGATAGTGGGTTGTTTTTCTTCTTTCTCTCCCTGGGGCCAACCCCTCCTAGAGCGGTGGAATGTTTAAATGTTGGAAAAGCTGAGGATGAGAAAGATATTTAGGGGACCATGGTGAGGAAAGGGGGACTTGGGGAAAGACAGAGTATAGTTGGAAGAAAGGTGGGGTGGGAAGTGGGGGAAGCTGCTAATCAAATTTTTCTCCCAGAGAGGGCTACAATTCCCCCTCCCCCAACTCTGAGGGGCTCAGAGGTTTGAGGTTTAGGAGGTTGACAGAGAGGGATGGGAATATGGATACATTACCCACATGGATGAAAAGGACTCTTCAGATATGCAAGACAGAGACAGCACATGGGTGGCCATGTTCCAGGAACAGAGCAGACCTTCCTAGAACTTACATTTTTCCATCTATAGAACGAGAGCAGGAAGACGTGGGGGGTGGCTTGGCTTCCTGGCTCCAATTCCTGGGCAGCCACTGGCATTTGAACCACTTTTTTCTAGCTGAGCAGGGTGAGCAGGGTGGGTCCAAACTAGACCTCAGGGAAAAGAAAAGCCAAGATCTGACTTTGGCCATTTTCTAGCCCACTCTTTAGCCCTAGGGCCCTTCCACTTCTAGTTCTAAGCTTCCCTTTTCCCCTTAGAAGCTGAAGTTTTTTAGCCTAGGGTGATTGCCTTCTGAATTGCCAGACTTGGGGTACTGGAAGAAGATTGGTACCTGGAGGATAGTGTACTTAGGGTGGGAGGAGAAATAGCCCCCTGTTGATCAGAAGATTTTTCTTTGTTGAGTGGGGGTGGAGGGGTGGAGGGGGGGAGAGGGAATTTCTGTTCTTTTGGGGCTAGTCTGTTTCCAAGAAATCAGGGCATGCCAGGAAAACATGCCTATTCTGACTCAAAGGCCAAAGCTTGGTTCTGTATTAATTAGATGGTTATTTGGATAGTAGGATATTTTCCACTGTTAGTTACTCCTTTGGAAAGGCAGCATGAACTAGTGAAAGAATATAGATTTTGAGTCAGGAGAAACAAGTTCAAATCCTGCCTTTGACATTTATTAGCTATGTGCCCAAAGCTAATGAGCCTCAGTTTCTTCATCTGGAAAATGGATTGGGTAGCCTGTATTCTGCAGTTGATTGTTTTGAGAATCAAATGAGATAATGCATGTAAACTACTGTGTAAATATTAGTGAATAATAACATTGGGGTTAATACATATACATAGGCAAATAAATTGTATAAAAGAGTATGTTATGTCTATGAAAGGTACAGAATAGTTGACATGAATACAGTGCTTTAAGATTTGCAAAGCTATATGCATACGTCCTGAGTCTCATGACAGCCCTGTAATAATAACTAACACATGGCATTTAAAGTTTGCAGAGCATTTTATGCACAATATCTCATTTTATCCCCAGAACAACATTAGGAGGTAGATGCTGTTATCATCACCATTTTACAGGTGAGGAAATAGGGTCAGATTGAGGTGTAGTGACTTACTCAGAGTCACACAGCAAGTAATGTCAGAAGGGATACAAACACAGGCCTTCCTGCCTGGAAGATCAATGTTATCTCTAGTAGTTCAGAGAGTTCAGAGGAGGAAGAACTTATTTCTAGTTGGAGGGATTAAGGAGGACTGATAAATGTGTCATTGCCTTGCAAGACAATAGAGTGTTTGGGATGAGAACATTTAAGGAAAAGGAACTAATATAAGCAAAGCTGTGAAAGTAGAAAAGCATCAGGGCTTGTTTGAGGAGCTCCAGTTTAGCTAGATCACAGAGCATCATGAAATAAGGCTGAAAAGGTAGACTGGGACCACGGTTTGAAGGGCCTCAAGTGCCAGACCAAAAGCTTCCCTCAGAGTGAATGAATGCAGGCCCTTCTCCTGTGCTTGCTTCCTCATGGCCTACAATTTCCTCCAGCAACTGCATGAAGTGTGAGGCAGAAGGTTCCATCTTACCAGCTGTGATGGCTGTCGTTGGTAGCAGGGAGAGGACTAGAAATGAACTCTCTTATAGGAGGGGGAATATATCTTTTAGAATAAGAAGGGGCTTAGGGTAAAGGAAAATTGGACTTTAAAAGGCAGCATATTTTGGTGGGAAAAGTGCTGCATTTAGAATGAGAGAACTAGGATTTGAATTTCATCTGTGTCACTTATGACCTATGTGATAAGGCATTTAGTTTCCCTGAGCCTCAATTTCCCTTTTTGTAAAATGGGAAGGTTCAACTAGACGGCCTTTTATAATTTCTTTCCTGTTCTACATCTATGATCCTTTGATTGGTAGCTCCCACTGTCAGGAGGGGGTTCACTATGAAAATGTAAGGCTGATGCCATTCCTGGTCAGGGGGAGGTGGAACAGAAGTGGGAAGAATGATGGGTTTGGTTTTTTCCTCCCCCTGCCAGAACTAGCTTATCTACTCTGGGAGAAGGAGGAGGAGGGAATCTAGAGGCCCAGTGGTATGTGCTGATTGTGTCCAAGAGCAATAGTTCCTCTAGGCAGGTGGGGAAGCTTCTCTGGCTGAGGGGACCAGGATTAACCCTTTTTGTTCTTTTACAGAGGAACTCGTGTTTCTCTACTTTGGGGAAGATGTCCTAATTAGGGTGCCATGAAAATGGACATTGGGGAGCTGGGGATATGTTTAAAGATCCCCTCATGCCCCCAGGAAGATCCTGGTATCTGTGTTAAGGGTGACCAGGAAATGGGTGAGATCTGACGCTAATGAAATGAGTCCCATCCCCCTTTGGGCTTTTAAGTTCCTGGTAGTGTTTCCCTGTGGGGGAAGGAAATTTGCTTCAAAATGGGAGGGAGAGATCTGCTTCTCCCACTGCTTATGATTCTCACTCAATCTCTTCCTTCATCTTGATTCTTATCCTTAACTCAAAGGGGTCCAGGAGGAAGGGAGGTATCTGGAAGTCATTAGAACCAGCCATATTGGGAAGAGGCCCACTATGCTGTCTGATCCTATCCCCCACCTTTTACAGATGATGAAATTAAGATAAAGAAAGGGAAGAGATACAGAGAGGCACAGCAACTGGTTAGCGGTAGAGCTAAGTTTAGAATCCAAGTTGCATTCCTAGTATTTTTTCTTCTGTATCTGGTTGTTCATCTTGACTGTCCAGCCCAGCCCTTAACCCCAGGGTCTGGCTATAAGGAAACCAGAATTTTCCCTTAGACACCATAGACACCATTCCTCACCATAGACACGGGAACTTTGGCTCCAGGCTAATGTGCAAGTGACTCAGCTTTAGTCCAAGCTCAGATGGCTTCCTAAGCCAGCTAGCTCCCTCCATCCCTGGAAAGAGGCAAGAGGATAAGGAATGGCTAGAGTAGAGTGTGTGAAAAAATCTAGCCATCCAGAGATTACATGGGTAATGGTAAGAGCTTGGCCAAGTCACTTCTGGACTATTGTTCACCTGTAACGTGCTAGGATTGACTCTTAAAGCCTCTCATTCTGTGAACCTGGGTTTCCTCATTCCTAAATCCAGTATTCTTTCTCCTATACCATACTGGCTTTCCTAGTTAGAGCAGAAGGAGGTAGGAAAGGAAGGCCCTTTGAAGACTGGTACTTGGTGGTCCTGAGGCCTTTCCATGACTCAGAGCCAGGTTGAGCTGGGTAGAGGGAAGGCAGCTGGTCCTGAAGGGGTGTTTCTGAAACAGAGCAGCAAAGCTTTGGAGAAAGAAACAAAACAAAGCCTCTAATCTGCTCAGCGCCAGACCTGAAGAGCCCAGAACAGAACAGCTGAAACAATAACATTCAGGGACGGAGCTGAAGAGAAATGGAGCTAAAGGCAAATCAGGGCAGTGGGCGGGGTGGGCTTGGGGAAGGAGGGGGGTCAGATGAAGATCCTCAGCCTGAACAGATTCCACAGACATTTATGAGGCACCTACTATGTGGAAGGCAGGACACAGGCCCTGCCCTCAGGGAGTTTTCATTCTGTTGGGGAGCAGAGCACAGACTGTGCAGGGATCTGAGGCAGGAGAGGTCAGGAAAGGTGTCTCAGAGAAGATGAGTCTTGAAGGAAGTTAAAGATTCTAAGAGACTCATGTAAAGAGGACGTACATCCCAGACTTGGGAGATGACCCGAGAGGACAGGAAGAAGCAGGGGTTGGGCTGCTGAGTTCATACATACAAACCATAGGCTGTTTTGGCTGGAGCCTAGAGTGTAAAGGAAAGTACCACCAAATAAGACAGGAAAGGTAGGCTGGAAACAGATTGTGGGAGGCTTTAAATGCCGAGCTGAGGAGATTCTGTTTTGTCCAGAAGGCAACAACAGATTGAGTCACCCAGGGTTTTTAAGCAGGGGAGACACTATCAGATCTGTGCCTTGGGAAAATTAGTGGGGCCTGCATGGAACAGGGACTCGTGACTGGTATATCATTCCCTATCACATACTCTCCATGTCTACTATCTTGCTGTTCCCCATATAATAAACTGCAATTCTAGCCCCTGTGTCTTTGTATAAATGGTCCCACATTGCATGTGTCTACATCACCCCCTCACTTCTGCCTCGTGGAATTCCTGTCTCCCTTCAGAGTCTTGACTGAAATGCCTCTTTCATCCAGACACCTTTCCAAAGTCTCCAGTGTGTTTTGCCTTCCTCCTCTTGAAATGACTTCAGATACCTTTCTTTTGTATGTTGTATTTACTTATCCAGTTTCATAGCCACCCAGTAAAGAACTCCTTTGAACTCAAGGACTGATTTTTCATTTTTGTCTTTGTAGCATGGTAGCTTGTACAAAGTAGGCTCTTAATGTGAATTGAATTGAGCATGGGCTGGCCCTATTGCAAGCTTTTTGGAGGTAGGCAGGAGACAGGTAGGAGTAAGAATGTGGGGGTGGGAGGTGTGCCACTAACTTAGTTTGGTGTTGGGGTTGTGGGGGAAAGGTGCTCACTCCCATGCTGATTTCCCCCATCCTCATCTTCTGCCCTTCTCTTATACCTGGACTCTCTTCCTGTCTTGCAGCACTGGGAAGTCTTCAAGGATGTAACTGAAGTCTTCATCCTGGTACCTGCACTCCTAGGGCTCAAGGGAAACCTAGAAATGACCCTAGCCTCAAGACTTTCAACAGCTGTGAGTATGCAAGAATTGGGTTGTGGAAGTGTCCATGGGAGGACTTGACTCTGTTTAAGGCTTCAGGAAGGCCTTGATCCAGGATCAGAGACTAGAGAGTGGCAGTTCAGTCTAGGCCGGTGCTTCAGGAAAGAAGACAGAAGAGGGATACCAAAGCTAATAGAAGGAGATTTCAAGTTGGATGTCTTTCCTAATAGCAGAGCTCCCTGCTTCCAAGCATCTTCCAGACCCTGTCTTCAGACAGCTTGGTCATATTCTGCTCCTGTCTCTCCCCCTCTCCACTCCCTGGGGCCACCTTATGACTGTTTGTGCAGCTTTGACTGGATGGCACCGTGCTGATTCCTTCCCCTCCCCTCCTGTCCTGCACAGATGGGGGCCTCCTCTGATCTCCAGCCCCACTCTGCAGCTGGGCCTGGAGTAGAGCCAGTTCTGGTCAGCCCCACCCCCAGCCCCCATCTCCTTCCCTCCCCTTCCCCTGAATGAGTTCTCCTGACTGTTTATTGAACACAGAGACAGGGGAACAAAGATGGACTGAGGTGAGGGGGCTACCACCTCAATTTGCATTGAGGGTTCTGGGGCAGAAAACCCCTGGAATGTGCTCAGGGGACAGGAACTATACCATTGAAGTGCATAGTGAGGAGTCATAGGAGACAGAAGTAACTAGCACTATCTCCTAGCTCACCATGGGGGCCATATTCCCTCTGCATAAAAAAAGAGAGGAACTAGGTGGACCTACCCTAAATCTAGCCCAGAGCCCATCTCTGCTTCTGGCCTGATGTTACCCCTGCTTATTAGGCACTCTGCCAGTACAGTGGGAACTCACCTCCTGCTGGGCTCTGCATGCCTAACCGTCTCTTATCAAGGATTGGGATGGGGGTAAACTTCAAAGCCAGATATTGAGGCCATCCTGACCTAGTCTGGGAACACAAAGCTGGAGCTCAAAGGAAGGTGAGTCATCTCTGCTCACTGGGGTCTCCAGAGGTAGAAGGAGAATGGACCCTAACGGAAGCACTTTAGCTATAACATTGAGAATAATAGCCTATGTTTATATGGTTTGCCATTGACATTGTAATAGAATAGATATCACAATGTATTTTACCATTCATATTACATGGAACTTAATGTAGTACCAGGGACATTATAGGTGCTTAATAAATATTTGTTGACTTCACTTAGAAAGTATTTTAAATCTCTTTTCTCATTTGAGCCTTATAAGAATCCTGTGAAGTAGGTCATTTAGTTATTAGCCTGAAGACCCTAAGCACTTTCTGCTATAATAATATTGAAAATAATAGCCTATACTTAAAGAACTTACCATTTATATGTAGTAGATATTACAATGTAATAATTTACCATTATACCACAGTACCAGCATATTGCAGGTGTTTAGTAAATATTAATAAATATTTTTAGGTCTGTTGTTTCATTTAGGCTTTATAACAACCCAGTGAAGTAGATAGTTCAGTTATTAGCCTTAAAACCCTAAGCGCCTTTTGCTATAATATTGAAAATAATTACCTTTATGCGTATGGCTTACCATCTATATATACAGGATATATAATGTAATTAAAATTATTATAATATAATTATGTGTAATAGATATTATAATATTATAGCACACTTTAGCTTTCTAGATCCTGTTGTCTTATTTGGGCCTTATAACAGCCCTATGAAGTAGGTAATTCAGGTATCATTGTCCCCACTTTCTAAAGGTTTGAGAGAGAAAGTGTCTTGGCCAAGGTCATATAGTATTAAGTGGGTGGGGGAAAGGACCCGAGACTCAAACCCAGACCTCTTCATTCCAAGCCTTTTTGCACAATTCTATGTCCTCTAGACCCAGGTTCTCTTTATCAAAAAAGATTCTGTGCCTTTCCCTGACACTCATGAAACGATGGCAAAGCTTCTAAACTATGGATTCTCCTGCTCTGCCTGATGCCCTTTGACCAGGAACCACAGACCCACAGACCCTTGGAGTTGGAAAGTCCCTTAGAGAGCTTGCTGGTCTGACTTCCCATCCTTTTCTAGATGGAATTTCTCTGTCTCTCACTTTGAACCTTCTGCCCTTTCCCCTGCCAGGCCAACATTGGGCACATGGATACACCAAAGGAGCTTTGGAAGATGATCACTGGAAATATGGCCCTTATCCAGGTGAGTGTGAATAGAGGGCGGTAGGGAGAGAAGGGTGTGTGAGCGGAGAAGAAGGAAATGCTGAGCCCTTCAGGAGGGAGTGTTTCAGCCCAGAACAAGATGACATAGATATAATCTAGGGTCTCTAGAGCAGAACGTGGTTCCTGAGGTGATTTGCATTGCCTCACTGAGTTGGCTTCCACCCAGTACAGCACTGGGTGGTAACCAAGTTACCGAGGAAAACAGCCAAGACGGGAGAGCCTGAGAGGTCAAAACATCTTTCCCAGTGGCATCACTTTGATGACAGAGAGGAACTACCAAAGAGGGATTGACACTGCTCAGATACTCTGTCATCCTAATGCCACACAAAGCCTTTTGGATGTGGGGCTGGGAGGCCACATGCCTAAGTGCCCTGGCCAGCTTCCCCTCCGTGGGTCTCAACTCCACCCCAATAGAGAGATTCCATTACTCAATAACATAGGACCAAAGACTCTACAGAAAGAACCTAAATGATCATCTAAGCCAACTTCTAAATTAACATAGGAGACAGAAGACAACAACCAAAGTTTGACGCTGTGTCTTAGGTATCCACTAAGTGAGGAGCTCTGTGTTAGTTGGCAGCAAGGGACCAATATTTTTTAAAGACATAGCCCCTCCTCATGAGGAACTAATTTAATTCAATCTATTAAACCTTTACTAAGCACCTCCTGTTTGTAGAGAACTACTGTAAGTACTGGGAAATAGCCAAAGTTTAGCAAAAATCCACTCCCTTCCCTCATGAAGCTTTTATTCTCATAGGGAGGTTATAACACAGATAACGATAATAAAAAAGATATAGAAGTCCATTAGAGAGATACCAAGCAAAATATTAGATGAATGAGCCATTGCTACTAGCAGGGGATCAGGGGACACTTTTTCCTTTTTTTAAAAAAGTTTATTAATGTATTTGTTTCAGTTTTCAACATTCACTTCCATAAGTTTTAATTTTTTCCCCCTCTTCTCACTCTCTCCCCAAGGGGGCATGCTGTCTGATATGGGCTCTACACATACATTCCTATTAAACATGTTTACACATTAATCATGTTGCATAGAAGAATTATAACTAATGTGAGAAACCAAGGGAAAGAAAATGAAACATAATAAAACAAAACAAAAAAGAAAATAGTCTGCTTCACTCTGCATTCTGGCTCCATAGTTCTTTCTGTAGATGTGGGTGACATTTTCCATCTTGAGTCCCTTGGAAATGTTTTAGGTCCTTGCATTGCTGAGAAGGGCTGAATCTATCAAAATCAGTTCTCAAACACTGTGGCTGTTACTGTATACAGTGTTCTCCTGGTTCTGCTCATTTTACTCAGCATTCATTCATACAAGTCTTTCCGGGTTTTTCTGAAGTCCACCTGTTCATCATTTCCTCTAGCACAGTAGTATTCCATTACATTCATATGCCACAACTTATTCAGCCATTCCAGGGGACACTTTCTTGAGGGAGCATCAGTTAAGCTTTAAAGGCTAGGAAGTAATTCAGTAGGCAAGAGGGAGGAGGAGAAGAACATTCAGATACAGGGCATGGCATGAACATAAGCACAGTCAAGAAAATGTAAGTTGTTTTCTTGCCCAAGGAGCAGTCCCCCTTGGCTAGAGTCTGGAGTGTACAAAGGTGAGCAGTAAGAATGAGGTTGGAAAACTAAGGACATACCACATATCAGAGGACCTTAAATCCCACTCAGAGGATTTTTAGCTTTAGTCACTGGGGAACAGAAAAATAATAGGACCAGATTTATGCAAAAGGAAAATTATTCTGGTGGCCGCATGAAGGATGGACACACTGGAGGGGATAGGGACTTAGAGATGACAAGCACTATTAGAAAGCTGTGATAAAATCCCGGATGAATGACAGTGAGTCTCCTGTACTGGGGAAGCAGTTCAGAGAATGAAAGGGAGGGGACGGTTCCAAGACATTTTGCAGAAATGGAGTCCACAGGTCTTAGGACATAGAATTGATTGGATATGAGAGATGAGGGAGAGTAGTAGTGAAAGTTTCAAACAGGGGAGACTGGATGAATGGTGGGAGCAATGACAGAAACAGTGAAGACAGGCACAGTTTAGGGGAAAAGATGGTAAACTTTGTTTTGGACATGCTGAGTGTGAGGTGCCAGCTTGGAGATACAGGTTTGGAGCTGCATATAGATTTGGGAGGTATGTTCATTCTCATGAAACCAGGGGAATACAGGAAATGGTCAAGATAGAGAAAAGTTAAGGGTAGATTCTTGGGAGACCCCTATCTAAGGGGTTGGAAAGGGAGCAGAGAGCTGTCAAAGAAGACAGAGGAGTGGGCAGAGAGGTTGGAAGAGAGGCAAGAGAATATTGTTTCTCTGACACTAGGGGAAAACGGAGAATCTGGAGTAACAGGAAGAAGTGAAGGGGAAGGGACCTTGCCCCCTGGATGAACAACAGATGTTTCTGAAAAGTCAAGGAGTATGAAGACTTGTAAAGGGTCATTGAATTTGGTAAAGTCAGTCATTCATGGCATTTGAGAGGGGAGTTCTGGTAAAACAGGTACAGAAGCTAGGTTGCCAGGGAATGTGGAGAAAGGAGGTGATGGGGAGGTTGAGGCATCAGGTATAGGCAACTTTTTACAAGGTCTAGCAGGGAAGGGGAGGACAGAGATGGAACAATCACTGGCTTAGGGTGGAAAGACCAATGGACAGATTCTGTGTCCTGGGCATGTTTGTAAGATGAGAACGAGCCGGTCAATCTACATTTGCTTCTTAAGAACATGCAGGAGGCCATTTATTGAGCTAGGAATACAGCAACCAAAAAATAGCATGTGATTACATTCTCTCAGGAGATAGCATTTAAATACAGGAATCGGCCCTGGACTTGTACTGTAGGGAACTCTGGCATGAAGAAACCCCCTCTACTAATTTAGGTTGGCACCTTCTCTGCAACTTAGTCTTATAGGGGTTTTAATGTTTTGTCTGTGTGCCATGGATCCCTTCTCAGAGTAACATTTTTAAATACTCAAGATAGAATCCATAGGATTGCCAAAAGCACCAGTTATTTTGAAATAAAGAGGTCTTTTTATCCCCAGGTAAAGAGCCCCTGTCTTAGAAAGGTGCTTAGAGCATCAGTGACTTTCCCAGAGTCACCCATTGGTATGTGTCAGAGATGTACCTAGAACTTTGGTCTTTCTGGCTCTAAGGCTGCCCCTCTATCCATTGTAGTATGATGCCTCTTTTCTTTTTATACACACACACATGCATACACATTATGTATGTGTGTATACACGTTATACTGTATAGCCACACACAAGCAGCTTTCCAGAGGATGGCTGCTGTGAACAGCTTTCAAAGCTCTGATTACACAGTATAGTGAATGCTATTTATTCAGTAACAAATCAGAGCAAAACATTCACGGAAAATCAAGGCACAGCATTCACGATGTTACAACTTATCACAGAAAATCAAAATACAGCATTCACAACAGCTTATCACTAAAATGGCCACATAGTTTTCACCACAGTGGTCACAAAGTTTTGAACAAAGAACAATCATTTGTTAGCTCAATCATTCAATCAACTCAATCATTCAGTCATCCTTAAGGGACACAAAGTACAGTAGTCAAAGATCTCCACTCATGGGGCACACCAAGTTACAAATCAGTTACTATTCAGTCATTACTATTACATATACACACATATATATATTCATGTACACATATGCATATGTGTGTATATCAAGAATAAATACAAGGTCATTATATACAGCATAGTTAAGAAGGACTTTAGTAATTGGAGGGGCTCGGGAAGGTCCTCATGGAGAAGGTGGTGCCTGTGCCAAGTTGTGAAGAAAATGAGTTATTCTGTAAGGTGGAGGTGAGGAGGGAGTGAACTCTATGCACCTATAACAAGGAACAGAGACAACGGATAGGGGATGGTTTTGGGAACAAGGTCCTAGAGGAAGCAAGAGGGAATGATATCTTGAGCACAGTAGAGAAATAAGGTGTGCTGAAGGGTAGGGCTGCTTCTGTAACCAGAGGGAAAGAAGGAGGAGAGGATGACAAAGGAGTTTAAAGGAGAGGAAGAAGGGACAGGAGGGTGCTTATATCAAATTACCTAAATCTCATGAAGTAAGAGGCTAAATCTCCTGTAAAAGGGGAGAGGTAGGGATGCAAAATGGTTGGAGGCTTGAGCAAGGAAAGAAATAGAACAGTACTGTGAAGCCTGATTCAGGGAACCTAAAAATGCGGTGCTAACACCATCCTAGCTCCTCAAACTGTTGGGAGACAAGAAATTTGATTGTTTTTTTGTTTTGTTTTGGTTTTGCTTTTTGGAGGGGGGAAGGTAGGGCAATTGGGGTTAAATGACTTGCCCATGGTCACGACTAGTTTTGTGTTAAGTGTCTGAGGCTGGATTTGAACTCAGGCCCTCCTGACTTCAGGGCCAGTGTTCTATTCACTATGCCACCCAGCCGCCCCAAGACAAGAAATTTGAGTCCCTTTGAAGAGACAGTAGGTTAACTCTAAGAGAAACCATTTTTTTCCTTCATGCTTCTAATCCTTTTCATGCTCCACCCCTTGCCGCAGGTGCAGGCCACAGTGGTGGGCTTCCTGGCATCCATCGCAGCAGTCATCTTTGGCTGGATCCCTGATGGTCACTTCAGCATCAACCACGCCGTTTTGCTGTGTGCCAGCAGTGTGTCCACAGCCTTCATTGCCTCCCTGGTTCTGGGTAAGAAGCCAACCAGAAATATTTACTAGAACTAAGCTGTCACCATGCCCAGATGCCAGCCTGACTCAGTTACTCCTGTCCTGCCTCCACTAGGCATGATTATGATTGGGGTCATCATTGGCTCCAGGAAGATTGGGATCAATCCTGACAATGTGGCCACACCCATTGCAGCCAGTCTGGGAGACCTCATCACATTGGCACTCCTCTCAGGCATCAGCTGGGGGCTGTACCTGGAACTGGGTGAGACTCTGCTCTCGGAGAATTATTGGCAAATAGGAAGGAGTCAGGGTTAACATTATGAACCACCAAGGCTCTGTCTAAACATGTCCAATGTGCCTGTTGACTAAGTTCCCTGGGCTAGGAATGGGTGAAAACAGCTTTTAATGTCTATAAACCTAAAGAATCAGCCAGGCAATCATGAGCATTATTTTAAAGTGTTTACCATGTGCTAGGCACTATTTTAGACCCTGGGAAGACAAAGACAAAGGAAGAGAATCCCTTTACTCAAGGAGTTTACATTCAGAGATGACATGCATCTGTGTAGGAGTATACAAAACAGATACGAGATTACCTGGGCTGGGAAGTGTCAGGGGAGGGGAGTGATGTGGGAAAGGCCCTAGCAGTGAAGGGACCCAGGAATGGCCTCATGCCAAAAGAAGCACCTGAACTGAGCCTTAAAGGAAACCAGAGATTATGGAAGGCAGCATTAAGGAAGGAATGCATTTCAGACATAGGGAACCACAGCCAGGGCAAAGGTGAGATGCAGTGTGGCTTGTACTCAACAGCCAGAGGCCTGTATGACTGGAGTTCTTGGAGAGGAGTAATCCATTGTATAAGACAACTAGAAAGACCTTAATATTGATCAGTGGGGAAGTGGTGCACTGAGAAAAAACAGGATTCATAGACAGAGGACCTAGTTTGAACCCTGGCTTGGTTACTTACTGACCTGTAACTTTGGGCAAGTCTCAGTTTCTCCATGTTAACATAGCAGTAAGAGTTAAAGTTGGACTAGATTACCCTTCAAGTCCCTAAAACTATGATCTTGCTGCAGGCTTAGGAAGATTTAAAATTGACTCTGAGCAGGGATAGAATAAGGAGAATAATTTTATTGCTGACCTTGAACAGAAGAACCAGAAGAAGATGTTCGTAGATCACGGGGAAGGAGCAGGACCTTGGGGGAGTGTGTAGGCTGTAGGAGTCCGGAGATCTGAATGCTCTCGGCCAAGGCCCCTAGCCTTGGCATAATTCTTCTGAGGTGCCTTTGGGCCCCCTCCCAAAAACTGCTCTCGTTCTGAGCCTCAGAGAAGAGTAGCAGCTTTAGGTGCAGAGCCCCATTCTCCCTAGTGGGAGGAAGGATGTGGGGCACTGAGGGTGTGGGGGGTGGGTTTTCAGAAGATGGCTGTGGGGCCGGGAGTGGTAGTACTCACGACTCTCTTTCTGCTCCTTCCCAGAGGGCCGGCCGTATATCAACCCTCTGGTGTGTGCCTTCTTTGTGGCCCTGCTGCCTGTGTGGGTGGTACTAGCCAAGAGGAGCCCTGCCACTCGGGAGGTGTTGTACTCTGGCTGGGAACCAGTCATCATTGCCATGGCCATCAGCAGGTAGGGTCTGTGTTCCAAGCCGTTCATGGTCCTACCAGAGTCTTTCTGCTTAGGCCCTAGAAGGTGGGGGTAAAGACAAGAGACTAAGATTAGTAGTAGTTGGTGCTTTTTGGGGAGCGCTTTCTCCCTTAAAGCTGGTGAGGGAAGTGGGAGTGGTGGAGAAAGGTAGGGGATGTAAGAAGTGGCTAGCCTAGCATTGGTATGGCTCAGTTGTACTTTGGGTGCCATGATGAAACTAGATCCATAGTAGGTTGACCCGAAGCATCTAAAGCCTCTTCTACCTCCAAATCTGTGATGCTATGATGCTGCTACATTCTGGCCCTGGGTAGTGGGGTGGAGGCCTAGTAACTAAAAAATGACAATCCTAAGCAACCACCTGGTCTGTTCTCTTCTGGAATCAAGGGAGCACCTCCCAGAGGCCAAAGCAAGTATCTCAAATGTATCTGTATATCTGCTCATCTCTTATGTCCCCACAGTGTAGGGGGCCTCATCCTGGACAAGACTGTCTCTGACCCCAACTTTGCTGGCATGGCTGTCTTCACTCCAGTGATTAATGGTGAGCTCCTGGCATCAGCTGCTTTGAGGGAAAGGACAAAGTGGTTTAAAAAAAAAAAGCAATGATTTAGATAAACTTCTTATTTTTTTATTTTTTTTCCATTTTTCAAATGCTTTATTAACTTCTGATTTACATCATTCATTTCCACCAGATTCTGAGTTACAAATTTTCTCCCTGATTTTCTCCTACCCACCACCCCAGAATAGCAGTCCCACAGGATATCCCCTCCTCCAATCTGCCCTCTCCCATATCTTCTCCCATACCCCTTTCGACTTTTCCAGTAGGGAATGGTGGATCTCTATGCCCCAGTGCCTGTATATCTTATTTCCCAATTACATGTAAAATAGTATTAATAATATATATATATATATATATATATTTTTAAACATTTGATTTTAAAACTTTGAATTCCAGACTCATTCCCTTCCTCCCTTGTCACCTACCCTTACTGGGAAGATAAGCAGCTCAGTATAGGTTGTAGATGTGTAGCTAATGCAAAACAATAACATAGTATATGTATTGTAAAAGACTGACTATATTTCCCTCGCTCCTGTCCCACCTCCCACTTGTTCTATTCTCTGCTTTGATCCTGTCCCTTTTCAAAAGTGGGTGCTTCCAACTTCCTTCCCCCCGCCCAGCCTGCCCTCCCTTCCATCATCCCCCCTCTCATCCCCTTCCCCCATACTCTCCTGTAGGGTGAGATACCCTATTTAGTGTGTGTCATTCCCTCCTCAAGCCAAATTCAGTGAGAATAAGGTTGACCCATTCCCTTTTGCCTTCCTATTCTTCCCTTCCATTGTAACCATTATCCCTTGCCTCTTCTCTATGAGATAGTTTACCCCATTCTGTCTCTCCCCATCTCCTCTCATTATATTCCTCTCTCACCTCTTAATTTCACCTTTTAATATCTAGATAAACTTATTGAGGTTCATTTCCTGGATGAGCTCTTTAGTTCTCAGTTCTGGATCTCAGACTGGATACTCTTGAGATTGTGAGAGTTAGATCTATTCATGTGATCTTGGGCCAAGGGTTGGCACACTATGGCCCTTAAACCAGCTGCCTGCTTTTGTATGTCCCTTGAGCTAAAAATGGTGTTTACATTTAAAAAAAAAATTTTGTATTGTATTTAAAGGTGTAAAATCCATTTGTAGCTCTTAGTAGTAGGACATTTTGATCCTGGAGCCATTAATTTGTTGACTCCTTTTGGGGCATAGACATAGGACCTCGCTCTGCCTGGTATCTCTTAGGACACAATTTTTTCTATTTATTTCTATTTTTATACTTCTCTCAAGCTACAGAAGATCAGACACACAGATCTGAGATCTTACAGGACCTAATCATGTGTCTTAAGACTGATACCACCATAGGGAAGAAGGGTATTTGAAATCTGCAAATGTGTCTGTATATTTTGGAAACCTACCTGTCTGCGCAAGGACACCCAAGCATGCAGACATAGGTATACCCAGAGATGTGGAAGAAGGGGAGATAGCTTGGGGGATGGATCAGCCTTAAAGTCTTCCTGGAAGTGAAGGACAAGGTTCCCATTTCCTTTCATGATGACTTTTCTTCAGAGTGTCTTATTCTCCAAGGGTTAGCTTAGGGTGCTTCTCATAGGCGCAGTGTGAAGGATGTCCATGGTAATGGATAATGAGAAGTAGGGGAATTGTGTCCCTTTGCCTCCCTCACCCCCAAACCCCTGTCTGTCTCTGCAGGTGTTGGAGGCAATCTGGTGGCAGTCCAAGCCAGCCGAATCTCCACCTACCTACACATGAATGGGATGCCTGGGGAAAGCTCAGAGCCAGCGCCCCGGCGCTGCCCTAGTCCTTGTACCACTTTCTTCAGTCCCGGTAAAGCTCAGACTTGAGACACAGACACAAAGCTTTGATTTGTAGACTTAGAGTTCAGATCAGAGCCAGTGAATCCAGCCCCACCCCAAACATTGAATCCCATCGCCTTGTATCCCCAACAAATGCTCATCCAGCCTGTTTGAAAACCATCCTTCCAGTGACAGGGAACTCATCACCCCAAAAGCAACCCATTCTGTTTTTATATTTCTCTCAGTGTTAGAAAAATTTCCCTTACAATGAGGGCAGTAGTTTATTGCTAGAAACTGTGAGCCTCCCTTGGGAAGCTGGTTGAATTAAAGTGCCCAGATGGTTAGCAGGAACCGTGTGTTGTGGCAGGTTAGATCCTTCTCCCTGCCCTGGGATACCTGAAGACCCGGGACTGGTGGAGTATAGGTGAAAGAGCGGCTAAGTGTCTCTGGGTTCACGAGCCAGTGACCTGATGTGTTGAGGCAAGGGGAATGGTCTAGGCCTGCCCCCTTGACCACCCTGATTCTCCCCTTCCTTTGTGGGGGGACTGCGTAGAAAGGTTTGTTGACTGTCCCCCTTGTTCCCCAGATGTGAATTCACGCTCAGCCCGGGTCCTTTTTCTTCTCGTGGTGCCTGGACATCTGGTGTTCCTCTACACCATCAGCTGCATGCAGGGTGGCCATACCACCCTGACCCTTATCTTCATCATCTTCTACATGACGGCTGCACTGCTCCAGGTATGGGGCTGCTGGGGAAGAAGGGAAATCAGGGGAGCTTAGGGGGGAGGGGATGCAGAACTGCCCCTGCTGGCTTCCCTGCTGGGCTTGTGCCTTCTTTGGGGAGACACTAAAGAACTCAGGTAAGAACCATGCTTTGCCCTCCTAGTTACACTGCTCCCCAGAAGCCCTCCACAGACACACATAGGTGCACACAGATACTCAGACACCCAAACACAGACACACATACACCTCTCCCAAATGGCAAACACCAAGGCACTGTGTGAGATGGAAAAAAGAGATGAAAATAACCCAGGTATCCTGACTCCTAATTTTTTTTTTCATTTTCTACTTCCTTTGACCTGGGCTGGGAGAATGAGCACATGGCCCTATAGGGACCATCTTGGGGAAACTGACCTCTTTGTACCTCACTAGGGAGCTGGGCAACTAGGTGGCACAGAGAATAGAGAAGACCTGAATTCAAATTCAGCCTCAGACACTTAATAGCTTTGTGTTCCTGGGCAAGTCACTTAACCCCTATTTGAATCTCAGTTCCTCGACTGTAAAATGGGGACACACTGGAAAAGGAAATGGCAAACAACTCCAGTATCTTTGCCAAGAAAACCCCATGAATAAAAAGCCCATGGGGTCACTTGAAGTTGGACATGCCTGAATGTCTCAACAACAACAACAAAGGGGAGTTGGGAGAGGGTACTAATTTCTAATGGTCCTCAATGCTTTATCCTCTTTGAAAGTTCCTTCCTGGTTACTGGCCCTCTGTTCTTGAACTGACACAAGTCCCTGGCTGGAATGTGGGAACAGCTGCATTCCCTTCCCCAGGACACAGTCCTCCAGCTTTTCAACCACTCTCTTTATATGGGTTTCCTCTGCAGCTGCCAAGAAGGGTGTGAGATTACGAGTGGCTGGCCAGGGACAGCAGAGGGCTGTGCATAGCAGCAAGGCTGCTTTCTGAGTAAGGGGACTCCTGGCTTCCATGGGCAGGGGGTAGGGAGCCATGCCTGCCTTAAAAAGGTGACAGTTCCAGGGCGGCCAGGTGGCGCAGTGAATAAAGCATCAGCCCTGGAGTCAGGAGGACCTGAGTTCAAATTCGACCTCAGACACTTGACACACTTACTAGCTGTGTGACCTTGGGCAAGTCACTTAACCCCAATTGCCCTGCCCTCTCCCCTCCCCCCCCCAAGAAAAGCAAAAAAGATGACAGCTGTGACTTCAATTCCTTCATCTGAGGGCCCTGGGGATGAAATTTTCATACCACAGTATTTACAAAGTAAATCTCTCCCTAGTGACTTTATTTGAACCCAGATGTTTAAAACTCATCTAGTTCTTAAACCACTGCTTAACTATTTAGAGAATTCAAATGGTAGGCAAAGTCCAGAATACACAAGGGATATAAGCGTTGTCAATTAGGTACAGAAAGGAAAGGGAGGCAGGAACAGGATTTATATATACACAGCACACAGCAGCGACCTTCAAGACCAACTAACCCACTCCCTCATTTTATAGAAAAGGAAACATGTCTGGGTGTCGGGGGAGAAGGACTTGACCAAGGTCACACAGTTTAGGTCAATCAGAGTAATCTAAATATAACTTGCTTTTGCACCAATCAGCCATAATTTTGTAGCTATCTTCACTTCCTAATCTTATTTTGCTACAGCAAATGTTAAAAATAAGTTCTCGTTTCCTGAGCCCACAGCTGACTGTATGAGGGAAGGAAGCTTGGACTTAGCGGATTTTGATGACTCTGAGTAGTGACGGTAGCAGCTTTGCAAATGGTAATTCTCCTGCTGTTACTAGTGAGAATATTGAATCGTAGGTTGCCGGTGTTCCTCCCTCCCTCCCGCTCTCTTTGAATCCTAGAGAGCTCCCTGAAGAAAGGGATGTCAGAGGCCACCCTGAGAAGGGCTTCTCTCCCCTAGGTGGCAGTCACATGACACATCTAGGCCCTCGTGAATGACAGCAAGGAGGATTTAAGTTAGGATAAGAGATTTAGGATGAAGCCTTGACATTTACTAAGTCCAGCCCCCTCGTTTTGCAGATGAGGAACCTCAGGCTCGGAACAGTGAAATCATTTGCCTAAATAATGAGGGATTTGAACCCAGTTTCTCTTCCCTCCAGCTGCCTTTCTCTGCAGAGAGAAAGAGAAAAAATAATAATAGCTCACATTTATATAAGGCACCTAGCACAGTTGATAGACTGTGGGGCCTGAGACTCAAAACACTTAGGAGCTGTGTGACCCTGGGCAAGTTACTTAACCCTATTTGCCTCAGTTTCCTCATTTTAAAAAAAAATGATCTAGAGAAGGAATTGGCAGCCCACTCCAGTATCTTTGCCAAGAAAACCCCAAATGGTGTCATAGGCACAATTGAAACCGAACAGCAACAATATTTATTTAGTTCCTTAGGTTTGCAAACACCTTTACAGATTATTTCATAATGAAAATAAAAATATTCAGTTTACATTCCAAAGTGATCATGGAATGACACTTCCCTCGTCAGCCACATTTGAGGGAAGGAGTGTTCATGTGTCTCCCTATGTCTCTTCTACCCACTCTTTTTTTTTTTTCTTTTTGGAAGGCAGTTGGGGTTGTGACTTGCCCAAGGTCACAGTCTGGTTTTTGTTTTAAGTGTCTGAGGCTGGATTTGAACTCAGGACCTCCTGACTCCAGGGCCAGTGCTCTATTTACTGCACCACCTACCCTTCCCTCCTCTACCTGCTCTTAAACACTTGTCCCTAATGCTACCTGTCCTTCCGTCTCCAGTCTGGAGAATTGCTTGTTGCCTGTGTGTCATTCTCCCTGGCACATACAGTAGGCCGAGTACTAGAAACAGAGTATTTGAAGTAAAGACAGAGAAGCTTCCCTTAGTTGTTCACAAAACACAGAAGTGGAGCAGCCTGGGGCCCTTGAGGTCCTGCGGCAAGTAACGTGGCACCAGAAGAGAGGCCTTGGGTTGGAATCTGAGATCTGGCACTTACAACTGCGGTGACCTCTGACCAGTCACTCTGTCCCTCTTGGCTTCAGTTTCTTCTTCCGTGAGGTCCCTTCCAGCTCTGAATCTATGAGCCTAGAATCTCACTGTCAAAGAGTCACAAGAGTCTCCCCAGTTCCAAGTCCAGTACTCTATCCACTAAGCCACCCTCCCCCTGTTGTCCAGGATCATCATTTTACTGAGGAGGAAACGGAGGCCCAGAATGGAAAGTGCCTTGCCCAAGGTTATAACTAGTAACTATGAGAGCTTCCTAAGAGCCTACTCTCCTAATTCCAAATCTGGTGCTCTTTCTACTGTTGCTGGGACCTTCCTTGTCTCCCTCAAGTGAAAATTTTCTCCCCCTCCTCGGATTTCTCATAGCACTTTGCCTTGATTTCTCCTTTGCATTTATTTCGCTGTCCTGTGTAGCATAACTTTTAGTGTACACATTTTCCCTTAGGAGATTGTAAACTCCTTGAGAAGCGGGGTCTTTGTGGTATCTGTCTTTGTATCCTCAGTTCCTGGCACAGTGCTTTGCACATAGTTTGTTGAATGGGACTTTCCCTGAAGTGGATAAGGCCATGAAAAATCCCTAGGATCCCTGTAGTCCCAGGGCCAGGGGCCCCATAAGAATCATAGTATTTATCAGACTGCTTGTAGAACTGCAAGTAAGTCTTGGAGAAATGTCCCACCACCATTGTCTACCCCAGGTATAAGGATGGAGGCAGAGTACCCCCACTGGGCCTTGCATTGGTTAGAGCACTGGAGGTCTCCATACCTAGGACAGAAAAAGAAGTACTTAACAAACTTCAGTAAGTATTAATTAGGCACCCACCATGTGCTAGGCACTAGGGATACAAAACCGGAAGTGAAACAGTTCTTGCCTATAAAACAAACTAATATTTTTACAGATATGTACAAAATAAAAGAATAATTGGAGGTTTTGGAGGAGGAATTCACAGGCATCTGGGGGGAATCAGAAAAGGCCTCATGTAGAATGTGGCATTTGTGCTGAGCCTTAAAGGGAACTAGTTTGGGAAGGAGGAGGTACCTTGTAGGCAGGAGGATAGCCTGCGTAAAGACAGCATCCAGAGATGGAGGGGTGTTGTGAAAAACAGTGAGAAATAGAGTCCAGCAAGGGGAGTAAGATGTATTAAGACTGGACAGGCTAATTTGGAGCCAGGTTGTAAGAAGGGTTTATATTTGATTCTAGGTTGACAGGGTGCCACTAGTTTATTGGTTAGGTGACTGATGTGATTGGGCCAGCATTTGAAGGAAATTATTTTGGCAGTGATGGAAAGAATGAATTGGAATGGGAGAAGCTAGAGGTGGGGAGATGACTTGAGAGTCTATGACGGCCTGAACTGAGTGAAATGACAAGCCTTTGTGAGTGAAAAGAAGGGGGATGTTTGAAAGTGATTGTAGAGAGTCAGAAGGCATCCAGGCTGCTGCTTGCCTCGGCTGGGGGCACCCCCCAGGGCCTGGTGTGGCTTTAGTGCAGAACCTGGACTAACCCTCCTAGCACCTGTTAGGAAGGAACCTTACGAAGAACCACTGTGGGAAGACACCTCACCTGGGGGTTAGTGTCATTCCAGTATGTGACTATGTGCTTCACAGGGGAAAAATGAAAACATCCAGACTCTTTTCAAAGGGATGTGATGCTGGAAAATTATGGGAAACTTGTCTCCCTAGGCAGGTAGATGGTACAGTGGATAGAGTACTGTGTTTAGAATCAGAAAAACTCATCTTCCTGAGTTCAAATCTACCCTCAGAGGCTTACTAGTTGTGACCACCCAGGGCAAGTCACTTACCCCTGTTTGCCTCAGTTTCCTCATATGTAAAATGAATTGGAGAAGAAAATGGCAACCACTCCAGTATCTTTGCCAAAAAAACCCCAAAATGGGGTCATGAAGAGTTGGACATGACTGATAATGACTGAACAACAAAGATTTCCCTGGGTTTTCCAGCCTCTAAACCTGATCTCCCTGCTGGAACAGTGGAATGAACTATTATAGGTCCTAGATTTTCAGGGCACTGAGAAAAGACCTCAAGAGACTCCTGCTCAGATCCCAGGGTATTAACTGAGAACAAGCATTCATGTGAAAAAGTGGACCCTTTGTAAGATAGAGACTCCCATGGAGCAATTTCAGAAACATTCTTAAAAAATGGCTTATCAATATGAAGAATTATCAGAGGAACCAAAAAAAGTGATTCTGAAGAAATCTCCTCCCCAAAAGAAACATTCCAACCAAATAACTGAAAATTGGTAAAAGAAAATTGCCAGAGGGGGCATAACCCAGAAATATAATAAATATAGGAGAAACTTGGGTGCAATCTCAAGTCTTGTTACCTACCAGTGAGAGAGTAAAGGAAGGAGAACTCATAAGCATGCTATCCATGCCAAAAAAAAAACCCCAAACAATGAAGTTCATATTGAACATCAGAGAACTTACATTGGAGGAAAACTCTATCAGTAATGAATGTGGGAAAAACTTTAGATGCATTTCATTATTTATCCAACTTCAGAGAATCCATACTGGAGAAAGACCGTATAAATGTAATGAATGTAGAAAGGACTTCAGTTTGAGTTTCCAATTTATTCAGCATCAGAGAATTGATACGTGAGAAAAACCCTATGGATGTGAAGAATATGAGAAATCTTTCAGTGTTCATCCTTTATTCAACATCAGGAAATTCACATGGGAGAGAAACCATAAAAGGGCAGTGAATGTGGGAAAAGCTTCAATCAGAGCTCATTACTTATTCGCCATCTCACTGAGGAGAGAACGTCTAAGTGTCAGGAATGTGAAACAGCCTTCAGTCAGAGCTCCCAACTTAGTAAGCATCACCAATTCATTCTAGGCAGAAACTTGCAAATGTGATGAATGTAAAATAACAAGGCTCACAAGTGATTAAATTAAGCAAAGACATCTTATTCAGTTATACAGGTATTTATTAATCATCAACAATGTGCAAGTCACTGTGGTGAATGCTAGAAATGAAGGCACACTAATAATTTTGTTTCAAAGTTTTAGGAAAAGTACTAGAAATTTGAGGAGAAAGAGACAATTTTCATGTGCCTGAGACACAGCTCCTACTTTCTAGTTATTTATAGTCCAATGGAAGAGCTAAGAAACAAATACAAATCTCTACAATACAAGGTAATGTGTTAGAAGTGTCCCGTAAGTGGATTGAATTCCATTATTGGAGTGCAAAATAAGGAGGGTTTTGTTTTGTTTTGTTTTCAGGTGAGGTCATCAGGGCACGGCCCTTGAAGTAGGTAACATCTGAGCTAGAGTTTGAAGGATGGCCAGAATTTTATTTTGTGATAATAATAGCCCCTACAGCCCAGGGTTGTTGTGACAATCTAATGTGATAGTAACCGCAAAGCATTAATCACAGTGCCTAGCACATAGTAGGTGTAATATAAACGTTAGCTATTATTAGCTTCAGGGTTCCCTAAACCCTGAAGTTTTGTCTGAAGGGTGCACTTTCATAATTGCAGAAGTAGTTGGTCATCTCCCTTTGTCTCCTGCCCTTGAACAGGAATGTTTTCTCATTCCATAACAAGCAGACCCTGCCAGCAGCATGGCAGCTACTCCCCCAGAGTCCTCCCTTCTCTTCCTTGTACGATTCCCCTTTCTCTCCCCCTCTTTGGACTATGAAAGTTGTTACTTATTTATCCTAATTTGCCTCAGAGTGCTTCTGATTTACTTTGTGCCATAAGCAGGCCTGAAATAGATAAAAACTAAATCTGTGCCCTAGAAAGTTTGGAGGGGGGGAAAGAAGGTTATTGTAGAAGTAGAAATGACAAGATTTGGCAACTGGTTGGATATGTGGGGTGAGAATATCAAGATTATGAATCTGCATAACAGGAAGGATGGTGACGTTTGGATAGAAAGATAGTTGTGTTGATTTTGAGATGTGTATAGGACATCCATTTCATAACATCCAATATCTCGGTGATGCAGGTCTGGAGCTTAGGAGAGAGTTATATAAATCTGCGGGTTATATAAATCTGGGAATAGTTTATGTAAAAATGATCGCTGAATGCATGGGAGAATGATAAGAGCATGTAGAGAGAGAAGAGGGCCCAGGACCAAACCTTCAAGAATACCAGCATTCAGGGGGCATTTTGATCCATCAAAGGAGACTAAGGGTGGCCCAGACAGGAGAAGTAGAGTAGTGTCGTGAGAACTCAGAGAGGAGACAGTCTGCAGAAGAAGGCGGTCAGCAGCATCAGATGCTGCAGAGAATCCAAGAAAGAGGAGGATTGACAAGGGGGCAGTAGATTTGGAGATTAAGGGATCATTGGGTAATGTTGGAGAGAGCAGTTTCAGTTAAGGGATGAGGCCAGGAGCCAGACTGCAAAGGGCTGAGAAGTGAGTGAGAGGAAAGAATGTGTAGGCAATAGGTGTAGACTGGTTTGTTTTTTTTCTAAGAGTTTGACTAAGGAGGGACAAAGGATAATAGTTTGAGGGAATAATAGTATCTACTGATAATTTTCTAAGGATGGGGGAGAATTGGACACATTCATATGTTGGGAAGAGGAGGGGTTGTTGTGAGGGTGATTATTTAAGCAAGATTCATGTCGATTGATTGGCACCTGTTATTTTCTTCCAGAACAACTGGGTCCCAGTACTAAGATCTCTCTTCCATCCTACTGCAGGACATGACCTAAACAGCTGTTACATCCCAGCACCTTAAATAAAAACCTTTCCCTTTTTAACATGAGATGCCTATGACATTTCTGTTTTAGATCAGTTCCAGACTGGTGTTGATACCCTTCTGTCCAGGATGGTATTTGTGGTATTGGCAAAGTGAGTGGGGGTGAGGAAAGGATTGTGGAGCAGCAAAGGATTGGACAAGATGGTCTACAGCTGAAGACTTTAATGCTCTGAGGCCTAAGCCCTCTGATTGTGGGCAGGATGGGGTGGCCTTTGTTCCCTTCACCTCAAGTGAGAGGTTTCATGCATATGGGCCTCCCTTCTCTTCCCAGGTGCTGATCCTCTTATACATCGCAGACTGGATGGTGCACTGGATGTGGGGCCGGGGTTTGGACCCAGACAACTTCTCCATCCCATACTTGACAGCTTTGGGTGACCTGCTAGGCACTGGACTCCTGGCCCTCAGCTTCCACGTTCTCTGGCTCATCGGGGACCGAGACACAGATGTCGGGGACTAGCTTTCACCCTTCCACCTTCATCGCCTTGTATTTGATTTTATTTCTTTTTGTTTTCTCCCCATCCTCCTTTCTAGGACTTCACTTTGATATTGAATTCTCATTATTTTCAATGGGAATTTTTAATATGTCAAGCTGAGTTTGTACAGTGAGCATTTAGGAAGGCTAGATTGACTGAGAAAAACAATATGAGTCAATTTTGAGACAATCACCAAGTGCAATTTCATGGTGGGTGCCTCCAAGCAGGATAGGGAATATCTTTCTGGGAAATAGGGACAGGGAATCCAACCTCAGTAACCACGTGTTTGACTAATAGGGGAGCACTTTGTGGGTGGACTCTGGCTTTCTTGGTTAATGATGGTGATAATAAAATCATCCCCTTATTTCCTTGAAAATAGATCATAAGAAACGGGCGGAGGGGACAACTGGTCCCTAGCCCTCTTTTCTGCTGCTGAAATTTGGCCCCCCTAACGAAAGTGAAATGGGTTAACTGCTCCCATTCTGGCATGTCCCTCACCCCATAACTGTTAGGTACCACCAGTAAGCTGTCCCACTGTTCTCAAATTGCCTAACACTCCCTGGAAGAAGCAGATAGTGGCTTGGTCACCCTTTGCCAGCCATAAATTCTTCCAGTCATTCAAATTCTGATACCCACATCCTCTCAGGGCTCAAACAATAGGCTGCGTGTCACTTCTTCCCTCTCCTCTTGTCCATTGTACCCACTCCTTGTCCACGTTTGAATACACCCTGCTCTCTGAGTGAGCCAAGGGGCTGGGGTCAGGAGCTGGTTCTATGGTTGGAGAGTTTTGGGGAGAAAGTTCTACTTCCCCCTCTGTGCTTAAAATGACATGGAGTCAACTAAGGCTTTGTGGTTTCCTTAGCAGCACCTCCCCTTCCCCCCTGCCCTCTCACTGTCACTTTCCTTCTCCTCAGCTTCTGTCTTAGAGCATTCCTTCATTAATTCATTTATCCAACAAATATTTATTGAGTACTCAATGTACAAAGCCTGGAAGAACAGTCTCCTCCTAGACGAGCCCCCCAGGAAGCTGATCTCCTTTTTTCCCCACATCATCATCTCTTCGTTACCTAAAACCTTGCCTCCCCACTTCCTTTGGTCTTAGAGACAGAACCTGCCCTTGAACCTGGCAGTGAGAGAGGACTTCTTGAACCTGAGTTTCACCAAACTGTCTTCCCTCTTTTTCTGTGTTTTGGTTCCTACCTCTTCCCAGCCCTGTCCACAACCAAGGTGCCCAACCTGCTTCCTCCATCAGGGGTTCTTGGCTTTCCTCCCAGGTGGATGCCGGCTGCAGCCAGCAAGAGCCTAATTGCCCCTCCTCACACTCCCATCCCTTGACTCCTGCCCATTGGGCACCCAAGAGAATCCAGAATTGGTAGTCTGGACCTCACCCAGTTGCTGCTGTTTTTCTCTGGAAGGAAACTGGGGTTCTCAGCATCTCCTCCATGTATTGCTCTAGACCAGATCAGGGATCCAGGGAAAATCAAACACATATACTCATGCATGTATGGATCTGGGCATTTGGATGCAGGTGCTGCTCTGCTTCTTTGTTCTAGGGATTTCCCACATAATCTTCCTTCTTAGCCAAGAGGATGGTGGGTAAAGGAGACACCTGTTTCATCTCCACTCCCAACTTCTCCTACCCCCATCTCCTGGATTGTCCTAGGGGCTGCCATGGCAAGAGCCCCATCTCTTACCGATACCACTCTCATCACTGGGACCTTCCACTGAATTTTCTGGAGCAAGCCTTTGTTCTTAATCACTCATCCTAGAATTAGAATTCTAGTCGGAAGTAACTTCCATGGTCATCTGTCTACTCTGGGCTATGTCCAGCAAAGCGAATTCATCACTGCTTTGGACTTGTCTTCCCTGCTTCCCCTGCCTGATCCCTCTCATTCCTCCACTACCCTCTCCTATCTTCTCTACACAAACAGCAAAACAAACCCCCTCCAGAGGTCATCCCTCTTCCAGCTTCCCAGTTTGGCCAGCTTGTCCAACTCATTTTTCCCTCATCCACAGAGTCCTGTTTGGATCAGTGAGTGGACCCTCCTCCACCCTCAGGTCCTGGGTATGTCGCCTCCTACAAGAGGCGAAGAAAGAGGGACTGTGGAGTGAGAGAATATCATTGAAAGTGCAAATGCATCCAAGGTTTCTTTCCCCAACTGTGCATGTACTTTAGACCTGGCTGCAAGGAGCAATGTTGGTTTACTCTTGTATTCTTAAAAAGTTCCAAGATTGTGTCTTAAGAGAATTATTTATAGTTGCTATAACTGAATTGACAAATGTCAACTTAACTGATAAATTATATTTGGTAAAATAAAGAGGACATTTATTTAGGTTGTGGGTGATTACTTGCGTCTGGGTAGAGGAAACTTTTGTTCTGAGTAGGAAAGAGAAAAAACCAACATCAGTGAGTACAATGAAATCTCAACCATAGACCAGTCCTTCAATGAGGGCCTGCACTACTAATATGGCTAGCAAGGAGGAATTATTTTAGAAATGAGAAAGAATATTCAGAAAAGTTTAGTGACTTGCCTACAGTCACACAGTTAAAAAATGTTAAGATTGAGACTTGAACTCAAGTCTTCTGACTCCAAGGGTAATAATGCTCCCTGTAATGTAAATCAACAAGGATTTGTTGAGTTACCTAATGTCCCAAGGACAAGTAGGTATTTAAAGTGTGAGACAAGATCTTTATCCTCCAAGGGCTCATGATCTACTTGAGGCCTATCTACTGTGCCCAACAAGGTGAATGTCCTGAGCCCCAAATCTGTTTCTGCAAGGCCCAGTATTAGTAAAATATACCCAGATTAGCTCGATGACATCACCAGATCTCTCTGATGAGACTTTTAAAGCCTAATGGAAAGGACAAAACTGGTTGATGTGATGTGTTCAGAGCTCTCCTAAAGCTATTAACTGTCAGAGATCAGCCCTGCTTTTTAGGAGCTGGAAATCTGGGAGTCAAAAGCCAGCACTCAGAGCAGTTAAATAATTTATCCCCAGGGAGCAAACCCATGATGCCTGGGCAGAGATAAGAACCAGGGTCTTCTGACAATCCAGCATTCTTGACATAGAAGTGTAAGAAGTGGAATGAGAGTTGTCACCATCTCCCCTTGTGGAAGAAGGAACCCACCTTCTGAGTTAAAAAGGGGAAGGCTGGTACTTTCCCAGTGGTATTTCTTCTGCCTCTGAGGACAGAAAAAATAAATTATATCAGGCCTCAACTCCACAACTCCTTCCAGTTAAATGGATAGCTTATCTCTCTTTATTGGGGTCATAGGCTGCCTGACTCCTCAGGCATTCTCCGCTATAATCTGAGAAGCCATCTCCTCCCTAAATCCAAGTACATCAGTGTACAGCTTATTTTAAAACACAACCATTTGTTATCTTGGAGAGATGGGGTGCTCCCTGTTCCTTCAGATGAAAGTTCTCTTCTCTTCAGCTGTCCTGAGTCTCAGAAACAGTCTAGAAGCAATCCTGCTCCTAGTAATTCTCATTTCATTTGTAGTGGGGAAAAAAAGAAGTATTGTTTGGTAAGAATGAAGCAGTGGATTAAGAATCAGGAAGACCTACCCTCTGCTGATTCCATTTGACACTGGTCATGCCAACTAACCTGTCTGGGCCTTAGTTTCCTCATCTGTGAGATAAGGATGAGATTTCCTGCTCCTATTGACTTCTTAGTATACTGTACACTAGAGATGTCAAATGTTAGACCCCCAGGCAGCCCACCACACCCACTGGTACTTTCCAAACCAGGTTGAAATGTAATTGGGAAATATTTTATAAAATAAATAAAAATAAAATAAAACAAAAATAATATTGCATTTTAAAACTAAGTCAATATGTAGTCCACAGAGATCCTTATGTGTCAATCAGTGGCCTTGATTTCTATTTGAGTTTAACGTGACTCCTGGACATGATTTAATAGGTAAAAGACCTATTCTGTCCAAGGAAGACTCGACATGGTATTGGCCGTGTTGAGATGGCCCTGCCAGAGCAGGAAAAAGGCTGGTGTACCGAAGACAAAGTATAAAAATCACAACCATTTTCTGTCCCTTGGAACTTGAATCTTCATATTCTCTGAAGAGTCAGGTTTTCAGATGTTAAAAATAGCTTGCAAGGGGCAGCTAGGTAGCACAATAAATAGAGCACCAGCCCTGGAGTCAGGAGGAGCTGAGTTCAAATCCGGTCTCAGACACTTAACACAAAAAAACTAGCCGTGTGACCTTGGGCAAGTCACTTAACTCCAATTGCCCTACCTTCCCCCCTCCAAAAAGCAAAAAAAATACAAATAGCTGCATTTGTAGAAGTGATAGTTAATGAGTAGCAGCCTCAGAGCCACTGAGATCCAGGTTTGAATCCTGCCCCTGATTCACACTAGCTGTGTGAACTTGCACTTGGTCTCTCACTGCCCTAAACAACTCCTGAGGATGCCAAGATGCCAGCTTGCATTGGTAAAGAGAGTTTCCTCACCCACAAGTTCCTGTACTAAAGAAGTCACAGATCCTGTCTCTATCCCCATCTGCTAATAGCTCCCCTTGTGACCTTGTGTTAGCATCATGAGTAAAAAACATAAAAAGAGAGAACTAGACATCCCAGTTAGGGGAAGTAATTTTTATTTGAAGAGTGTCACTGAGGCTGGATGGGCTGAGGATAAAGCTCCAGAAATGTATGTCTTATTCAAAAATGGGTGAGCAGTGGTAAATAAAAGGGACTAAAGTGTGAGGATGGCTGAGTATCACTATATTAAGAAGTGATACCCCTGACAGGAGCCAGGGGGGTAAACATAGTGGAGAACGTTTAAGGAAATAGCATCAGAGACAGAAATAGGATTCATGTGATCTTTGGCAAGCTCTAGATAACACCTGGAAATAGAGAATGAGTTAAGGAATGAGATTTCCCATACCCATCATGGAGTTATGTCAGTGACATACTGCAGTTAGGCAGGCATAGGCTGGAGCTGTCTATCTGCCCCAAACAAAGAAGCTAACAGTTCCCTGGCAATTTCTTCTTAAAAGGTGAAAACCAAGGGCCAGCTAGGTGGCACAGTGAATGGAGCACTGGCCCTGGAGTCAGGAGGACCCGAGTTCAAATATGGCCTCAGACACTTAGAGAGCCACTTAACCCCAATTGCACTCCAAAAAAGAAAGTGTCTTCTTATTGGGGCAGCTAGGTGGCACAGTGAATAGAGTACCAGCCCTGGAGTCAGGAGGACCTGAGTTCAAATCCAGCCTCAGACACTTGACACACTTACTAGTCATGCGACTTTGGGCAAGTCACTTGACCCCAATTGCCCTCCAAAAAGCAAAAAAAAAAAAAAAGAAAGAAAGAAAACCAAGAATTTCCAAGAACTTCTGGTTTGGAAGGACATTCAGAGGTCATCTAATCTTCTCTCTTCTTCAGTTTCTCCATCTGTGAAGAGAAAATAATAATGGTACCTGCTTCTCCAAGAAGATGACATCTATGAAGTGCTTTAAGCACCACATAAATGCTAGTTATTATTATTATTAACATGATTTAATTCTTAGTCCCTCCTATCCTGCACAAGAATCCATCAACAATCCTTGTGTTGCCCCAGGCTTTGCTTGAAGACCTCTGGTGAGGAAGGGCCCCCTTCTAAGGAAGCCCATCCCACTCTGGGATATCTAGTGGTAGGAACCCCCTCAAACTCAAATTCCTATCTTTGTAACTCCCATGCATTCCTCCTAATTCTGCCTGTTAGGACCAAGCAGCATAGGCCTAATCCTTCCACATGACATCTCTTGCAGACGGCAATCATGTGCCCCCTAAGGATAAACATCCTCAGTTCCTGTAACTGATCTTCATAAAGCACAAACTCAATGCCCTTCACCATTCTGGTGACGCTTCCAAGCTTATCATTCACTGTCCTTCCTAAAATATGACACTCAGAAATGAAGATAGTACTTTAGACATCATCTGACCAGAGCACAGCACAATGGGATGATCCCCTCCCTAGACTTTAATATTAACACTTACTGGGGCATCTAGGTGGTACAGTGAATAGAGCACCGGCCCTTGAGTCATGAGGACCTGAGATCAAATCCGACCTGAGACACTTAATACCTACTAGCTGTGTGACCTTAGGCAAGTCACTTAACCCCAATTGCCTTGCCTTCTCCCCTCCAAAAAGCAAAGATATATGTGTGTGTGTATTGTGTATATATATATATATATATATATATATATATATATATATATATATAT
>NW_027187372.1:32047859-32087140 GCF_028583685.1 Petaurus breviceps papuanus | reverse complement strand
TATATATATATATATATATATATATATATATATATATATATATATATGTATATGTATACATATATATAAACACTGAAAATTTTTTAAAGACTTCTTTTGTTTTTACATTACCTTCATTTCAAAACACATCCCTCCCCTTCTATCCAATGAGCCATCTCTTGTAACAAAGAATAAAAAATACATGGATGGGAAGAGAGAAAAATCAACAAAACTAACCAATACATCAACCAAGTATGACACCTAGAGACCCCTCCCCCACATCTGCAAAGAAGGGAAGGTTGATTCTCTCATCTCTTCTTTGGGGACAAGCTTAGTAATGATGTCTGTCTTAATGAAGTCTGAGGTCACGAGTTTCTTTGGCAGCCACATCACACACTGGACTCATTCTGAATTTGTAGCGCACCAAAATCTACAAAACTTTTGGAGACAAATTTCTTTCTAGCCATGCCTTCCCCACCTTGTACTTTTCAAGTTGATTCTTTGAACCCAGGTATTAAAATTTCATTTCTTAGTTTTTAGCCCAGTATTCTAGCTTGCAGAGAAGTCTTTTTGTATTCTGCACCATCCTGTATATAATAGTTGTCACTTCCAGCTTTGTGTTATCTCCAAATCTGATAAACTTTCCATCTATGGGGCAGCCAGGTAGCACAGGGAATAAGAGCACCGGCTCCAGTGTAGGGATGACCTGGGGATCGAATCCAGGCTCAGACACTTAGCACCCACCCAGAAATACCTTGCCGTGTAACCTTGAGCAAGTTACTTAACCCCAATTGCTTAGGCAGCCAGGTGGCTCAGCAAGTAAAGAGCACCAGCTCCAGTGTCGGGATGACCTGGATCAAATCCGGGCTCAGATACTTAGCACCACACCCAGAAATAACTGGCCATGTAACCTTGAGCAAGTTACTTAACCCCAATTGCTTTATTTCCATCTATATATCTTAATCTAACTTGTAGTATGGATATAATTCTTATCAAGAAAGTTGGTTACTAGAGTGGAAACAATAGGAACCCTGGATATGTTACCATGCCATCTTAGAATTTGTGATCTAAAAAGAGAGGAAAGTATTGGCTGACATATGCTGCAGATTTGGGGAAAGCAGAAAGCAGCCTTCAGAGTATTAATAGGAAGTGAAGACAGATTCCCACAGCCTAAAATTCTACTGAGGAAGTCAATACAGAAGATGAGAAACTCTCAAGAATGAAAGTCTAAAGATACAAAAATAGACAATTTCAAAAAGAATGGGAAAAAGGAATTGTCTAAAGATACTTCTTTAGATACACAGGGAATGGATTAATAAAGAAAACATTCAAAGAGAAATGGTAGACTGATGGAAAATATTTGCATCAATATCACTATTTCCAAAACACACATGGAATTGAGAGATAAAAAAACCTAGAGCCATTCTCCAGTACATAAATGGTCAAAAGATATGAACAGTTTTTAATTTGTTTTGGGTTTTTTTGCTTTTTGGAGAGCAATTGGGGTTAAGTGACTTGCCCAAAGTCACACAGCTAGTAAGTGTGTCAAGTGTCTGAGGTCACATTTGAACTCAGGTCCTCCTGACTCCAGGGCCGGTGCTCTATTCACTGTACCACCTAGCCACCCCAATATGAACAGTTTTTAAAAAAAGGTTAGCAAACCATAAATGACTTCATGAAAACTTGCTCCAAATAACTAATTGTAAGAGAAGTACATGTCAAAGCAACTCTGAGGATTTTACCTCATTTCATTCAACTTTGGCAAAACAACAAACAACAACAACAAAACATTGATTGTTTAATCAATGCTGGTGAAACTGTGGGAAGGCAGGTACCTACTCTAGTTGGTGGATCTGTGGAATAGCTCAACTATTCTGAATTTCAATTTGGAATTATGCAAGAAAAGTAATTAAAATGTTTGTACCGTTTGATCCAGCAACCTCTCTACCAGGCGATACATCCTTAAGGAGGGCATATTCTAATGGGAGACTACATAGATGATAAATATAAAGTATATGGAAGGCAACCTCAGAGAGGAAGGCATTAGAAGCTGGAGAGATTCTAATTAGGGGAGACAACACACATTATTTTTTAACATTATTCTAAAAGAAGAGTGAATATCTAAAAAAGAAACATTGGTTACCAAGAACTAATATGGCTTCTTCAGGAGCAGGTAATGTCAGACTAAACTAATTTCCCTTTTATACATGGTCACCACACTGGCAGATTAGGGAAATACTGAGCATGGTCCACCTAGATTTTTTGTGTTTTTTAAAAAATAAATTTTCATTGCTATATTTTGCTTATATACCACCATTTCTCAATACATCCTTCTCTTCTCTCCTACACAGTGACCCAGCCTTGTAACAAAGAATCTTTTAATAGGGAAAAAAAAAGTAGTTCAGCAAAAAAATAACCAACACATCAACCACATCTGATGGCATATATGATATTCTATACCCATAGTCTCCACCTCTTCAAAAAAGAGAGGAAGGTACATTTTTTCATTTCTTTTCTGGAGCTAAGTTTGGTTGTTTTATTTACATGATATCCAGGGGTGGTTATTCTTTCCATTTACATTTTTGTAGTCATTGTACATATTGTTTTACTGGGGTTTTTCTTCTTTCTCATGGTTTTTTCCATTCATTATAATTCTTCTATGCAACATGACTAATGTGAAAATGTGTTTAATAGGAATGTATGTGTAGAGCCCATATCAGATTGCAAGTCGTCTTGGGGAGGGAGCGGGGAGAAAGTTTAAAACTTATGAAAGTAAAATGTTGAAAACTAAAAATAAATTATTTGATTTTTTAAAAAGATGCAAGTTAGGCTTGGCCTAGGCACTACCACATTCAACTGTAGGCCTAGGCCCATTTCTGTTTTTTTCCTGTCACTTGACTTGAAGCATTAGTCAGGAGAGAAGTCCTTGGCAAAAAGCCCTATGAATCTGTCAGCCTCCCTCTCAGGAAGGTTGCTTGGGCATCTTGCTGGAAACTGTTCAACTAGGCCCCTGATACTTAACCAAGCTGCTCCCCTCCCCCAAAGCCCCATATATTCCAGGGCTTGGCTACCAGCACTTGGAAGGGTCTGAGTCAGCCTGGTTCTGCTCTGGTGCCCTCACTCCTTGCTTCTACCCCTAGATAAAACTTCAAGACTGGCTATCGGAAAGTCACAAGGTACCTTGTCAATCATTTCTAAAAGTTTGTCTGTTTTGTATGAAATATTTCACTGAAGGAATGGAATAGGGATAAGGTGGGAAGGATAAGGACAAAGGGCTTCCTGAAAACATACCCTAATCCCCAGGGGAGTCAATACCCTCAGGTTTGACACTGTCCAAACATTTATCTGGCATGGATATGACTGGTCAACAGATAATGAAGGAAAAGCCAAGAAGCTGGCTAGAATGAATGCAAAATTTATTGGTGAGTGAGTACAAATTTACCTAAACTTCTGTATCTAATTGCCCCCAGACTATGCTTGCTCTATGTTCCATTGACCTAGGACATCCAGCCTGCTGTGTGTAACCCCCCTCCACCTCCTTCCACTTCTTGCTCTAGGAACGGTAATCAAATCAAAACGACCATCAGTTTTGGAAGGGAATTCTCAGTTGACTGCCTTATGGTTACCCACACTATCTCTGTGATTCCCCACAATATGTGACTTGCCCAGGGTCAAAGAGTTAGTAAGCGTATCTGGCTGAATTTGAACCCAGGTCTTTCTGACCCAAGTCCATCACTGAATCTGCTGCATAACCTCTCTGCCCCTAGCAAAAGAGGAGGAAGATCTTTAACACATCGAGTAGATCCCCTGATGGATTTACTAAGGCAAAGCAAGAATGCCTGGATAGGGAACCCTAAGGGATTAATTTTGTACTGCTGGAGGCAGCAATTCTCACTCATGGAATTATGGATATACAGAAGTGTAACACCAACCCTAGGCTCACTCCTTCAACTCTCACTTGCCTTGGAAGGTCAAGTTTCCAAAGGGACAACTTCTACCTCTGGTTCTAGTATTAACTCTGTGTGTGATTATACTTGGTACTTTCTAACACTTACTCAGCACCGTAGCTCACAAGTTCCCAGTGATTTACTTTCCCATTAATTAGCAAGTTTAGTCAATTAGCTCATAGAAAAGGAATTTACACAAATGTCACAGCAAGAATAGTAGATACAAAGGCCCCCAACACCTGTGGTACATCCTACAAATACCCACAGAATCCTTGGGAAGGAGAGTGGGAGCAAATTTACCATGGTAGTAAAGGCACATGCATAGGGAATCTGTGTGGCCAGGAAAACTCCTAACTATGGAGCTGCAGGGCCATGCTGTCCTTTCTCTCTCCAGAGAGCACTCACAAAGTTTGCTGTGGGATATGGGGTTAGAGAGGGACAGGTGACTCTTCTAGGCCTGTTCTTCACAGGGCATAGCATCTCTGCAGGATAAGTCTATCTGCTGCTGGGTTGAGCCAGAAAGATTTCCCCACTCCTGGGATGGCTCCTTACATGGTGTGACATCAGTGGTAGGTTGATTCCCAGGACTCCACAGACTCACTCTTTGATAGGGAGCTATAATATCCAACACATCCAACCTCAGGCTCAGCTGGAGTGTGACTGTGTTCTTTCAGAAAGGTCAGAAATTCTTTATGTAAGATTGTCAGAAGTCATTCCAATTCTGTTTCCTTAGGGCCTCAGCGCTGATATTTGTCACCTCCCAGGCAGGTGGTGAGAGACAGACAGCTTTTCATCTTCTTGGCCATTCTCCCCGATTCATGGATGGTGAAGGATATCATCCTAACTTATGGTGAGCATGCCAGAACATTTCTCTGACTCCTGTCCTGTCTCACATAAATAAATGGCTTAAGGCAAAGGTAGTGAGTATCTGTTGGAGAAGAAGGAACAAAGTGCATCATCTCTGCTGCTTTTTTCTAATGCAATTGAGCCATTCATAGTCTCAGACCCAATATTTGATTGATACCTAAAAGGGCATCATGCAAATATAATTTTTAAAATGTATTGTTATTCTGAACTTGACAGACACCTACACATGTGACTATTTCTATCTACAAAAAATAGTTTTTGTTTTTGCTTTTTGGAGGGGAGAAGGCAGGGCAATTGGGGTTAAGTGACTTGCCCAAGGTCACAAGGCTAGTAAGTGTTAAATGTCTGAGGCTAGATTTGAACTCAGGTCCTCCTGACTCCAGGGCCACTGCTCTATTCACTGTGCCATGTAGCCACCCCTAAATATTTTTTTAAAGCATTGTAAAGGAAACCACCTGACCCTTCTTTTCATTGCTCCTATTGATCCTCAATTCTGCTCAGATATAAAGGGAGCATACTCCCACCAGAGTAACAAGAGTTACATGGAAGGGAAATTATGAATTCAGTTTGGGACATGTTGAGTTTGTGTTTATGGCAGAATATTCAAGTGGAGATACCTCATAGTCAGCTGGAGATATACAACTTGGAGATTTCTATTTAATCAGAAGAATATCTCAAAAACTTATTATTTCATGGGTGTGGGAACTCCTTCCACTGCTAAGCATAGTCTTGGAGAGTTACTCAGGCTTCAAAGAGGTTAAGGGACTTGGTCATGTTTGTGTAGGTAGCAAAAATCAGAGGTTCAATTTGAATCTAAATCTTTCTGTCACTGCTCTCTCAGTAATGCCACAGGACATCTCAACAACAACAACAACAACAAAAACAATTCACATAGAAGTGACTGTTGAAGCCATGGGACTAGTTCAGTTCACTAAGGAAAAAATGTACAGAGAGAATGTAGGGGTCATAGGACTGTGAGGATACTCATGATCAGGAGGTAGAAAAGCAAGAGGAAATGGAGAAAAAGGCATAATTAGAATGCATAAAGTATAGAGTCATGGAAGGCAAGAGGAAAAGATTTCCAGGGGTGAATGATCAACGGTATCAAATACCCAAGAAAGGTCAAGGAGAATGAGAACTGAGAAGAGGCCATTTGAAAGGGAGGTGGATGAGATAGCCTGTCTAATTTTGGTAGTTGACTCAAGACAGACTTACCCAGGGTAAATAGTAATTTAGGCCAAGTAGGCCAGAGAAAACAATGATTATCTTTAGAGTTAGTATAACTATGGTTTTTGGGCTCACGTCCTCCAAGAAGAATTCACTCAGAGTTCCCAAGGATGCTACTGCTCTCTTTTTTTTTTTTTTCTGGAAAAATGTATAAAAAGAACAGATTATTTCACATGCTAACAAACAAACATCCTGTTTCCTTTGGGGCCTTGCGGGTGGGTGAATATAACTATTCTGGCAGTAGGGAAAGGTAGTCAGAAATTTCTGTTGACTGATAAAATAAATACATTAGTCTTGCAAATAAGAGTAGAATATGATGATGAGTGAACAATATCAGCACCACAACCCCCCTTCCCACTACTAATGCCTTCCCCTTTCATATTACTTTCCATCAACTTTGTATTTATCATGCATATACCTAGTTATGTACATCTTGTCTCTCCATTAGTCTGTGAGAACCTTGAGAACAGGGTCTGTTTATGCCTCTCTTTAAAGGCCAAGGTCTCCCACCGCATTCAGGGCCATCTTCAGTCATCCTAATCGATATCTGGCCACTGGATCCAGATGGCTCCAGAGAAGAGGATGACCTTGCACAGCTCTCTCTCACTTAAATCCAATTCACTTGCATGTCATAACGTCACCTTCCTGATGTCATGGTCCTCTTCAAGAATGAAGGACAAATGACAACCCCCAGCACTTAGCACAGTGACTGACACACAGTGCTTAATACATATCTTCTGAGCACGAATTATGATCACTGTGGTTGGGACAGTGACTATGACACGGGAATAGGGAAACATCACTTGCCATTGGTTTATGTTGGTATGCCTTGTGTTACATATCACTCATATCCTATGGGCCAGTCCATTCAAGGGCTGGGATCTCAGGACAAGCTTTCCCTCAACTGCCTGACCTGGACATTAGATTTAAAGAATTTTCTGACAGGGATGTAGTAGAATACAATTCAATTCAACAAAGATTTTTGTCTGTACCTTGTAGCCTTAGCTTAGAAGTTTGTCTTGGCAATTGAGAGATTAAGTAACTCACCCATGGTCACACAACTAGGTCTTCCTGACTCGAAGATCAGCCCAGAATATCTGTTACACAACATAGTCATATTTTACAGCTGAGAAAATCGAGGCTCAGAAGGTCAGTAGACTTATCCATAATCCCCTGACTAGTGATTTATTAAAGCCAAGCCTTCAACCCAGGCCTTTTGACTCCAGGTTCAGGGCTTTTTCCATTTGGGCTGTCTCTTAAAGAGGTTCTCAGCCTTCTGAGATGGGCAGCCATGAGAAGGCCTGTCAAAGCACTTTCCAGCCCAAGGACAGAGACCTGTGGTTTCATTAGAATAGAGAACTTGGGGCGAAGAAACTCCCTATACTAGTGCAGGCAGGTACCTTCTCTGCAAGGTTTCTTAACATTTTTGTGTCAGTTTGGTGAAGCCCTACGAACTCCTCTGAATAAAATTTGTTGCCTGTATTCGTAATTGAAGGAAATGGTAAATTTCGGTTGAGCTCAGTGAAAATAAAGATGCAATTTTTTCCCCCTATCCAATTTAAAGACCCTCAGAAGCCCAAGTTAAAAACTCCCGTCTTAGACAATTGCCTAGATACCAGAGTCCAGAGAAGTTACTGGTTTATTTCTCACCTAGAGCTCAAACACATATCTTTCTGGTTTTGAAATCTGCACTCTCTTCACGTAAGCCAAATTACCTCGCACTTCCAGTCCAAACACTCTAGATTTCAATTTTGAACTAACGCTGGTGTTCCCGAAGAAACACCCTGCAGGAATTTAGTGACCCAGGCCCCCACGAAACTTTCAACACAATGACTACATTTCCCAAGAGGCCATTCGGGCGAGCATCTCCCTGCTTCTTATTTTCTATGCTACGGGGCATGCTGGGAAATGTAGTCCTGGGACCTCTCCCGCACGTGACGGGCAGGGGGTGGGCAAGTAAAAGGGTTGAGCAGAATGTGGACCTGGACTTGGACTTGGGTTTCTGGGAGCCTTGGCCGCTTCCCTTCTCGGCTCGGATCCGTTGCGTTACACGGGAAATCTGCCTCCCGGGCTTCGGTGAGTGGACCGAAGTTGGCCGCTTAGCCCTTGACTGGGGGGACTCCGTGGCGCCAGGCGGCATCCCGGAGCATCCTTCTTGGCCAGAGGGTTTAGGTTGGGAGAGGGAGGAAAAGTGTAGGGTGGTGCAGAGAGGGGGGTCAGCCCGGCCGCCTTCGCCCTGCGCGCCCCACCCAGGAAGCGTCTGTGGATGGCTGCAAAGTTTCCCTTTTTTCGCTTTCTCATCAGTGTAAGCCCCATCAAAGTGAGCGCCAGAGAAGTTCAAGCAGTTACTGTAACTTGAGGACTCTCCCGCCCCGTCCTCACCCCTTGTGATTTCGCGTCTCATCTCCCGAACTCCTACGGGCCATGGGCAGCCGAGACTACCTGTTCAAGGTGCTGGTGGTGGGAGACGCCGCGGTGGGCAAGACGTCCCTCGTGCAGAGGTACTGCCAGGACACGTTCAGCAAACACTACAAGTCCACCGTGGGAGGTGAGAGCCGGGGCGGGGAGAGGGGCAGCCTAACCCAGTTTAGGAAGCCTCTTCTGTCCCCAGCTCGGGATGGTGGTTTGGAGCAGGTGTCTTTGGGGCCAGGTGGGCAACTTGTGGCCCAGGTGCAGGACTGGATTGATTTGGGTAGTGACGTACCCTTGGCTCAGCTGGTGAAGACGATGAGAAGGGAGGCGGCCCAGAGTAGTTGCTAAGTTTTCAAAGTCCGACTGTACCTCCAGACCCAAGCCTCTTCCTGGGGGCCTCTCTGATTTTCAGGGCCAGACGTATTTTTATATTAGATTAAGGGAGTGTAGAAGGCAGCTGAGCTCTTTGGAAACTACTAATAACAGCAGCATACTTTTATATAAGTAGCCTGTGAAGGAGGTAATACAAATAATATTATCCCCATTTTACAGACAAGAAAGTGAGAAGTCAAATATCCATGAAGCTGGGACTAAAATTCTGATTCCAAAGGAAATATATTCTTTCCACTTCCCCACAAGGCCTTTTTTTTTTTTTTTTAGCTAGGGCTGCTGTCATAGCACACACAGGGGTCTCTGGCCCTCTGGGAGAATCTCTCAGAAATGGGGAAAGGCAGATAACTTGGGTGAACTAAGGAGGCTGAGTGGATGTGTATGATTCCTAGAAAGACTTTCAGAGAAGTGAGGGATCTTGTAGCTTTGTTTTAGGAGTCATGGAAAAATTCACCACCCTGCCCACCCCTCCCCACCCCACAGAACACTTTTGTGAGGTTTACCGATGATGTATCGCCAGGGACTTAGAATAGGAGTTGTTTGAAGAGGATTTAGAGAGATGCACAACTTCACTCCTCAGAGGAGCAGAAGGACCTAAAGAGAGTGAACACTCACCAACAATTAATTTCTTTCTCTGTAGTGGCCTGTGTACTCAGCCAGAGCTCTGACATTGTCAACAGAGATGCCTTTTATTTAATGGGAAAGGATGCATGTATGTAGCAGGCAGAAGAGGGGACTTAGAATGCTGTCCCTGTTAGAGGGACTTTTTTATACTAATTTAAAAAAATTATAAATGTAGTCATTCAGAATGAAATCTTGGTAGAACCGTTCATGCTTATCAAAGTAGAACCAAATAAACTAACCAAGCAGCTTTTGCATTTGCTCTGTCTTTTTCTAGGTAGTTCACAAGTTCCTTTTAGCTTTGTTTTTGTTTGGTCATGTTAGACTCTTTATGACCCCATTTGGGGTTTTCTTGGCAAAGATACTAGAGTGGCTTACCATTTCCTTCTCCAGCTTATTTTACGTATGAGAAACTGAGGCAAACAGGGTTAAGTCAACTTGCCCCAGGTCACACAGCTGATAAATATCTGAGGTCAGACTTGGAACTCATGAAGATTAGTCTTCCTGACTCCAGGCCCCAAACTCTGTTCCACTGTGCTACCTAGTTGCCCTTAGTTTTGCTTATTAAATATATATTTCAGTTTTATTTATTAAATATTTACCTAAATGTGTTATATAATACATATTTAAAGGGGTTTCCATACTGAGTGTCCATGATGGAAACCCAGATCTGGAGATAAACACATAGTTATCCAGTAAAATTGGAGTGACTTACAAAGTATTATTTGAGACAGGAAACAGACCTGTGATTTAACTGGGATAAGGAACTTCCTGGTGAGGAAGCTCCCTTTTCTTCTGACTATAGTCTTCAAGAACTGTCCAGAACACTGGGAGGTTAAGTGATTTGCCCAAGGTAACACAGATAGTATATGTCAGAAATGGAACTTGAACATAGGTCTTCCTGGATTTGAGGCCAGCTCTCTATCCACTATGGATATGGATCCACTCATCCTATGGGATGCATATTAACCTAGAAAATAAAAAAATTAATGTTATCAGTATTGTGTTGTTTTTTTTTATCTTGTCAAACATTTCCCAATTACATTTTAATCTGGTTTAGATGCACTGGGGAGTCTTGCAGCCTCTGAGTTTGACACTACTGCACTATATCATGTTATCTCATATTATTATTAAAATATAATTTTATTTTAATCATACTAAACTAGATACTTATCTCTAGACAGAGAGTTTCCTCAATATAGGGAATACCTGGTATGGAAACTCCTTCCAATGCAGATCAGCTATTCATTAACCAATCAACAGGCATTTATTGAGTGCCTGTGTGTTAGGCACCATACTACTCTGGGGAAATAAGTACAAAGGATGAAATAATCCTTACTTGCAAAGAGCTAGAATTCTTACCTGTCATTTACAGAGGGTTGCCCAAATGTTGAGCCTCTGTGTCAGAAACCGAACTGGAACTGCCAGGGAGACCTTCCTGATAAGGCTGGACTTTGATACTCCATTCCATGATGCCTCTTCCAAATATGTTGTCATCAGTGTGTACAAAATTCTGGTTCTACCAATCTCACTTTCCTTCCTTACTTCTTCCATCCTTTCTGTCTTTCTGTCTTTCTTTCTTTTCCCTTTTTCCATCCCCCTGTAGTGAGAGCCCTACATTTCATGACTGTTGATTGAAGAGTACAGATAATAATAATTAGTGGTTGCTCCAATTTTTCCTTAACCAGAAAATATAGTTCATATATTTAGAGAGCTGGAAGGGACCTCAGAGTCCATTTAATCCAAACCCCTCAATTTACAGATGAGGAAACTTGAGGCCAAGAGAAGAGAAGTAACTTGCCCAATGGCATAAAGAAAGTAATACAAGTTTGATATTCAAACCCAGATCTTCTGACTCCAAATCTGGCTCTCTTTCCACTGCACTACACTGCCCATATTCAGGGATTTAATTTAATAATCACTTATTAAGCTGGGGTTACAAACACAGAACAGATTCTGCCCTCTAGGAGGTTATGTTCTGGGGGAAGGGAACAACATGTACACAGATTAGTAGATACAAAGTGATTTTCTTTGGAGGGTTAGGAAGAGAAGTGTAGTAACAACTGAGGGGATTAGGAAAGGAAGTGACCAGGATCAATAATTGAAGGGAGGTTGGGGTTCCGAGGTAAGAAAGAAAAGCATTCCAGCATGGGGAGAGACTCGGAGGCAGGGGACAGGACATCCTGTATAGGAAGCAACATGGAGGCCAGTTTGGATCAGGGTAGTAATGCAAAAACCATATCAGTCTGAAAGGAGAGGATGGAGTTATTTTATGATGGCTTTAAATGCCAGAGACAGGAGTTTTGTCTTTCATCTTGGAGGAAGTTGGGAACCACTGAAACTTCTCAGCAAGGGAGGGATATGGTGAAACCTCTGCTTTTAGGTGTATCAGTTTGGCATCTGTGTAGAAGACTGATTGGAAAGGGGATTAACTTGACCAATTAGAAAACTATTACGGTAGCTCTGGCCAGAAGTGGTAAGGGGATCAGTGGACATAATGACTTTGTGAGTAGAAAGAAGAGGGCAGATGCAAAGGTTGTTGGGAAGGTAGACGGGACTTGGCTACTGATTGACTAGATGGGGTATGGGAGAGGGAAGGATTGAGAGTGCCTCCAAGGTTGTGAACCTGGGGGATTGGAAGGATAGTAACACCTTTGACTGAAGTAGGGAAGTTTGGAAGAATGGTGGGTTTTGTAGATGAAAGATGATGAGTTTGAATTTGTGATGCCTATGGGAAATTCAGATGGAAGTACTCAGCAGGAAATTGGTGGTACAGGGTTGGCACTTAGGAGATAAACAAGTTCTAGAGATTCATATTTGGGAGTCATCTGCAAAGAGATGATGAATGAACTCACCAGAACTGATGAGATCACATAAGAGAATATAGAAAGAAGACAGAGCTTTGGAGTGAACCTATGCATAATAAGGAGGATGTGGTTGATGATTCAACAAAGCAGACATTTGCTATAGTTGGCATCTAACTGACTACCTTTCAATAGTTATCCCAAATTTCCCCTCCCCTCTCTTATGCATGTATTTTGAAGGCTTGACTCCTCTCTCTCTCTCTCTCTCTCTCTCTCTCTCTCTCTCTCTCTCTCTCTCTCTCTCTCTCTCTCTCTCTCACACACACACACACACACACACACACACAGCTATACACACCTCTTAGTTCCTGAGATTTTAACTTTTGCTTGGGATTTTGCAGTGGACTTTGCTCTGAAGGTTGTCCAGTGGTCCAATTCAGAAATGGTGCGGCTCCAGCTATGGGATATTGCAGGTAAGTAGGAAAAATAGTGCCATTAATAGTAGGGATGGGGAAGGAATCTGTTTTATTTGAGTATCCTCAGAGGGAATGAGCCTGGTGGCAAAACCAGGAATAGTTTTTTTTTTTTTTTAAGCAATTGGGGTTAAGTAACTTGCTCAAGTTTACATGGCCAGTTATTTCTGGGTATGGTGCTAAGTATCTGAGCCCAGATTTGATCCCAGGTCATCCTGACTCTGGGGCCGGTGCTCTTACTCACTGAGCAGGCTGCCCCTCAGGAATAGTTTTTAAAAACTGAAAAATGGTGGAGAATCTTTGGAAACTTGAAGACTTGTGAAACTGGAAACTTTATCTCTGAAATGACTGCATTGATCTTTATTTCTGTGATTAAGTAAGGTCCAATTAGGGAAGTGAGTATCCTTATCACAGCAGGCTGGCTGCCTCCACAATAATCAAGGTACTATTCCCCCCTTCCTGGGTTTTCATCTGTCTGAGCAGGAAAACAAGATAGAATTTCTATGAGCTGCTAGGTGGTCCAATAAAAGTGGACTGAAGAAGGGAAGTAGAGGTCCCAGGACAGTCTTAAGCACTACCCCTTTGAAAACCAAGTACCTCTTGCTTCCTGCTAGGCCAAGAGCGATTCACTTCCATGACTCGTCTATACTATCGGGATGCCTCAGCCTGTGTCATAATGTTTGACGTCACCAACGCCACCACCTTCAGCAACAGCCAGAGGTGGAAGCAAGACTTGGATTGTAAGCTCACACTGCCCAGTGGAGAGCCTGTGCCTTGCCTGTTATTAGCCAACAAGGTGTGTGTGTGTGTGTTTCTGTGTGTACAGCTCAAAAAAATGTACTTTATCACTTTTTTTTTTGGAGGCAATTGGAATCAAGTCACTTGCCCAGGGTCATATAGCTAGCAAGTGTCTGAGGTCATATTTGAACTCAGGTCCTCCTGACTCCAGGACTGGTGCTCTATCCACTGTACCACCCAGCTGCCCCTACTTTATCACTTCAGCTATGATCAGAGAGATGTCATAACTGGCTTACTCAGTGATTCTAGACCTCTGGGTTTGGTACAGTCATCTGGTATTAAACTGACAGATCTGGGCAACACTATCTGATAAAGTCTTTTATAGGGGGTAGCTAGGTGGTACAGTGGCCCTAGAGTCAGAAGGAGCTGAGTTCAAATCCAACCTCAGACACTTAGCATTTACTAGCTATGTGACTTTGGGCAAATCACTTAACCCCAATTGCCCTGCATTGCCCCCTCCAAAAAGACCAGAAAAAAAGTCTCTCATGTTATTTCTTTTGGAAGAAGTAGAGAGAAGGGCTAGATGAGAGTACAGTTAGAATGACTGAGCTCTCATTGAATGGCTAGATCCAAAGGGTAATCCTTAATGGTTTGATGTCATCCTAGAAGAACATCTTAAATGAAGTGTCACAGGAATTTGTGTTTGACATTTTCATCAACAGCTTGGAAAAAAAACATAGATGGCAGGCTCATTAAATTTGCCAGTGGACAAAGCTAGGAGGGATAGCTGTGTCAGTGGATGACAGCTAAGAAGATGAAATTTGATAGAGATAGATATAAATTACTACAAACTTGGGTTCAATAAGTTAACTTTACAACTACAAGATGGAAGAGGCATAGTTAGATGCAGTTTAAAAAGATCTTGGGGTATTATTAGTCGACTGCAAACTTTATTTGAGTCAGCAGTGTGAAGTGGCAGCCAAAAAAACTAGTATGATCTTGGGCTGCATTTTTAAAATTTTTCTTTTTTTTAAATTATCAACTTAACAGTCATCAACAAATACAAACAGTTCAGTATACAAGGAAGAAGATTAAGTGTAAGTTAAATTTAACACAGTAACAAAATTGCCCTGTTTGTGTCCCCTTTAAAAATATTTGTTTTCTTTAGTATGTTTTAAAAATATTATATTGACAGGGCAGCTAGGTGGCGTAGTGAGTAAGAGCACCAGCCCCAGTGTCGGGAGACCCAGGATCAGTTCCGGCCTCAGATACTTAACACCCACACAAAATAACTGGCAATTGAGCAAGATACTTAACCCCAATTGCTTTAAAAATATATATATATTATATTGACACTCCATTCTTTCTTTTCTTTTCTTTTTTTCCATCTCTATCACTAACTCTTCCCCATCTCTCCACCTTCCCAACTCTGATAACAAATAAACACAGTCAAGCAAAACAGATCCACACGTTGGCCGTGTTCAAAAATGCATGTCTTCCATTGCACCTCTAGTCTATCATCCCTCTGTCAAGAGATGGGTAGCCTGCTTCATCATCATTCTTCTGAACTCATGATGGAGCGTTGCTTTGACCAAAATTCTTTAGTTGGAGGGCAATGGTACCATAGGATCATAGATTTAGAACTTTAGAAGAAGGGACCCTAAGGTCCACCTTCCCCAACTCCCTCATTTTAGAGATGAGGAAACAGAGGGTCAGAGTTTGAGGGGCTTGACTGTTGTCACCCAGGCTAGTAAATAGAAAGGGAAGAACTTGAGCCCAGGTCTTCCTGACTCCATGTTCAATGCTTTATTTTACTATGCCACACAACTTCTTTCAGAGATGTCTCCCTTGGGCTGCATTATTCGAGCTACAACCTGTTGTTTAGTCATTTCAGTAACGGCTGACTCTTTATGACCCCATTTGGGGTTTTCTTGTCTGGAGTGGTTTGGTATTTTCTTCTCCAGCCCATTCTATATATGAGGAAACTGAGGCAAACAAGGTTAAATGACATGCCCATAAGTCACACAGCTACTAAGTGTCTGAGGCCAGATTTGAACTTGGGAAGTCTTCCTGATTCCAGACTCAACACTCTATCCACGACTCCACCTCGTGTCCTCCCTGGTCAGACTACATATGGAATATTATGTTCTAGGCGATAATTTAGGAAGGACATTTATAGGTTGGAGAATGTTTAGAGGAGGCCAACCAAGATCATGAAGAGTCTTGAGTCTATACAAGGATTAGTGAAGAAACTGGGACTATTTAGCCTGAAGAAGAAAAGACTTGGGGGGCACATGATAGCTGTCTTCAAATGTTTGAAAGATTGTCATGTAGGAGAGAGATTAAACTTGTTCTTTTTACCCAGAGGTAGAAATCAAGAGCAAGGAGTAGAAGCTACAAAGAGGCGAATTTAGGCTTCATATTTGGATATTATCCCTAATCATTAGATCTGCCCAAAGGCAGAATGGGCTGTCTTAGTAAGTAATGGGCTTTGGTGAAGTCTTTCATGGAAGGACATCAAGGAAAGGTCGAATGACTGTTTGTTGGGTATATTCTAGGGGCTGATCCTTTCCCCACACAGGTCAGACTAGATTATTTCTATAGTCCTAACTCTAAAATTCTGGGATTCTGATCCTAGGTTTCTTTCAGGGGTCTCTGTGAAGAGGGCTGCCCTAGAGTTGTTTAGTGGTTTTCTGAGTGTTAAGTCCATGGCGGAATTAGTGCAGTCATTTGAAAAAAGCTTTTCTAACTGTGAATCTTATGATATTTCCTTGTCTTTCCTTCACTTCCACAGAGTGACCTATCCCCTTGGGCAGTAACTAGGGACCAGATTGACCGGTTCAGCAAAGAGAATGGTTTCACAGGCTGGACTGAAACATCAGTCAAGGAGAACAAAAACGTTAATGAAGCTATGAGGTAAGTAGGCATTGACTCTGTGCTGAAAGTAGGATTCTTTTCCATCTATTATTTTCCATCTATTATATTCGTGCTTCTGCTTCACTTGTACCAGGGGGCCTTGCAAGACAGGGACAGGATGAGCACATTAGAACAATAGCTTCAGATCAGGGACTCTCTCCTCTCCTTAAGTAGACCTCTCATCTTTTTTTCTGGACAGTGATGATGATTTTTTTTAAAAAAGAATAATTTAGAATGTCTGCTTTTTTTCTTTTATGCTTCAGACTTTCCTTAGTCTGACTTCTAGTTTATTTCCTAGAGTCCTTATTGAACAGATGATGGCCAATACCAGGGAAGGCAGCACATCTCTGTCCTCACAAGGTGACTACATCAACCTGAAAACTGTATCCACACCTGGCTGGACCTGCTGCTAATAGTGTGCAGCTTTTTCCTTATCTTGGATGGGGAAGGTCTGACCATCTCTTCATTTTCCTTCCCTACCCACTCAGCTGCCTAATTAAGAACTTGTGATGAATCTTCTACTGAGAAAACACCAGCCTTGTTCCTTTAGAGCATTTTCTCCTGACCCAGCAGGCTGGTACTTCATTACTCAGACAAGACCTGTAAGTTCCTGTGTATATTTCTACACTGGTTGGATATCTGCTCTGAGTTCCTCCTGTGGCACAAGCTGTATGGCCCTGGTAGTAGGGCCTTTTATGCCCCTTTTCCTAAGAGCTGGCTTGAATTTTATTAGAGTAAGTGTAGACGGAAAACAGCACACTTTGTCATTATGAACCCCAGCCGTTCTTGAGGCTATCATTCCATGATGGCAACATCCTGACTTCAGACCAAGAGAACAAAGATCAAGATGTTTTCTTGCCAAACTCTTTTGTGGATCATTACTTTTGTAGTTCTCTCTGTCCTGGACTTTGGATTGACTTTGGATTTAAGCGTCTGATTCCTGCCTGGCCATCTGCAGAAGCCCTTATGTTGCATTTGTGGTTTTGAAAAGGCTCTGGAATCATGATGGGCTTTCTCTCTCCCTGTCCTTAACAGTGGTAGAACTTTAAATCCATCTGTCCTGTGTGATGAGAGTATTTCTTCCTAAATATAGACATGGAGGAAATGACTAGGAAGTCTTTCTGAGATCTTTTAACTCATAATACAAGAGTACAGTTTTATGGACTGATTGGTTAATGGGAAACCTGATGTTCATTCAACTTAGCAAAAGACATTAGTTGACTATGATGTGTCTCTCAGATAGAAATGGGACTTTGAAATTCCCTGAATCTAAGAGAAGGAGGAAACAAAGAGAAGGGGAGAAGGGAACAAGACTGGATTCTGAGGGGCTGCTTAGCTCATAGTGTAAGGTTTATAGTTGTAGAAGGGTTGTGTGTGGTCCTGGGGATAAGGAGGTTTACTATGTATGTAACATTAAGGACAAAAATCCCATGATTCTGTTTCAGGCCTTAGTTCATTTCTGGGTGGTTGAATTTTTCCATGGGATTGAAGTTTATGGGAATGCTGTTTGGAGTCACTTGTCCATTCAGGGCTAGAGCTTCGAGATAGGTCACAAAGGTGGAAGTGATGAGCACAGAGGTCAGGTACCAGGGACAGAAAAGAAGCCAAAACCTTTCCAAGAGAAATTTAATCTGTTTAACACAACTTTTGTACAATCAATCTGTAGAGGCTTTCAAAGATTCCTTTTGTATTCAATAAATTTTGTTGACCGTTGTGGGGATTCCTTTTGTACTATTATTTAAACAAGGTTTTTGACTGTGGTATTCTCAGGTAAACATCATGTAATAGTCACCTTTTGTGAAGGAGAAATTGATTTTATTCCAGTCCATTGTCCTAAAAAATCATGATCAAATTGTAAATAAAAGCCTTATGTACTTGTTTAGTAGTTATTGATTTTTAGTGTGAACTTAAAATGCTTCCATTTACTAGATCAGTCTAGAGAATTATGAGAGTGGGAACATTTCTTTAAAAAAAAAAACCTCAAGGACTGAAAGTGTCTTCTCTGCCTTACCTGTTTATTCCCAGTTTACAAGTATCCTGATAATATTCAGTAATTAGAACATTTTCCCCAACAATTACTTGGCCATTCAACATAAAAATCTATCACATTTTGCCAAATTAGAATATGAAAATAATGCTGACTCTGCTTTTCTCTCCCATTTGCTGACACAGGGTTTATCTGTCTTTCACACACATTGCTAGAGGCAGCCAGCTAGCACTTTTTGGTTCTCTCCCCCAATCAGTGTACAATGTATAAGCCTGGAACTAATTAGGGAAGGGATGGAAAGAATACTGCTCTAATACCTTAACTAATTACTTTGTCTCCATAATATTCTTCCTATCCACAGATAGTAATAACATATGCAAGTAGAATTGGGTAAAGGAGAATTATAATGGTTGGAAATGTGAATATAGCTCTAATTATATCCAACTTGATGCTACCGTCAAGGATGTAATATAATGGGCACTGTTTAGAGCACAGAGGTTGTTATCACCCTCCCCCCAGGCGAGTCTGTATTTAAGGCTAGGTGCTGGTGTTAGGCCATCATTTTTTGGACACAGGTAAGTGTCATTGCCAGTTATAACCCTCTGAATCATAGAAAAGACATCAAGTGAAGGGAAACAAGGAGCAATACTGAACTAGAAGACAAGCAGAAAGCACATTTGTGCCATGGGAAGACCCTTCCAAAAAAAGGCCAAACACAGATGTGCATTCTTGGCTATCCCACTATATCCTCAGCTGCCTCCAACTTTCTCGAGGATGATGCTAATCTTTTTGCAGATGTGAATTCATTTGACCAAAATAGCCAAATGCCCAAGTCAACATTAATAGTATCCCTGGGGCATCAGTATCCAACTTCATGTTACAATTCTGTTAAAACCAACATGCTCATCTCTGATAAAGGCCTCATTTCTAAAATATACAGAGAATTGAGTCAAATCTATAATACAAGTCATTACCCAATTGATAAATGGTCAAAGGATATGAACAGGCAGTTTTCAGAGAAAGAAATTAAATGTTATCTATAAGCATATGAAAAAATGCTCTACATCACTATTGATTAGAGAAATGCAAATCAAAACAACTCTGAAGTACCACATCTCACCGGTCAGATTGGCTAAGATGACAAAACAGGAAAATGATAAATGCTGGAGAGGATGTGGAAAAATTGGAACACTAATGCATTGTTGGTGGAGTTGTGAACTGATTCAACCATTCTGGAGAGCAATCTGGAACTATGCCCAAAGGGCTATGAATAATTTCATACCCTTTGACCCAGCAATACCACTTCTAGGGTTGTATCCCAAAGAGATCACAGAAGTGGGAGGAAGACCCATATGCACAAAAATATTTATAGCAGCTCTTTTTGTGGTGGCAAAGAATTGGAAATTAAGGGGATGCCCATCAGTTGGGTAATGGCTAAACAAGTTGTATATGAATGTAATGGAGTTCATATTTACCTGGAGAGGCTTATTCAAACTGATACTGAGTGAGAAGAGCAGAACCAGGAGAAATCTGTACACAATTACAGACACAATGTATGTGTGACAACCAACTTTGATAGGGTGGACTCTTCTCAGCAATGCAGGGTTATAAGACAACTCCAAAAAACTCATGATGGAGAGAGATGTCTACATTCAGAGAAAGAACAGAGGTTGAATGCAGATTGAAGCAAACTACCTGCTCTCATTCTTTTTCTTGTTTGGTTTTGTTTCCTCTTTCCCATTGTTCATTCCATCCTTTTATAACGTGACTAATGTCTAATGTGAAAGTATTTGCAGATCCTATACTTGATTGCATGCCGCCCTGGCTCGGGAGGAGTGGGAAGGAAGGGGGAGAAAATTTGAAACTCAAGGGATTGTGGAACTGAATCTTGTAAAATAAAAGTAAACAAATTAATAAAGACAAAAAAAAGTGTTGTGGCATTAAAAAAAAACAAATCCAACATGCTGACATCATTCCAAGGTAGTTTCTCCAGAGCACTTCCTCTGGTTATTGCCAAGAAAACTCCCTTAATCAGCTATGTCTGGGTGGCATGTTTTCCTTAATGTCTCCTGAATAACTTCTATTTACTTCAGGTTGTGGTCACTCTGCCCAAAGGTTGCTATCCTAGTTTTCCTTCCATTCTTTTAAGTTTGTTCTGCTTTTATGTTTCTTGTATGTTATTAAGTGTATTTTAAGTGCATATTATATATGCACTTAAGACATCATCTGAGGCCATGACTGGAAATTCCATAGGTCAGGAAAATCCGGAATTCTCCTATGGTATTACTTCACTGTGCTCTGATCAGACTCCACAAAAGAACAATCTTATTTTCCTTGCTTACTCTCATAGAACAGATGAAAAAGGAATATCCAACAGCTATGGAGGTGATTTTAGCTATTAATGACAAATGACTCCCACATCCTATGAAAGAATGAATTCCAGAGCAAGAGAAAATACTGTTGGAGACCTGTAGGCATATATCTTTGACTTTAATGTGAAAGCCAGAGCTATTTCCTGTACTTTTTACCCTATGCTTATTGATTGTTTTTTTTCCTAATAAATTAAAAAATCTTTACTTTTCTTAGGCTTTTTGGTATAATCTGAATTCATAGGATTAGAGGATTTAGAACTGGATGAGACCTTAGAGATCATCTCTCCCAGCTCCCTTATCTGAGGTCATACAGACCCTTTGTTTAACAAATTAGGAAACTAATCTATATTGGAAAAGTGGCCTACTTGTCCAAGGTCACATAAGTATTAAATAGCAAAATAAAAAATTGAATTCGAGTCTTCTGATTCCAGATCTAGTGTTCTTCCCACTACAAGCTGACCTCATAAGCTTTAGCTGAAGTGTTCTGATATATTAGCTAACATGAACTGTTTGTGATGTTTTCCTAGGCAAACAGGGTTTCCTTGTAGATCATAAGGTTCTCCAAGCATTCCTTTTGGTGGACAGTATGTTGATTGGATCAAGCCCCAGAATATTATAGAACTTTCCAAATGAGAACCATAATTATTCAAAGGAGTTTGATCTGTACTGACCAGATCAACCAGATAAAGAAATGCTATTGTTAATACTATGATATGTAATTGTATAAATAACCTCTAGAGCTCATCCATCTTCAATGGATGACAAATTTGGAACAAAATTGGGTAGAAGGAGATGAGAGAATTCAATTTGTTGTGCAGTCTTTTCAGTCATGTCTGGTTCTTCATGACCCCATTTGGGATTTTCTTGACATAGAAACTGGAGTGGTTTGCCATTTCCTTTTCCAGTTTCTTTTACAGATGAGGAAACTGAGGAAAACAGGGATAAGTGGTTGCCCAGGGTCACACAGCTAGTGAGTGTCTGAGGTCACACGAAGCTAGGTCTAGTATTCAGCTCTAGTACTCTATGCACTGTACCACCTAACTGTCTTTTTTAACCAATACCAGATATTTTTGATAACTAGTTTGAGGTCTAGAAGTGCTATTCCCCTTTTGTACCTAATACTTTTCAGCATGTCTCTTGATATTCTAGATTTTTAGTTTTTCCAGTTGAATTTTATCAAGTTCTATAAAGCATCCTTTTATTAACTTGATTGGTATAACATTAAAAATATAAATTAAATTTAGTAGTATTGCCACTTTTATTATATTGGCATGGCCTACCCATGAGCACTGAATATTCCTCTAGATATTTAATTTGTTCTTAATTTCTTTAAGGAGCACTTTTCAATTTAACCTATATAATTCTTTTGTATGCTTTGGAAGATCAATCTCCAGATAGTTAATGCATTTTTTAGTTATTTGGGATAGGATATGGCTTTTTGTGTTTTGTTATTGTTATATAGAAATGCTAATTATTTTTAAGGATTTATTTTGTGTCCTGAAACTTAGTATCTTTGCTGATTCTCTAGGATTTTCCAAGTAAACCATCATATCATCAGCAAATAGGAATAGGCTTATCTCCTTTTAATACCTATTACTATAATTTCTCTCTCTTGTCTTGTTGCTATCACTGGCATTTCCAGAGTCATATAAAATAATAGGAGTGAAGAGTGAGCATCCCTGCTTCATTCATATTTATTGGAAAAGATTCTAGGGTGTCACCATTGCATATGATTCTTGCTTTTAATTTTACATAGATGCTTTTTATGATATTTAAAAAAAAGTTTCTCTATGCCTATACTTTGTAGAGTTTTTTAGCCTAAAAGAATGTTGATGTCAAAGACTTTTTCAGCATCTATTAAGATGAGCATGTGGTTTTGGATGTTTTGATTTTTAATATGGTTGATTATGTTGATTGTTTTCCTAATGTTGAACCATCCTTGCATCCCTGGTATAAATTCTACTCAGTCATAATGAATGATTTCTTGGATAGATTGCTATCTGTTTGATAGAAAATTTTGTTTAAAATTTTTGAGTCGGTGTTCAGTAATGATGTTGGCTTATAGTTTGCTTTCTGTATTTTATCTTTCCCTGGTTTTTAAATATTAGGACTATATTATAGTCTCATAAAAGGATTCTGATAGGGCACTTTCTTAATTTTTAAGAATAATTTGTAAAGTATGGGCACTAACACTTACTAGCTATGTGACCCTGGGTAAGTCACCTAATCCTGTTTGTCTCAATTCCTCATCTGTAAAATGAGCTGGAGAAGAAAATTGCAAACCACTCCAATATCTTTGCCAAGAAAACCCCAAATGTTGTTACAAAGAGTTGGGCATGACTGAAATGACAGAATAACAACAACAAAATGAGTAATAACTGTTAATTAAAAGTTTGTTTGAATTCTCCTGTGAATCCATTCAGTCCATGAGATTTCTCGTTGGCAGTTCCTTTACAGCTAGATCTATTTCCTCTTCTGAGACCGAGTTATGTAAGATCTCTATTTGGTCTTCTCATAGTTTGAGTATTTTATATTTTTGAAGCTATTCCACTATTTCTTTGTGTTTTCAATTTTTTTTCATATATAACTGCAAAATATATTCTGATTTTTAAAAATTTTTTCTGGTTTTGCTGTGATTTTACTTTGCTCATTTGCTATTTTATTGATGTGATTTTTCCTCTTTTTAATCAGATTAGCTAAGGGTTTATCATTTTTATTAGTTTTTAAAGAACTAGTTTATCATTTCTGTGGATTTTTTGTTTTCAGTTTGTTTCCCTTCAAAATTCTAAATATCTCCTCTTTCATGCTTATTATTTGTTAATTTTTTAAATTCATTTTTAGTTAACTAATCCTTTTCCCCCCCATTTTATTAGTATATGTTTGTAAAGACATGTTTCTGCCCCCGAGGACTGCTTTAGCTACATCTTATGAATTTTGGCATATTGTTTCCTTGTTATCATTTCATACATATCATATATCATTATATAGTCATTGTTTCCATGATGTGTTCTTTTGACCCATTCATTATTTAAGATTTTATTGTTTAAGTCTCCATGTGGGTCTTTATTATTTGTTTGTGGTCCCTGAATCATTTTCTATTTTCATTGCATTGTGGTCTATAAAGGATGTATTAATTATTTCTGACTTTTTATATTTGTTTGCAGTATCTCTGTATCCTAGTATATGGTCAATTTTTGAAAAAGTTCCATGTGTTTCTGAGAAATATGTATATTCTTTTACTATCAAATTTAGAAGATGCCATAAGTCTTTTAACTTCAATTTCTCCAATAATTCATCTACTTTCATATTTCCCTTTCTTATCTAAAACTGAGAGGATATATTGTATTCTTCTGTCACTATTGTGTTATTGTCTGTGTCTTGTTGAAGTTCAGATGATTTTTCCTTTATTGATTTGGATGCTGAGGCATTTGGAACGTATAAGTTTATTAATGATATTGGTTTGTTATCTATGGTTTTTTTCAGCATAATATAGTTTCTTCGTTTATCCCTTTTTATTTTTTAGATGTTTGTTTTTGCTTTCTCAGATAGCATGATTGCAACTCCTGCATTTTGGGATTCACTTGAAACATAGTACATTTTTTTCCATCCCTCAGTTTTGTTTTGTGTATGTCTTTGCTTTTAAACATGTTTCTTATAAGCAACAGATTATAGGGTTTTGTTTTCCTATCCAATCTGTCATTCTTTTAAATTTTATTGGATTGTTTAATCCATTCACATTTAAAATTATGAATTAGCTTCATATGTTCCTCCATCTGTCTTATTATTAATTATAATTAATTAATAATAATATAATTAATATTAATATTATTGGGGGTTTTCCCCAATTTATTATTTTTCCCCTCTTCAGCACATCAGACATTTCTCTCTATCTACCTGTTTGCCTCCTCTTCCACTTTAGGTACCCTCCCATGTTGTAATGTACCGCGCGCGCACACACACACACACACACACAAAGCCCCAAAGGCAACATTGATTCACCTATAAAAAAGGACATTGTCAAATTCTGTCTATCATGTCTCATGCCGTTACCACTACCTGACTTCTGCCTTCATTCACCTCATGTACCTTTAAAAAGAAGTTTCTTTCTGGTCTCTCTGCTGCCATTATCTTGATGCTGATGTTCTTGGCTGCTACATTTATTCACTCCTCCAGTATTTCTATGATTTGAGATGTTCGAAAAGCAAATAGTCTCCTCAATTCTGGTTTTCTTTATAAAAATGTTTCAAATGTCTCTTTATTATTGAACTTCCATCTTTTTCATGTATAGTTAAGCTCAGATTTGCAGGGTAAGGCACCCTGGACTGTTGTTGCTTTTTTGGAACATATTATTCTATTCCCTCTTAAGTTTTCTAATAAATATAGAATAGTCTTGCATTATTTGAATATAATTCCTTTATATTTGAAGGTCTTTCTAATGATCTCTTGTAGAACTAGTTGTTTCTTAATTGATTTGAATTGTTAAATTTAAGCACTATATGTGTCTTGGAGTTTATAGCCTTGAATTTTTTCTCCTTGAGGATGATCTGTGAATTCTTTCAATTGGTATTTCATTTTCTATGTTCACAAATTCTAGGCTGTTCTCTATTATTTTCCTGCATTATGATATTAAAGTTTTTTGTCTATCATGTTCTGGGAGACCTATCATTTTTAGATTGTTTCTTCTATGTATCCTGTCTTCAAGATCAGTATCAGCTTTCGTAGTAAGCATATTTTCTTTTAATGTTACTTTTTTTTCTTTTCATCTTCTAGATTATCCTTTACTTTTGTATATGCATTCATGATCTATTGTTTTCTCTTTTGTTTCTTTGGTAAGGCTTGTCATTGAAAATTCCAGTTTTTCTTTTCTGCCAATTATTTTTGCCATGCAGGCCATTAATTCTACTCTTGTGATTCTCATTTTGACCATTCAAAAACAGCATGTTTTGGTTTCATATTCTTCTAAAATTCCACACTCCCCCCCCTTCTTACCCTCTCCCAAATTCTCTTTACTAGGGAATGGTGTGCCCACTTGCTTTGATTATACCAATTCCCCTGAATGCACAATTATAGGATTCACATTTCTATCTCTCCCCTGCCCCTACCATGTATAGTATAGGCTATATCCCAAAGTAGAACATCTGTGATCCCTGATGATGATGGGGTTCTAAGGGGACACGTGTTGTCATCTCCCCATATTAGAATGTAAACAGTTTATTCCTGTTTTGTCCTTTATCATTTTTCATTCATATTTCCCTTTTTATGTTTCCCTTAACTCTTGCATTTCAATTTCATGGTTTCTACACAGCTCTGGTTTTCATCGAAAATGCTTGAAATTCTCTATTTCATTAAAAATCCATGTTCCCCTCAGAAAGATTATACTCAGTTTTTCTGCTGTTATTCTTGGTTGTAAGTTTATATCCTTTGCCTTCTGGAATACATATTCTAAGATCTTTGCTTCTTCATAGTTGTGGCTACTAAATCATGCATGATCTTCAGTACTTGATTTTTTTTCTGGCTGCTTTTCATTGTTTTTTCTTTGATCTGGAAGCTCTGTATTTTGGCTATAATGTTCCTAGGAGTTTTCATTTTGGAGTGTCTTTCAAGAGTTGACCAGCTAATTCTTTCTATTTTCACTTTGTTCTCTGGTTCTAAGGGCTATGGGCAGTTTTCTTTTAAGATTCTTGAAATAGGATGTTTAGGTTCTTTTTTTGTTCATGGCTTTTAGGCAGTCAAATGATTCTTAAATGTTTTCTCTTCAATCTGTTTTCCAGGTCAATGTTCTTACTCTGAAATACCTTACATTTTCTTTTATTTTTCCACCTTTTTGACTTTGTTTCAATATTTCTTGTCCTGTGGAGTCATGGACTTCTCTTTTTTCCATTAGAATTTTCAGGGAGTTCATTGCTTGAGTGAAGCTTTTGTGCCAAGCTATTCATTCCCTTTCCAATTCTTTTTTCATAGTTCTCATCTCTTTTCTAATTTTTACCTCTAGTGCAAGCAAACTCTTGCTTTGTCTCTTTTATGAATTCTAGCTGAGTTTGTGTCCAAGTTGTATTTTTCTTTGAGGCTTTGCTTGTAGATGTTTTAGAGTCACTCCCTTCCTCTGGGCTTCTGTCTTGTATGTCCCCATCACTATAGTAACCTTTTTGGGGTGAGGTTCTTTTTTTTGTTTGTTTGCTCATTCTTCTAGCCTTCTTTCTGACTTCAGACTCAATGTTAGGACCAAATTTTGTGCACTTTTGGAGAGAAGGTCATGGTTTATTGATGCTTTCTTGGGGATATCAAGTGTTGTGTTATTCAGGTACCTTAGGAACAGTTCAGGTCGAAGCTCTGTAAGCTATCAGTGCTCCCAAGGCTGTCTGACCCAGGTTAAACTTGATCACTGCCCTTCTGGTCTGAGGACTACAAATTCCTGACCTAGGTTTGGGTCTGAGCAACAGTAACCATTCCTAGACTAAGTCACTATCAGTCAACTGGAAAGCTCTGCTGGTTCAGTCAGAATTGTAGGCTTCACTTTGATCTGCAATTCCTACCCTGGTTATTCCTATGAAGGCTCTAGATTGGGATAGACACTGAAATTGAGGCCCTGCTTTACTCCTGGGGCCTAAGCCACACTGCTGTTCCTTGCTTCTGATTTTGTTCCTTGCTTGGTATACCCAATTGCATATCCTCTAAGCACCAAATATCTGTGTATTATGTTTGTTGTAAGGTCCGGAGGTCTTTTTATAGGGGATCTGTCTTCTATCATAGTTGTTCTTTCATCACTTTACACCACTGAAACAAGATTTCCACCTTTTTCAATTCCTCCAATTTCGTTCTCACTCATTTGCCTCCTATAGTCTGTCTTCCTTAGACACCATAGAAGTTATTTTCCTTTCATTGTTAACCTTTGATTTGATTAGGGTACATCACATATTCCTCTCTAATTTCTTCCTCCCTTTTTCCCTTTTATACATTCTCCCATTCTGTAATTTAGTCCTGCAAAAAACTTTGATTCACTTGTAGACCAGGTTTAACTCATGATGTTTCAAGTTTGTTTCTCTACCATAACTTCTATTTGACTTCTAGTTTCACTCTTATCTCCTTAATTACATTTAGAAAGAAATTTCTTAATGGTTTCTCTGTTGGGTCTTTTTGTGTTTTTGTGTGTTTGTTTTCCTTTTTGGAGGCATGGCAGTTGGGGTTAAGTGACTTGCCAAGGGTCACACAGCTAGTAAGTGTTAAGTGTCTGACCATGGATTTGAACTCAGGTCCTCCTGATTCCAGGGCAGGTGCTCTATTCACTGCACCACCTAGCTGTTTCTCTCTGTTGTTCTTTTGTTATTATTGTCTTTAGTTGTGTTTGTTTACCCTTTTATATTTGTTGTCTGAGATGTTTGGGAAGCAAGTAATTTCTTCAGATCTGATTTTCTTTTAAGAATGTTTAAAATGTATCTTTTTATTGGGGCATCTATCATTTTTCACTTATAATTATTCTAGATTTGCCAGATAAGTCACCTTGGGCTGAATTTTGTGTTCCTTTGCTCTTCAGAGAACATTATTCCATTCCCTCCTATGGTTTGTTGTGGGTGCAGAGACTATATTGTCATGTATTATTCTAAGTTACTTTCTTTTATATTTGAGGTTCTTTCTTCTGGCTGTTTGCAGAATTTATTCTCAGGAAATTGTTCGTTTTAGCCACTATGTGTTTTGGAGTTTGCGACATAAGTTTTTTTTTTCTTTTTCTGGAGGCAATTTGTGGATTTTTCAATTAATACTTTGTTTTCTGGGTTCAGAAATTCTGGGCAGTTTTACTACATTATGTTGTTCAGGTTTCTTTACTTGTCGTGTTCTTCTGGTAGCCCTACAGTCCTTAAGATGTCTCTTTGCATCCTGACTTCAAAATCATTATGTTTTGCTTATATAAAGATCATACTTTATTTTAATATTATTGCTTTTTTGCTCTTCTTGTCCCAGATTATCCTTTGCTTCCATGTATTTGCATTCCTGATCTTTTGTTTCTTAGTAAGATTTGCCACTGTAAATCCAATTTTTCTGTTCTGACATTTATTTCTTCTGTGCAGGCCATAAATTCTGTTTTCATAATTCATATTATTCCTAATTCTTATTTCTATTTTGAACCATTCTGAAACATTGTGCTGTGATTCTATGCTCTCTTGTGAATCTGTAGGATCTTCTGCCTTATCAGGTGTTTTATTTTCCTTTGTCTTGCAATACTTACTCATAGATACTTGAACTCTCTTACCTGCTCTGAGGGCCATATTCCCTTTTACTATTATTATCTTCCTTGTTGGTTTATGTTTATGCTCAGATCTTTAATTGAGTCTTGAGATCTTTGGTAATTTCATTCTTTTTGTTCCCCCTTTTCTTCCCGTTGTTCACTTTCTGTCCACCTCCTCTCTGATAGTAGGTTTCTTGGGGGCTGGATCTCAAAGCATTCAAGCCTCCTCCCATACTGAACAATTCATTGGTTCACCAAACTTGGTCTCTGCTCCAAGCAACTCCTAGGGGGACAGATCTGGTTCCATCTGGATGCTAGGCTCTTTCCTCTGGGCTTGGTGGAGTGCTCAGTTATGCACACACATCCTGTCCCCCTTTCCTTCTGTTCTTCTGTTCTCTGACTGAACTCTGTTGCCATGCAAAGAACTGTTATGCTACTGTCACAGCCTGAAGAAATTTCTGCCATTTAGATCTTTGAGGCACTGGAGGGAGAGAGTTTAATTCTTCTGCAAGCAAGTGGGTTGGTTTTTACAGCCCTGCTGCTGGAAGCATAGTCGTGGGTAGGGGAGAGTAAACATGTTAAGAGTTAGGGATTGGTCTTCTCTGCTGTTGGTTCATAGATTTTCTACCTTGTTTGGGTTCTTGGTGTCTTAGGCCTCAGAGACAAATGAAATTACTTTATCTCTTATGCATAATTCCTATTGCAGAAAGGCCCTAGAGATCAGAAAACAAAAATCTGGGGCGGCCAGGTAGCACAGCAAGTAAGAGCACCGGCTCCAGTGTTGAGAAGACCTGGAGATCGAATCCTGGGCTCAGACACTTAGCACCCACCCAGAAACACCTGGCCGTGTAACCTTGAGCAAGTTACTTAACCCCAATTGCTTAGGGGCGGCCAGGTGGCTCAGCGAGTAAGAGCACCCGCTCCAGTGTTGGGACGACCTGGAGATCGAATCCCGGGCTCAGACACTCAGCACCACACCCAGAAATAACTGGCCGTGTAACCTTGAGCAAGTTACTTAACCCCGATTGCTTTAAAAAAAAAAAATCTATTGGTCATATGACCTAGAAGTCTTTACACAGAACTTTAAAGTCGACAGTTGCTTTCCTTACATCTACTCCGTGGGATATAAGTAGTAGGGGAACCTATTTATCAAAGTGAGCAAGACAAATTTGTGGGTATTAGGCTTACTCCAGTGTCAGGAGAGAGGGAGGAGGCAATCACCTAGACTGTGATGTCCCCTATTATAAATGTGTGCCACATATGTTATAGACTTTTAGTACCTTCCTTTGCCCATCTGTAAGTTAGGAATAGTCATTGTTATTGATTTGCAATATTTGTGATATTCTCTAAAAAGCATGTGTAGATGAGACTATATGAGCTTGGCTGGCATTTTCAAGTAAGAGGTAGTACAATCTAGGGCAGTGGCATAAAATTCAAATAGAAAAGGATCCCTGAGAGCCACATATTGACTTAGTAAACCACAAATGAGCATTATCTAGGTTTTATTGTATTTTTATTTATTTTGTTAACATTTCCCAGTTACATTTTAATCTGGTTCAGGACCTTGAGTTTAACACCTCTGTGGATGGAGCCCTGCCCTAGAAAGTGAGAGATAAGGATTCTAGTGCCACCTCTACTATTAACTAGTTATGTGATGTTGAATAGCTGATTTCATTTCTCTGTTGACCAGGTGACAGTGGATAGAATGCTTAAATGCTCCATTGTAGTGGATGGCAGGCTGGCAGACCTGAGCTCAAATCCAACTCCAGATACTAGCTATGTGACCCATGGCAAATCACTTAACCATTGTTTGCCTCAGTTGTCTCATCTATAAAATGGCACCTACTTCTAAGTGTAATTGTGAGAATAAAATAAGATAATATTTGTAAAATACTTTGCAAACCTTAAAGTGCTATATAAATCCTAGCTTTGTTATTATTTATAAAATGAAGGGATTGTACTAAATAATTTCTCAGCTCCCTTTAAATTTGAAAATCCTATGATTCCAAGATAGACTATCTGTTTGTTTTATTGGACTATGAGCCAAATGGTTAGTATCACAGAATTTTCTTCTTTAGGACCATTGAATAAAAAGAGCTTTGAGATCATCTAATTCAACTTCCTTATTTTAAGGATAAGAAAACTGAAATCCAAAGTGGTAAAGTGGGCTGTCCAAGGTTATACCTGTAGAAAACAGCAGGGCAGGTTCTAAAACCAGGTCCACTGAAACTACATCCATTGCTTTTTCCCTTTCAGTCCATTTAGTTTGTAACTAAGCTCAACTTATTAACTTAATTCAGGTCTGGAACTCTTTCCTACCTGGGTTCTATGTGAATTATTTTGGGTTATAATAATTTATGCAAATATAATAATCATTATTCACTCTAGTTCACCATGTACAAGGCAGAAACATTAAACCCAATAGCAAAGTATTTAACTGAGACAGAATAGCAAGGTAACAAGGTAAATTAAGCAACTGAATCATTCTTAGCTTTCAGTATACAAATGGGTGATAACTCACAGGCTCCCATTATATCCCTAGTTCCCTGGGATATCAAAGGAAGTAAACAATCCTTTGAAAGACTTCTGTGCCTAAGGACTAAAGAAAAACAAGCTTCAGGTTTCAGTGTCTGTTGCCTTGCTGGAGCTTCTCTGCCCCTCATTTTCTTTGCCCCCTTTAGTCTCTGAAAATTTATCAAAACTCCTTAAGGTAGACAATTCCTCTGTGCTGGCTCCCAAATTATTAGAATTCTGCTAGGATTCCTGGGTTCAGGGCACCATGATAGTCTCACTTTTATGTGGTTCTGCTTATCTCTCCTCATTAACTACAATACAGATTTCTTTCTCCACTTCCCCCACAACATCCCCAGACTGGCCATTATTCTAAGCCTGTGGCTTCTCAGAAGACTCCCCATCAATCAGAGAATATATCTTGTATAACAACTGTTCAAATATACAAATAAACTGCTCAAATCTACAGCCATCTAGGAATTTCTCCCAATGAATATTATACTCTGGGCCCTAAGATTCCTGGGAAATAAAGTTCTGGTGACTCTTCCCCCTTGCCTATGCAAATTACATGTGGAATAAATACACATGTACTTTATTTTTTTTAAAAGCCATTGGGGTTAAGTAACTTGCTCAAGGTTACATGGCCAGTTATTTCTGGGTGTGATGCTGAGTATCGGAGCCCAGATTTGATCCCCAGATCATCCCAACACTGGAGCTGGTGCTCTTACTCACTGAGCCACCTGGCCGCCCCTCACATGTACTTTAAATCATCTGCCTTTATATACAAGTTTATGAATTTTCCCATCCCATGTTCTTGAAACTGATGCTGGAAGAAAATCTGGTGCAAAAGGATCAAAAAGGCATAGTTTTTTCAGCCAATTTATATTGACCTAAGAAGAATGGTCACAATCAAGTAAAATCTGTGAACTGGTATGCAGTGTCTATGACTTGGACATGGTGTGAAGTAGTAGGTATTCTATCAAGATTTCCTTATGCTTTTGGCATGGTCTTCAAAAGGTTATCTTTCCAAGCAAAGCAGAATAAACAATATGTTTATGCAAACCCAAGCTGCTTCTGCTTTTGTATTGTGAGTATCCATTACTACTACATTCCCTAAAGAAAGAGAATCAACCTCTTTTAGTGACAACCAGAAAGAAGGGTTTGTTGGGAGAGCCATCAGAACTTCCATGTTGTCATTATTTTTCATTAGTGACACTCAGATTTGAGTCCAAGGGCCTGGTTTTTTATTCCACCTTTGCCACTTACTACCTTTATGGCCTCAGAAAGAGAAGTAGGATGTTAATAATGGATAGAGAATAGATTGGCATCAAGAAGACCTGTATTTAGGCAGCTAGGCAGTGCACCAGTCCTCGAGTCAGGAGGACCTTAATTCAAATCCTGCATTAGACTTTTAATAGCTGTGTGACCCTGGGCAAGACACTGATCGGGGCAATCACCCTGATTGCCTCCCCACCCCCACCCCCCCAAAAAGGAAGAAGACCTGGATTCAAGTTCTGCCAGTGTCTTTTTTTTTAACTGACTGTGACTCCAGGCAAGTCACAACTTCTTAGTGCCCCAGGCTACTCCCAAAGGCTTTTTTTTTTCTTTTGGAGGGCAATTGGGGTTAAGTAACTTGCCCAAGGTTACACAGTCCCAAAGGCTTTAAGTTGTAAAGAAGGTTCTGATCTACATGGAAAGACTTTCCTTAGTAAGAGTTTCCTATGCCAATGAAATGGCAGATTTAGTCCCACTATCTTTACCTCGGCTCAAGACATTCATCTATAAAACAAACGGGTTGGACTAGGTAATCTCTAAAGTCATCTTCCAGTTCTGACATTCTATGATTCTGTGGTGTTAAAGTGGAGGGAAAAATGCTGGATGAGGATGGATGATAGTGGAGATTATCTGGAAATAACTGGGATTTTTTAAAAAGTGAAAGTAGTGTTAATATTGTGGTCAAAGTAAACAAAGAAAGGTCATGTCCTGAGGTTCATTTGCAAATGGATAGGACGCACTCTCTATTTTGTCTTCCTTAATCCAGAATACTCTACTATTTTGGTTCCCTTTAGTTCTATTCAGTATGTTCCATAAGAGCAATTGAAAAAGGTTTCCAACCTGTCTCTCTATTATCAGGTGGTTATCAACTTCTACTAAATTGGCTGTGATTGACAGTAGGTAGCTAGGGAAGATCTACCCATGTTCTTTCTAATTAACAAGGCAAGGTCATAACAAGGAGAGAACTGGGTAAGATCATATAGTCTAACACCTTCCTTTTTTCCAGAGTAGGCAGCTAAAAGCCCAGAGAGAAGTGACTTGTCTCAGGTCATATATCACCAGCAGGATTCTAGGTCTCCTGATCCCTAGGTCAGTGCTTTTTAATTATGTGATAAAATAGGATCCTCAAGTATAAGATTAATATGATTCCATGGGATGGTGTTCTATGGGAGGGCTTAAAGGCTATGTACTTCACCACAATTACCTGTAGGCTGTGATTAATATTTCTGGAAATTCCAATGCTGCCCCTCAGTCTTCCCTTCCACAGGACAAGAAAGTTAAGTGTCAACTGCACTGGAGGAAAGAAAATAATTGGGGCAGTACATATCAGTAGGTAGCTAGGGAAGCCTCCAGCACTGAATAAGTACCATGGTGAGCATTCAGAAACTGCTTTCACTCTTTAATGGGATCTTCCACTCCTCACTCCCACAATATCTCTCTTATATGACCCTTTCTCTCCATTCACATAGCCACCACCCTAATTCACGCCCTTAGCTCCCACCTGGACCATTTCAATAGTCTTGTAACTAGTGACCCTGCCATGTCTCTTCCAGATCCAATCTATCCTTCACTCAGCTGCCAAAATAATTTTTCTAAACATAGGTCTGACCATGTTACCTCTTCCCCTCTCATGACTAACCGTCCCCTTCCCCTCTCAGTTGAAACTTGCCTTATATTTTATAGAAAAAATTGAGGCCATTCACCCTGAGCTCCTCTTCTATCCTTTTCCTCATCTCATATAACTAAGATGCCTTCTGCCACTCTCTCCTCCTTCACCCCCATCTTACATGAAGAGATGGCCCTACTCCTTACCAAGGCAAACCCTTTTACCTGTACAAGCAATCCTACCCCTATCATCCCCACTTTCTACCTTATCTTCTACCTCTCCCTGTCTACTGGCTCCTTCCCTACTGCCTACAAATATGCCCATGTCCCCCTCCTCTTCAAAAAACCCTCACTTGATCCTTCCATCCCTGGTAACTAATATCCTATATCTCTTCTGTTCTTTATGACTAAACTTCTTGAGAAGGCCATTTCAATAGATGCCTCCACTCTTTCTCTTCTCACTCTTTTCTTCACCCCCCACAATCTAGCTTCCAACCTCACCTTTTCACTAAAATTGCTCCTTCAAAGTTACCAGTGATGTCTTTAACTGCTAAATCCAATGGCCTTTTCTCAGTCCTTATTATTCTTGACCTCTCTGTAGCCCTTGACATTGTAGACCACCCTCTTCTCTTTCATACTCTCTTTTCTCTATGTTTTTGGAACACTATTCTCTCCTAGTTCTCTTCCTATCAAACTACTCCTTCTTGGCCTCCTTTGCTGGATCCCTCTCTAGGTCATGCTCTCTAACCATTGGTGTCCTCAGAGTTCTGTCCGTGGCCTTCCTTTTCTCTCCCTTCATACTACTTCACTTGGTGATCTCATCAGCTCCAATTCTGAAATTGACCTATCCTGCCCTAAACTCTCTGCTGACCTTCAATCTCCCATTCAGATATTTTGAACTGAATGTCCAGCAGGCATCTTAAATTCAACATATCCAAAACTAAACTCATGATATCTTTCCCCCTAAATGCTACCCCCCTTCCTTGTTACTATAAAGGTCAATGCAATCCTCCTGGTCTACCATACTCTCAATCTAGGTGTCTCCTCAACTCCTCACTATCTCTCACCTTCCATATCTAATCTATTGATAAGACCTATCAATTTCACCTTTGCAACATCCCTCAAATAGACCCTCATATCTCCTCTGATACTGTCACCACTCCACTGCTAGTGGGTCTGTCTGCCTCAAGCCTCTTCCCACTCTAACTCATCCTCCATTCAGCCACAAAAGTGATTTTCCTAAATCCCGGATCAGATCATGTCATCCCCTACTCAGTAAACTCCAGGAGCTCCCTATCACCTCCAGGATTAAATACAAAATCCTCTGTTTGGTGTTCAAAGTCCTTCATAACCTCCTCCTCCTCCCCCTGCCTTTCTAATCTTATAATTTATTTCACAAAATATGGTCTTCAATCCAGTAACACTGGCCTCCTTGCTATTTCTCAAACAAGACACTGTCTCTCACTCTGGGCATTTTCCCTGACTGTCCTCCATTCCTGGAATGCTCTCTCTCCTCAACTCTTTCTGGTTTCCTTCAAGTCCCCTCTAAAATCCCACCTTCTACAGCCGGTCTTTCCCAACCCCTCTAAATTTTAGTGCTTTCCCTCTGTTAATTATTTCCTATTTATCTGGTATATAACTTGTTTGTACGTATTTGCTTGTTTCCCCCATTAGAATATGAGCTCCTTGAGGGAAGGGACAGTCTTTTGGCTCTCTTTGTATCCCCAGAGCTTTGTACAATTCTTGACACGTAGAGGGCTTTTAACCAGTGCCTGCTGACTATTATTTCAGAATACCTTCCATTTACTTTTTATATATCCTGTAATATCTAGTTATTTACATGCTGTTCTTTAGGGACACCATTGGCTTTGGGGGACCTTTCCCCAGAACTTAGCACAATGCCTGGCACACAATTAGCACTTAATACATGTTTGTTGTATTACTATTGACTGACCTAACTCTACCCCCTTTACTCACCACCTTCCTCCAGCATCATTAAGATGAGGGCAAGGGCATCTACCCTGAACTAAAGAAGGCCTTCTTCATAGTATAGTGAAAAAGGTACTGACTCTAAGGTGAGTACCTATGCTCAAATTCCTCTTCTGATGCTTACCACCTCTGTGACCTTGGGCGAATCACACAATTCTGAGCCTCAACTTTTTCTGTAAAATAAAGGTGGTTCTTGATAGTTCAAGATCCCTATAGGGTCTGAGTCTATGAACCTCTGACCTTTGAGTGTTCACCTTGAACCATCTGATCACACAGCCCTATGAATTGTCATCTTCAAAAATTATGCTGTTCCTGCCTCCCTCTCCATGTTTTAAGAAGGTCATGGAACTGGAGTCACATGGAGGTTCAATCCAAGCATTTGGGACCCAATAACCAGATACTTACTGACCCAGATACTAACTCTGTTGTCATTTATGTAGAGAGAATGCCCAAACTGACTTTTACCCTTTAAAATCCCCAATGGGAAGACCCTGATGAATTGCTAGTCCTATGGACAGCATACTCCTATTTTTTGTTCCCCTAATTCTTGTGGTTCAGGATCTGTCTACTTGGCCTAAAAGTACAGCCTTTCTCCTGCTATCACTCCCTACACTCTCACCTCGTTCAACTTACCCCTATTCCTCCCCAAGTTTTTGCCTGTCCTTCCACTTCACCCTAAGGAACCTTCTATCATTAATCCTTTATTCTAGATCTCTTCTCACATCCTTTCCTTTTAATTATTCTCACAATTTTTTTTGCTTGCCCTAAACACATGGGGCACTAGAGAGGGTATAATACCTATGCTGATGTTTTTTTCTGCCCTGAGCATACTATGCTAGGTACCCACTCATCATCTCATAACTCAGCAAAGTAATTCCTCTTCCTCATTATAGTAGTCCTAAATAACAGTACTCTCTCAAATAATTGCTAATTGTCCCAATAAAACAACCTCAAACTGTGCTACTCACTAATAACTGTATTGCCTCAGCCTCTGCATTGGCTCTCTGCCAGCAGCATGGACCGTAATACAGCCAACCAACCAGCCAGCCAGCCAGCCAGTTTGGAGGTAAAGGAACGTGACATTCACCTACAGAAGAGGCAAGAGGCAGCTAGCTGTTCAGGGTTCTACCCTTCCTTTGCTTTGCCATTCTCCCTGGACTGTCTATATGGAAATTAATTAGGGCTTTCAAGGGAGAGGAGCATTAATGTTTCTAGGAAGTATTTCCCTGTGTGGTTACTTAGAAGCTTGCCTGTGATGGGAATGTAGCCTATTTCTTCTCAACCTGATTCTCTGTTAAAGTTATGGTTTAGGGGGAAAAGATGGTGAGTTCAGTTTTGGACGTGTTGGGGTTAAGATATCTACTGGAAATCTGGTCGGTGTCTGAAACACATCTGGAAATGTGAGATTGGAAGTCAGCAGGGAGGTTGGGGCAGGTGAATAGAGGTTAGGAAAATGGGGAAATAGCCCCAGAGAGGGTGCAATACAGGGTCAAACAAAAATTGAGGTAGCGGTCCTTTAAGGGACTTACCTGAATCCACTCTTTAACATGAATAACTTTGAATGAATACGAACAATGAATAACTTTTTAAAATGCTAATGTCATATTTTTGAAGGCAGAAACTGTTTCATTTTGGGGCTCTATCTCTTGGAGTCCAGAAGTCTCTCCGATGACATATCCTGAATGTGTGACCCTGGGTGAGTCACTTAAACCAGCCCAGGTCCCCGGGCTCTAAGACCAGAAATCCATGTAATCATAAATCTGGTCCAAAAAAAAAAACCCAAAAAAGATATTCCTGGAGCCTGGCACAGTGTCTGACTTACAACGGGCACTTAATAAATGACTGTTGCTCAAGGGACGAAGCAACGCTTGACTGCGGACCGGGCTTTGGAGGACTCTGCTAGAGAGGCCATCTTTGGCCCGCTTATGGCCCTTGACCGCTGCCTGGAGAGTCCTGAGTAACCCTCGACCAGGCAGAGCCAATGTCCCGAGCCTGGCGAGGAGATTTTCTTAAAAGGCCCTAAAACGTAGGCGATGGGGATGGTTTCAGATCACTAAGAGATCACTCCAGTTCCAGGAGAGTTATGGGTCTCCGGGGGGGTGGGGCTGAAGTCAGGGGAGGGGCTTGTGTATTTAAGGTCAATTTTTTTGAACCTATAGAAATTTCCCTCCAATTCCAAACCAGCCCCTTGTTGACGAATCTGCTGCCCCTCTCACAGGACTTAGGCCTTGTAGAGCATCGAGGCCAGTTAAGCAGAGGAGTAATGAGCCCGAATTTATCTGACATTAGATCACCGTGAATGCCATGGAAATTCCCTTCATCAGTCATTGGAGGGTACGGCTTAAGGCGAATCTGCTGTTCGCGAGTGGGGCCCGCTGCCAAGCGGCGTCCATTTTTGTTTTGCGGCCGTGCGCTCTCACAGTAACTTCGGGAAACAGGATCCCCCCTCCCCTCGGAAGGGGCGGAGCCTATAGGGGAGGATGGGCGGGGTTAAAGCATCGTGATGATTCAAATAGTCCAACGGGCGAGACGCCTCGGGCGGGTGCTGCCAATGGATAGGAGGGCAGGGGGCGGGGCGCGGGAGACCTAGCGGGGTAGGTTGCACGGCGGCTTTGGCGCATTTTCGGCTGGTTTGATTCATCCATTTTGAAGAGACGGGGGAGCGGGGGGCTCGGCAGATCCCGGGGGCCTGGATCCAGTGGCGGCAGAGCCTGAGAAGCTAGCGGCCCGGGCCTCGGCGGCCAAAGCAGCTCCGGGGGGGGAGGGGCGCCCAGCGCGCGGGGTGGGGGGGGGGGGCGCCGGGGGGGGGGGGGGGGGGGGGGGGGGGGCCTGGTCTCGGCTTCGCTGGAGGTCTGGTTTCGGCTGCGAACATGTCCCGGCCCGTCAGGTCAGTGCGAAGGGAGAGGCCGTTGTGGAAGCCAGGGTGCGCCGGCGGGAGTGGGCTACG
>NW_027187372.1:31979823-32047459 GCF_028583685.1 Petaurus breviceps papuanus | reverse complement strand
GCGGCGGGGGGGGGGCGGAGGTGGGACCCGGGGACCAGCGTAGGCGGCGGCGCGCACGCGCGTACCCCCGTGCCTACTCCTCCCGCCCCAGTCTCGCGCGGCGCGGGTCGTCTCTTCTCCTGCGGCTTGGAGGGGCGGGGGCTCCCTTGAGCGCGCGAGCGTCGCCGCCGCTGCCGTGTGGGATGGATTGCTCGAAGTGTCGAACCCTGAGGGAGGTGGAGGCGGGGGGCGGGAGTAGGAAGCCAGCTCCCTCACCAGGCCCCACCCCCTTGGTTCGCTGCCCTGGAGCCTGGAGTGGAAGAAGAAGGCGGGAGTGTGACTGGTGGAGTCCCTTCTCGCCCCCGCCCGGCACTGGTGTTCCGCCTCCGTCCTTGCCCCACGCCAGGCGTGGGGGCTTCGTCATTTTTGGCGATGTCCTGGCCGTGGGGGCGTCGCCTTGGCTGGTCCCCGGGTCCCACCTCCGAGATTGCTCGAGGACCCCGCCCACTGCGCGGGGCGGGGGCGGGAGGGACCCAATCTGCGTTTTTCTTGTAGGCCCCCAAATGACAGTCCTGGGCGGGAGGCGAGGCTGGGAATGGCCACTTCCCTGTCCCCGGGCCGTCCCATTAGTCTTTAACTCCGGCTTGTTGGCGGAGAGAGGCGTAGGCCGAGCTTCGGCCGTCTCCCCTCCCCCTGCTCCTCCCCTCCCCCTCCCCTGGGGTGAGCATGTGTCGGAATCGGTCCCGCCCCCTTTCCCCGAATAGCTCAGGCGCTGGTAAACTCCGTAACCCATCGGGCCCCACGCATTCCCAGAATTTCAGCAAGTTTACTGTTCTCCAGTAGATGGTGGAATCGCCCTTTTCGACCCTTGTCACTCTGTGGGGCGTGTGCCACTTTGGGAGGGGGAGTGGCTTTGTCAAAGCTGCTGGGAGCCGAAATAGAAGAGATTGGAAATGAAAGCTTGGTCTTCTACTCTGCTGCTGACAGTTTTAAGTGAGGAGCTGGTATTTCGAGCAGTATTCTTCGTGTGGTGAGAGGTGTGTCTGTCCCAGCTGCCTGCCATTTCTTATTCTAAGTTTTATGGAGAGTCCTTTTACCACTTAGGCGATGACAGGAATGGGGGTTTCTTTAGACACCACCAATCTAGTGTCCCATCCAAGTCGTTGCTGGCTCCCCCTCCCCAATCGCCAGATGACGTTTCCAAAAAGTGGTAATGTATATTTTTAGACTTTAGTTTTGAATGACATTGGAGGGTGGGAGATGAATTAATTACATAAATTCATCAGTGCTCTTCTCTTTACTCCCTAGACCCTTCTCTCTTTCCCTCTTCCTTGATGCTGATGAGCTGTAACAGATTCCTGGTGAAGAAAACTGAAATGCAGTTCCTACCAAATTGGCTCTCCTGCCTACTATCAAATGCAAGATATTTTTGATAATCCAAATCAAACAGTATCTTTGATAGAACAGCTAATGTTTGTTTTAGCTGGGTTATATATTTTATTATGTCCTGGAAGCACTTGTTACAGCTTCAAATGATCACTATTTGCTTATGAATTTTAAATTTTGTATTCCTAAGTAACTTAATTATGTTTTTAGTGACCATTTTTTATTCTTACCTGCCTGGGTTTGTTCTCCCAAATTTAGATATTGGAACCAGAGCAGAACTTTATTGCTCAAGAAGTTGGACTTTGCTTCCATCACATGAGGGTAAATATACAGAGCCCAGCTTAAACGTCAAATTTCTCTAGGTACAGGTGATACCTGCTTCAGTTTTTCATTGTGCATTGTAGAGATGTAACTAATTTTTACCTTTTTTATTTGGCATTAGCTGAACTTTTAACAGGCTTGTTTATGTTGTCAGTTGGATTTTTTTTTAGTGTCACCTGCAAATTTATGAATTCAAAAATCACTCAATAAAAGAAGAATTTAGAGGCTAAGGACTCAATACTTTGAGGTGTTTTGTTCTTGTTTTCCCTAGTAAATGTCTAGAAGTTATGACCAATAACAAACTGAGAGGTAGAGTGTTCCTTGATTTTTATTTCCTCCAAGAAAGAGTCTTGCCCTCACAAAAGCCTTTCCTTTTAAGGTGTAATTAGCCAGAATGTAGATAGGTTTTGTTCCAAAATGAACAGCATTGACAGCTTTGTTCTCATTAGGTAAAAATCAGTCTTTTATTATGGCCAAACCCTGTGTTGCAAAGCCAGGTAATAATAGAATTAGTGGTCTTTTCCCCTTCATTGAAATTTTAATAGTATTCTCACTATGATATGGTATAATAAATTGTGTGGGATTTGTGTCTACCATTTATACTTTAAGTCTTCCTAATTCCTTAGCTTCTCCATTAATATTAAATAAAATAGAAGATCAGAAATGTAATAAAGAAGTGTTTACTCAGGCTTCCATTGAATTCAGTGATTGTTGGTAGAAAGTTGTTGTTCAGTCATGTCCAACTCTTTGTGACCCCATGGGCCATAGTGTCCATGTTTTCTTGTCAAGGATACTGGGTTGCTATTTTTTTCAGTGAAAGACAAACAGAGGTTAAGTAACTTGCCCCAGGATCATACAGCTAGTATGTGTCCAAGGCAACATTTAAACTCCAGTCTTTCTGAATCCAGGCCCAGCCTTCTAGCCATAGAACCATCTTACTGCCTCTCAAAGTACTTTGGTAAAAAAAAAAAAAGTGCATTGTTGAAATTAACTCTTGGGTGCTTGGGGGTTAGGGAAAGGGAGGGAATGTTAGTATAGCTTGTTAATGCTATTAACCAGTAAGTTCTTTAAAAAGTTTGAGTACTTCACAAAAACTATTTTAGGTCCCATCCTTTTGGGGGGGGGGGGATTGGGGTTAAGTGACTTGCCCAAGGTCACACCGCTAATTTTTGTGTTAAGTGTCTGAGGCATCTGAACCCAGGTCCTCCTGACTCTGGCCAGTGCTCTATTCACTATACCACCTAGCCACCCCATAGGTCCCATCCTTTTTAGCATCTAACATGGCATCCCATGAGCTTTTTAAAGTGCCCTTTTTCCTGCATTCAGTTGCAAGTTGTAGAATCAGCAGACTCATCTAGACTAACCCCCTTACCTTATATAAAAGAAGACTAAAGCCCAGAGAGGCTATGGAGTTGCCTATGGTCACAAAACTGGTTGGTGGTAGAATATGGACTAGAATCCAGGTGTTTTAGTCTGATCCTTTAACATTTTTAAAAATTCTGTTTTAGATTATCTGATTTCACCCTCACCAAAACTTTGTGAGATAGAAGTGATATTAATCTCTGTTTAACAAATAAGAAAGTTGAAGTAGAGAAGTTCCATGATTTACTTGGATTAGAAGAATCTTGGTCTTAGGACTCTCAGTGTGGTATTCTTTGCAATGATGGAGCCCCTTGTTAAAGGAGCACCAACAAACCTATTTGTCCTTTCCTTTGTAGCACATCATCACAGATATCACAGGTCTGCCAGACTTGGTAGTTTCAGCTGTTTTCCTTGCACCTGGGAGCTGAAGGTTATAAGGGAGTTTTTGCTATCCTCTGGCTTAAATTTAAAATTTTGAAATTCAGTTTTGTAAAACAATTTAGAAATTACTGACTTTACCATATTTTACCCTTTTTTGTACATGGTTTAGGAAAATAATTCAAAACTTTCTTAATTCTTAATTGCTCCCTTCAAAAGCAAGAATTTTGGTTAGGATATATCTGAAATCTAAAATAAAAATTCATCATATTCTTCCTAATCAAAAAACTAGCTGAGTGAAGGCCAAAGGAAAGAGGGAAGTTTGCTGAAGCTTGCAAATTTAAGGTAGTGTGTAATGGAATTTATTATGTTGAACATTCACAATAACGTGTGCTTATAGGTATTTATCTCCAGATATGAGTGACACTCTAACACTCCAGTATAGTTCTAAATCTTAGAGGTTATTTGAAAGATTCATACCAAGGTTATTTCATAAATAGGCAGTAGATTGTTTCTTCATATCTACATTTCTCTCCCTCATCCCTCCATTATCATTCTTTCACTTAAAAACAATATACATAGGGGCGGCCAGGTGGCTCAGCGAGCTCCAGTGTTGGGATGACCTGGAGATCGAATCCTGGGCTCAGATGCTCAGCACCACACCCAGAAATAACTGGCCGTGTAACCTTGAGCAAGTTACTTAACCCTGATTGCTTTAAAAAAAAAATAACAATATACATGCAAAAAGACAAATGTCTTGAACCCTATTATCATTTAAGTGCAAATTTTATTCATATAGGACTTGTCAAAAAAAATTCTAGTTATTCGAATAGGGGCATAGTCTGACATTAAAGAAACAGGCTTTTTTTTCTCTTGAAGTCCACTTACCCCAAAGAAGTAATTTTTAAAATTTTAAACAAACCAAAAGGCAAGTTAATGTTTGAACATTTTGCCATCTTGTAATCTCTGTGTATTGAAATACAGTGCAAATATAGTGTTTTCAGTCTTAATTTTTAATTTCCTTGTTTGTTTGTTTTTTCATTTTGGGAAGGGGAAAATAATACATTTTGAAGATAATACTTGGAATTTACACAGATGTCAAGTGCTACTTAATGGGTATCTAGAGGAATTAAGACAGGTTAGCTGATATTACTAAAACTGTATTTTGATGAGCCATAATCAATATTGAGTACATTCTTTACACATAGGCGCTGGTTCTAACACAAAATATTGTAGGAAAACTTGACCTGTTTTATATATATATTTTCAGGAGGTATTTAAGCACTGTGACAGGTTCTAGTTCTGATTTCTTACTGTCCTAAACCCTCAGATTCTTCAGAGATAGGTTGATGTAAATGGCTTTTTTTGAATTGGCTGTATTGGGCAGCTTTAATGTTTTTATTCTAATTTACTATGTCATGCTTGTTATTAAAAAAAAAAGTTTGGCTTGGAATTTTTTTTTTTCAGTAATGTTTTGAGGGAAGGGAGCCAAGAAGTTCCTAGAGGTCTTAGGGAGATATTAGGAACAGAGAATGTAAGAGACATGAGGAAAATGTACCTCACTAGAATGAAAGTCAGTCTTTGAAACATTAGAATTAATGGCTTATATTTAAAGTTTGAGGCTACAAAATCAAATTAACAAATTAATTTATATAGCATTATTGATGTTTACAAAAAGTCATAGATATATTATCTTATTTAAGCTCCTCAGCTCTGTGAGGTGGGTGCAATATTAGTATCTCCATTATACAAGTGGGAAAATGGAAGTTGGAGACAGGTTAATAAGTGTCTTGTCTGTGGTCACACAGCTAGTAAGTAGGTTAGAATTTGAGCTTTTATCTTAATAGACTTCCAGCATGCAGTGAAGGTACTAATGAACAAAAAGCATTGTTCCTGATTTTTAAAAATCGCTATCTCTTGTTCTTAACACCATTTTCATTAGCAACTATATTCTTCCCTTCTCTAATAACAGAAAAAGAGGTGATGAAGCAAAACTCATATCACCTAATATGTTCTTCCCTTACATGTTCCCCTTGCCCCTCTTCTCTCCCCCCCGCCCTCAAAAATAAGGAGGGAGGCAAATTTTCTCATCTCTTCCAGAAATGTAAGCTTGGTTACTATGTATAGCCATTGCCCAATTAATTGGCATCTACTTTATTTCTAGTTCTTTGCTACTGTTAAGTTACTGCTTTAAGCATCTTGGTCTGTATGAAACCTTTCTATCTGACTTGTTTGAGATACATACTTAGCATTAGCAGTGGGTTCTAAGGTTTTAAAAAGGTTTTAGGGGATTTTAAGGCTTTAGAACATTTTAGTCTGTTTCAGCATGATAACACATTTTTTTTTTTTTAAAGCAATTGGGGTTAAGTAACTTGCTCAAGGTTACACGGCCAGTTATTTCTGGGTGTGGTGCTAAGTATCTGAGCCCGGATTCAATCCCAGGTCATCCTGACTCTGGGGTCATCCCGACTCTGGGGCCGGTGCTCTTACTCACTGTGCTTCCTGGCCACCCCATGATAACACATTTTTGCTATAACTTTAAAAAAAACTTGATATTTTTGTAATTTAAACTTTAATTTGCCAGGAGGTAGTTTTTCTAATCCAGGGGACTTGGTGGAAGGAAAGAAAAATAGAGTAGGAGTTCATGCTATCTGAGTTCTAATTTCAGGTCTGCAGCTGTGATCTTGGACAAGCCACTTATATACTAAAGTGAGGTTTGTTGTGAAAAGTGAGGAAATTGGTTATGATTCTACATGAAAAGAAGAAAATGTATTTTCTGCATGAAACATTTTGGGTGAAGGGATATGTTCTCTTCCCTTAACATTAGAAGACCATCTATGTCAGTTTATGCAAATATTTTATTACAATTTTATTTACTTTGCCATCGCTATTTTCTTTGTCTTGTGGATAAAAAAAATTTCACTGTCAGTTGACACTGCTTGGTTCTTTGAACTGTTATTAAATTCTGATCCTGCTATTAACAGAAAATCTGGCAACCTGACAAATAACAAAATACTTGAGTATACCATAAAATAGCCATATATGTTTAAATTATCATCTCCAAAAAAGTAAATAAGTAACTTTTTTACTGTAGTCAAATAAACAAATACCTACTATGAGTTAGACACTATCGCTGAGTGCTGAGGATACAAGGAAAGGCCAAAAAAAATCTTCAAAAAATTTATAGTCTAATAAGGGAGCGAGCACTTGAATAACTGTACAGACAAGATATTTAGGATATATTGGAAAAAATCTCAGAGGGAAGGCACTTGCATTAAGTGGGACTAGGAAAGACTTCTTGCAAGAAGGCGTAATTTTATTTTATTTTATTTTTTGCCTTTTGGAGGGCAGTTGGGGTTAAGTAACTTGCTCAAAGTTACACGGCTAGTATTTTTGTGTGAGTGTTAAGTGTCTCAGGCCAGAACTGAACTCGGGTCCTCCCGACTCCAGGGCCGGTGCTTTACTCACTGCGCCACCTAGCCGTGCCTAGAAGGTGTAATTTTAGTGAAAACTTAAGGGAAACCAAGAGATTGTGATTAGGGAGAGGATTCCAGACTAGGGGAGAAGTCAGTGAAAATGCAGAGATCCAGGAAATGATGCCCTGCACCAGGGTTGTAGAAGTGTTGAAAGAGAGAAGACATAGAGAATCAGTATATGTTGGCAGCAGATGGGGAGTGTGTGTGTGAAGTCCGGGTTAACACCTACTTTAGTTTCCGAGTGTATAATTAGAAGCATGGTTGTACCCTTCACAGTAAAAGGAGTTAGGAAGAAGAAAGGGTTGGGGGGAGATAATGCATTCAATTTTGGATATGACTACTGGATATCCAATTCAAGATGTCCAAGAGTCTGTAGCTTTAGGTAGAGCAACTTACTCAACTTTTGTGCTGGGCAGTAGAGATACAAGAACAATGCGAGCAATAGTCCCTATCCCCAAGGAGCTTTTATTCTTGAGGTACGTCTTATTAAGTGACCACATAGAACATGGACATATTTAAGTAAAAGAAGATAGTTTGAGGAGAGGCAAAAGGCATTAATAATAAGTATCGGGAAAATGTTGAGTGGCACTTGAGCTAAACTTTAAAGAAACTGAGTATTCTGAGAGGTGGAGGTGAAGGAATATATTAAAGCCATGTAAGAAAACAGCCTGTGCCAAGGCATGGAGTAGGAGTTTTGAGGGGACAGTGAGTAAGCTAGCCATTTGGGCAGTAACGGGCTATGTGAAGAGGAGTGTTGTGAAATAAGCATACCTAGATAGGGTTTACTATACATTCTAAGCCAGGGAGTGCATATTTTATCATAGAGATCTCAAACTACAGAAGCATATTTTTTTGAGGGGGGAAGGCAAGGCAATTGGGGTTAAATGACTTGCCCAAGGTCACACAGCTTTATATAAGTGTGTCTGAGGTCAAATTTGAACTCAGGTCCTCTTGACTCCAGGGCCAGTACTGTATTCACTGCGCCACCTAGCTGCCCCTACAGAAGCATTCTTGATCGGGAAAATTATATATCTAAAGTCTGTTCTCTCTACAGTATACTGACAGTTTAAAAGAATCTGAAATACACAGTGTGCTCCTGCTTATCTGTAAAATAAATGATAGTACCTCTTTTACTGTTTTGGGTTCACCTTTTTATGTTTGATGTTTTTGGTATTTTATACCGCTGTCATTTACCAATATCCCACCCTCCTTTATAGCAAAGAACAAACAGTTGAGCCAAATACAGGCCAAAAATTCTTACCTAAAAGTATCAGTCTCATAATTGTTTTTCATAGTTTAGACCTCGTGCATTATCTGATGTCTTAATGCATCTTGATGTTTTCATTTAGTCATTGGGTAGACCGTTGTGAGTCAGCTTTCTTGTTTCATACAAGTCTTCCCATGTTTCTCTGAATTTCTCATGTTCTGGTTTCACTCTTAGAAAAAAACGTTCCTTTTTTATTGATAAACTTGTTTTTACATCACCTTCTTTTCTGAATACAATCTCTGTTCCCCCCCATCCCCTCCCCTTGCAAACAAAATATAAGTAAAATTTCAGGGAAGAGAAGAAAAAAAGATGACTAACTAGGAATTTAACCTCACTGCCTCATAGTTATGTGACTATCATAATTATATTTATGATCACCAAAAAGTCACATAATTGTCACGACCCCAATAACATTCTAATACAAACATTAGCATTCCTGAAGAGCTATAGAAGTAGCATGTGAAAGAGCCACACAATGTCTGAAAGCTTTGATTGTTCTTGATTCCAAATAGTCATCCATGCTTTTTTTTTTCAGTTGGCTGTGCTCATATCACCTCTTTGCTTCCAGAAATTCATCTGAGAAACTGTAGTCATAATTAACATTTCTTTTGTATGTATCCAGGATCAAGGTTTAGAGCTGGACCTTAGAGATCATCTGGTTCAATCCTCTTTTTGGTAGTAATGACTTTATAGTGGTTAGAACTAGGATTGAAAGCTGCTTAACCAAATCCTTTGCTGGTTTTTATTTTGCTCTGCTAAATAACCTATGATTGCATCAGGTCTTTTCTTTGAGGAGGTAACAAGTCCATTCTCATCAGTGCCTTGCATATGCTAGCTATCATATACTTAATTTTGCTGCAGCACTGTGGAGTGAAGTTTTACTGTGGCTTAGGGGAAATGATATACGATAGAGGAGTTTGGGAAATAATTGCCTTGGAAATTAAAATAATAGAGGCTATTTCTACAAAGGTGTAGAAATAGCATTTCCAAATTGTTACAGAGCTATAGGGATTGTAAACTAAACTTGAAAAATATCGTAACAAGTTAAAGACCATTCTTTATTTTTCTCCTTTGTTGCCCAGTTTCATATTCAGAGGCTGAAAACTATCCTTTGCTTACTTAATGTGCTTCTAAAAACCTATGCTTCTTTTAATAATCTTGTGTATTTTTTGAACATTCTTGCATTTTTCTGACATTGCACTTTAAGTGCATTCATTAAACAATTAAATGTGAAAGCATCTGATATAAATGTTAGTATCACAGCATTTTTTAGTACATATAATAGCTTAGGGACTTTCACCATTCAAATTGTATAGAGTTGTTCTGACTTGCTTATGTTTAAAAAAGAGAAAATTGAGAGGAGTGACATCATTTTTGTGAAATACATCAGTGGTCCCAAATAACAAACAGATGCACTTACAAAGCCTAAATACTTTGTAAATGTCATTGGTCTTTTTAGATGTGTTTTCCCTGTCACTTAATTTTGGTGTCTTTGGTCATTGGTCTTTTTAGCTGTATTTTACTTCTCATATACTTCTGGTGAAATAGGATATTTGCAACTGAAGTAATTGATGGAAGGATACATCAAAAATCCAACCAACAATTATATATAATGCGTGTTTATGTGTGTATAATGTATACTGTTTGATTTCACCCTTCCCAATCCCAGGTTTGAAATATTTCAAGAACAAAAACATGAAGGGGTGGCTAGGTGGCGTAGTGAATAGAACACCAGCCCTAGAGTCAGGAGGACCCGAGTTCAAATCCGGCCTCAGATGCTGAACACAAAAACTAGCCATGTGACCTTGGGCAAATCACTTAACCCCAATTGCCCTCCAAAAAGCAAAAAAAAAAAGAACAAAAACATGAGAAGATGTGGGACAACTCTGAAAAGTTAGCAAGTGAAGTTATTTTCATCCAGGACTTTTCTAGATACGTGGTTTATGTTCAAGGTCATACTGTAATTATAGTCACATCTCTTTTATCTGACCTAATGGAGAAGAATAAAGGTATAGAGGATCCAGGAATTGTATATGTGCTTTGAGTAAATGTTATCATTTTTGTATTTAAATATGCCATAGGTATGGCTAATGCCTTGTGAGTTTACAGCACAAATCATCACTGAATAGCTTTACTGCCGCTCCCCTCCAGACATTTGTTCGCTTTCTCCCTCTTCCTTCCTGACATCTAGTATATTGGTAGAAGATGACTATCACTATCCTGTGTATGAAAAGTCTAAACCAGACTTTTTCTCGGCCATCATTTACTCTCCTTAACTATAATAAAGGGGTCTGACTAATTTCAAAGGTTCTTTCCAGCTTAAAAATGGACTTTTCCAGCTTGTTGGTTCATATCTTCTCTGAGTCAAGGAAGTGGCTTTTGCCTTAAAAGACTTGTCTTGTGCTTGCAGGAATAAGGTAAGAGGGATCTGCTAAGGATTTTAAGGAAAGATTTACTGGATAATTCCAGGCAGATAAGATTTGACTATAAGAGGATATTATGAATGAATAAAAAAGTATTTTATTAAGTTCTTATGATGTGCCGAACAGAGGAATATAAATTCAAGATTAAAGATAGCCCCTGCTTTCAAGTTGTTTACATTCTAATAGGGAGAGCCAACACATAAGGTGATATAGCAGACCAGCAAAATGAAATACTTTCTTTTAAAAGATAATGGGTGAGAAATTCTCTTGTACATGAATTTAGTTTGTAATATAGAAATTATCTTTGGTACTGGAAATTACTAAACATTTAATGTTTAATGTCCTTTGTACATTTTATCACTTTGTGGCTTATCTTTTTTCCTCGGGCTTTCTATCTTAAAACATAACTGGGAATAGCTGAGAATTTGTTTTTGGGCTCTGCTAAAAATAAAATACTATGAAGGTAAATTATTTTTTTGCTCCTTGAAAATGATGCAAGTAAATCTGAAATAGTACCCTTATAGTGGAAACTAATTTTTGCTATGGCAAAACTGAAGATTTTGAATGCTTCCACCTAGGAAATCTTTGAGTATGTTAAAAAGATCCTTCTCTTATTACACAGCCTGTTTTAGTTTATTTCACATGTGGTAGGTAGACTTCATACTTAAAATACTTTAACTTCCTCCAAAAGATCAGTGATTTTTGTAGATAACATTACTGAATGCCTCATAATGAAAAAGTTGGCTCTGGGTTTGCAAATGCCTGCAGTGAAAGTCAAACTCTACAAGGCTTTAGGATGTTGGGACAGGTTTTGAGTGTTATCTGGCAGCAGACTGTCCTTCTGAGGATCAGGTTAGCTAAGTACAGAGGCTCATCACCAGTAGGCTGGGTGGGCACTTAGTGATAAATAAAAAGTCTGAGGTTAAATCTCACAATATCAAAATTTTTCCTTGATATTAAATTTTAATAAATTGACACTTTTTAAGACAAATTTGATAGTTTCCAGACTTTTCATGAAGAATTATATAGTTTTCATTTTTCCCCGTGCATTTTTGATATAAACTTCAAATTTCTAGTTGGATTCATCTACCAAGAATCTTCTCTATGACATAAAATGGCCATCCAACCATTACCTGAAAAATACTAATGAGAAGAGATTATTACCCTCTCTTCAAGGCAGCCCATTGTCCCATCATTCTAATTGTTAGTAAGGCTCTCTTCTTCTAGCTATTGCTATCACTTCTGCCCTCTAGATCCTAACAGGATAAGTCTAATTCTTTCACATAACAGTTCAAATACTTGAAGTCAGCAATCATCCCTTTACTGAGTCTTATGTTTCTCTTAAACATCTTAGTTCTTTTAGTTGAGTCTCTTACAGCATAGGTTGTCAATCTCATGGCCAAAGCAGACTAAAATGTAATTGGGAAATGTTTAACAACATAAATAAAAATACAACATAATGTTAATTTGTAGTTTTAAAAGTTCATATGTGGCTTGCAGGATCCTTTCTATTTGAATTGGGTATAACTGTCTTATGGCATGATCTCAGTGACTTTTACAATCCTTGTTGCTTACTAATCAATTTGTACCTAGTAGTCTAGATTTGGTATGAATAGGGATCAATGTCTACAGTGCCCCTCTGAGTGGAGCTCTAAGACACCATTAGTATTTTTGGCTGACATATCACTGCTGATTTATTAAAATCTTCTTAACCCCAGATCATATTAACAGTCCAGGTTTAAGGGGGACTCCATTAGAGAACACATTCCAAGTTAATACCAACTTTTCAGTGACAATTCTTTGGTTAAGCCCATTCTGAATCTATGTAACTGGATCATTGACTAGTCAGTATCTTTCCATTTTATAAGAATAGCCTGAGAAATTTTGTCAGATGCTTTGCTAAAATCTAAGTAAACAGGTGGCCAGGTGGCTCAGCAAGTAAGAGCACTGGCTCCAGTGTCAGGATGACCTGGGATTCAAATCCGGGCTCAGATACTTAGCATCACACCCAGAAATAACTGGCCATGTAACCTTGAGCAAGTTACTTAACCCCAATTTCTTCAAAAAAAAAAAATCTAAACTATACCTTCAGTATCCCACTGAACTATATTAGTCCTCTGACAGTGATTCAGTAGAAAGAGTACTGGCTTTTGAGTCACAGAGCCCAAATCGTTATGTATATAACCTTGGACAAGTAACTTCACCTCTTAGGGTCTTAGTTTACTCGTTTGTAGAATGAAGAGCTTGGACTTGATGGCCTCTCAGGTCCCAGTCAATTTTAAATCTGTCATCCAGTGTTGTTTTTTTTGTTGGTATTTTGGGATTTTTTAAGTTTGTTTTAGCATGACCTGTTGTTTCTTCCTCTTTCCCCACCAAAACATTTTCATGAGGTGAAACCTCAGAGTTGCATTTATCTTATTTCATTTAGATAATTATTTCATACTTTTTTTTTTTAACAATTTTTCCCATAGCCAGAGTTGCAAAAAGTTCCCTTTTTTCATTTTTTTTTCCCCAGTGATCTGACCTCTTACATTTAGGTCTCATATCAATTTGTAACTTATTTGTGGTATATGGAATAAGATGCTGGTCTGAATCTAAGCCCCTTAGTCTGTACCAATTGTTCTTTTTTTTTTTTTTTAAGCAATTGGCGTTAAGTAACTTGCTCAAGGTTACATAGCCAGTATATTTCTGGGTGTGGTGCTAAGTATCTGAGTCCGGATTCGATCCCAGGTCATCACGACTCTGGGGCCAGTGCTCTTACTCACTGCACCACCTGGCCGCCCCTGTACCAATTGTTCTTGAAACACTAGGTTACAATACCTAATTAGTTTGATCAGTGGTAGTTATGTATTTCACAGGATCGTAAAGATTCAGACTTGGAGAGTGCCTTGGATGTTGGCTGATCCAATCCCTTGTTTTTACCATTAAGTAATGGTCCAGAGAGACCAAATAACCTGTCCACCATCACACAGCTAATAAATAAAACAATAAATTTCAGAGCCAGTGTTTTGAACCTAGATCTTCTAATTCCAAATCCCCCACTCTTTCACCTGGTTTAATGATAGATATTAATACTAGTTGTTTCTTATCAGTTTTCAAGATTAAATACAATTATTTATCCCACAATTTTCATAAAAATATTTTCAAAGTAGAAAGCACTATGAGCTTCTACTTAAAGTGTGTTGTTGCATTTGCTTATGTGGACACAGCTTATCTTAGAGCAAAACAATTTGGTTTATGCATCATGTAAGACTGAAGTTGCTTATTTTTTTAATCAACAAAATCTTAACTTTACTTCCTACCTCCTCCCATGTTGTAAAAGAAAGAAAAAAAATAAAACCGCTGTTATGAGCATAGTCATTCAGAACATTTGCCCTTTGGCCATGCACCCCAAAACATCAGTCTGTATTCCAATTATATCACCTTTTTCTCTGAAAATAGACAGCATGTTTTATCATGAGACCTCTGGAATCATGATTGCATATTGGATCGGTTTTAAAATAAATTTTCAATTTTTTTTTGTCTTTATAATAATGTTGCTATTTTATGAGTTGTTCTGGTTCTGCTTATTTCAATCCCCTATCACTTCCCTTTTTTTTTTTTTTTTTTTGGAAGGGCAATTGGGGTTAAGTGACTTGCCCAAGGTTACATGGCTTGTTAAGCGTCTGAGGTCAGATTTGAACTCAGGTCCTCCTGACTCCAGGGCTGGTGCTCTATTCACTGTGCCACCTAGCCGCCCCTCGCCCTATCACTTCCAAGATCAAATATAAAATTTTTTGCTTAGAATTTAAACATTTATAACATTTCGCCCTATTCCCCACTTCCCAGTCTTCTTATACTTTATATTCTCTGCTCTCTGGTGACACTGGTCTCCTTGTGGTCCCTTGAACAAGACACTTCATCTCTAGACTAAGGTATTTTCACTGGTTGTCCCCCAAGCAGGGAATAATCCCCCTCCTCATCTAACTCTTGACCTTCTTGGCTTCCTTCAGTCCCAACTAAAATCCATCCTTCTGCAGGAAACCTTACCTGGTTCATTTTAATTCTGGTGCCTTCCTTCCCTTTATTATCTCTTATTCTTGATATAGCTTGTTTGTATGTAGTTGTTTTCATGTTGTCTCCCCATTAGACTGTGAGCTCCTTGAGAGTAAGGATCGTTTTGCCCTTATTTGTAACAGGTCTAGCATGAAATAGGGACTCAACTTTTTATTAAACATTAGTTTACTTAAGTTTTACCAGGTTTGTCTGAATCCCTCCCCTTCATCATTACTTGTAGCACAGTGACATTCTATCATATTCATATATCATAATTTGTTTTATCTGTTCTCCACTTGATGACTATTCCCTCAGTTTCCAATTCTTTTTTTTTTTTGGAGGGCAATTGGGGTTAAGTAACTTGCCCAAGGTCACATGGCTATTTTTTTTGTATTAAGTGTCTGGGGCCGAATCCGAACTCAGGTCCTCCTGACTGTAGGGCCAGTATTCTACTCACTGTGCCACCTCGCCACCCCTCCAGTTCTTTACTGTCATAAAAGGAACTGCTGTAAATTTTTTTGTATAGATTGTTCTTTTCCTCTTTTTTAAAATCTCTTTGGAGTATAGATCAAATAATGATATCATGGTTCAAAGAGTATACAGTTCGATAACTTTTTGAGCATTGTTTCAAACTGCTTTTCAGACTGGCTAGATCAGTTCACAATTCCACCAACAGCATGCCTTAATGTATCTGTTTCCCCTTTGCATTTGTCACTTTTTTTTTTTGTCAACTTTACTAATCTGATCCATGTGAGATGGAACTCAGGATTGTTTTAATTTATATTTCTCTAGTTATTTAGTGATTGAGAGGTGTTTGGGTTTTTTTCCCTTTTGGTTCTTAATAACTTAGTTTCTTCTGAAAGTACCTGTTCCTATTCTTTTGACTTTATCAATTGGGGAATGGCACTTTTTATACATTACTACTGTGACCTAAACCAGATTAAAATGTAATTGGGAAATAGTCAACAAAATAAAAATTCAATAAAAAAATTACATTTTAAAATTGCATCATTATGTGACCCATAGGCATTCTTATTAGTCCATTTGGATTAATAGATCCTAACAACAAAAATTGCTATTTGAGTTTAACACCACTGCCCTATAAATCCTATAAATGAGCCCTTTATCAGAGGAACTTGCTGTAAAGATTTCTTACACCTCCCCTGCTTGCCCGCTTTTCTAGGGTCCCTTATAATTCCAGAATTCTATGACAGATTTTAAAGGCTCAGTTCTTTAACTTTGCATCTTGTTTCTATACCTTTTTTTTTGTTGTTGTTTAAAACTTGATCTTATGTTAAGAATACTTGCCTGGTTTGTTTGTTTTTTTAATTATAAGTGTACCTGCTGTAAAAATCAGCATTCTTCTGGATGAGATTTTGAGAAATCACATTAGAATTCAATTTACTAGTCTCTAGTCCAGGGAGTTGGGATACACTAAAAAATTTTAATGGCCGTAGTCTTAATTTGATTTTCTTATCATCGTGCTTGTAGGCTAGGTAAATTAAAATGCCTCTCATGAGTAGAGAAACATTATCTTAGTTGGAATTCTGGAGCAGTCTGTTTACCAAAATGCAAAGCCACTATTAACTTTTATACTTCTCTTAATGATGATTTCATCCTTCAGAAGGTAGGAAACCAAAGAGGGGAAATACTATACTTAGTCAGATTTTCACTAACAAGGAAAAACTCATTGCTGGAATGGAAATAATAGGAACGTTTGGGGAAAGTGATCACTTCCTAGAATTTCTGAAAAGGAGAAGAAAGCCAGTCAGTCTTTTGACATGCACCCACATTTGAGAGAGTCTAGAAGAAAGATAGGTAGCATCTATCCTATGGGCTAAAATTCTGCAGCACAACAAAGCAGAAGTATGGAGGAATACAAGTTGTTTATGAGTCAGCAGGGTGATTTGGCAAGAGAATTATAATTTTCAGGAATAAGGAGATTATAACCCCACTTTATGTACATCCAGACCCATTTGAAGTATTGTATTGAGTTTGGAAAGTTACATAGATAGGCTAGAAAGGGGCAACCAGGATGGTAAAGGCTCTTGAGTTCATGATATATAAGGGTCATTTGAAATTTTGGAGATTTTTCTTTTTTTCTTTTTTCTTTTTTTAATTTTTAATTCCAAATTCCCTCCTCCCTCTTCGAGAAGGCAAGCAATTTGATATCGATTATACATGTGAAGTCATGCAAAACATTTCCATGTTAGCCATGTTACAAAAGAAAAGACCCCCCCCCCCAAAAAAAAAATCTAAGAAAAAATAAAGTAAAAATGTATGCTTCAGTTTGCATTCAGATTCCATCAGTTCTTCCTCTTGATCTTGTTTTTCATCTCTTAAATCCTTTGGAATTGTTGGTCTATACCTCTGCCAAACTGCTTTCCAGTTTTCCCAGCAGTTTTTGTCAGGTAATTAGTTCTTGTCCCCAAAACTTGTATCTTTGCATTTATCAAGTATTAGGATTAATATGGTTATTTTCTATATGTGTGCCTAATCTATTCCACTGATCCACTGCTCTTATTTCTTAGTCCCAGGTTGTTTTGATGATTACCACTTTGTAATACAGTTTGAATTCTGATGCTGCTAAGCCACTTTCCTTCACGTTTTTTTTTTCCATTGAATCCCTTGATGTTCTTAACCTTTTTGTCCTTCCAGATGAATTTTATTATGTCTGTGAAATAATTATTTGGTACTTTGGCATGTCACTGACTAAATTGATTTAGATAGACTTGCCATTTTTATTACATTGGCTCAGCCTACTCATGAGAATTAGTAATTTTCCAATTGTTTAGATCTGATTTTGTACAAAAAGTGTTTTAAAATTGTGTTATATTATTCCTGGGTTTGTCTTGGCAGGTAGATTCCTGAGTATTTTATACTGTCTACAGTTATTTTAGATGGATTTTCTCTATTTCTTGCTGCTAGACTTTGTTGGTAATATATAGAAGTGCTAATGATTTATGTGAGTTTATTTTATGCCCTGCAGCTTTGCAGAAGTTTTTCAACTAGATTTATTAGTTGATTGTCTAGGGTTCTTCCAAGTATACCACCATTGCCCTCTACAAAGAGTGAAAGTTTTGTTTCCTCATTGCCTTTTTTTTACTTTAATTTCCTTTTTTTTTTTTGGTCTTATTTCTATAGTTAGGTGATAATGGGCATCCTTGCTTTCCCCCCTGCTCTAATCAGTAAGGCTTGTAGCTTATCCAAGGGTTGGGAGTTTTAGTTTGTAGAAGAGATGACTTCAGGAACAAAATAGCCTGGCTTCGGATATTTGAAAGGGGTAATGGAAGAAGAGTTTGAATTTTTTCCCTTTGGCCCTAGAACACAGAACTATGAATATTCTGGTGGAAATTAGTGGAAATTACAGAGGCAAATTTAGGCATAATATCAGGAAAAACTTCCTTGCAGTTAGAACCATCCAAAAGTGGGAATGAACTGTGGACTGCCTTGGGAGGTGGTAAGTTTTAAGTAAAGTTTACATGAGCACTTGGAGAGGTTCCATTTAATTTTTTTACTGATTAACAAGCATTGTTTTCTCTCCCTCCATAACTGAAAAATAACCAAGAGAAAAAAACCTTATAACAGATATTCATAATCAAACAAAGCTAATTCTCACATTGGCCATGTTCAAAAGCATGTTTCATTCTGCCTTTCAAATCCATCCCTCTCTACAGGAGGTGGGTAACGTGTTTTGTTTTTTTTTTTTAAGCAGTTGGGGTTAAGTAATTTGCTCAAGGTTACATGGCCAGTTATTTCTGGGTGTGGTGTGAAGTATCTGAGCCCGGATTTGATCCCCAGGTCATCCCGACACTGGAGCTGGTGCTCTTACTCGCTGAGCCACCTGGCCACCCCTAAGCAATTGGGGTTAAATAACTTGCTCAACGTTACAAGGCCAGGTGTTTCTGTATAGGTGCTAAGTGTTTGAGCCCAGATTCGATCCCCAGGTCATCCCAACATTGGAGCCAGTGCTCTTACTTGCTGTGCTACCTGGCCGCCCCGACATGTTTTTTTTTTCTCTTTTGTCCTCTGGACTATATTTTATCATTTCATCATTCAGCTTTCTAGTCTTTCAAAGTTTTTTTTCCTCTATAACGTTGTCATTGTATAAATTGTTTTCTTAGTTCTGCTTACTTCACTTAGCATGAGTTTATACAGGCCTTCCCAGCTTCTTCTGAAATGGTACTTTTTTCTTTTTCATTTTTTTTTTTAAAAGCAATCGGGGTTAAGTAACTTGCTCAAGGTTACACGGCCAGTTATTTCTGGGTGTGGTGCTGAGTATCTGAGCCCGGATTTGATCCAGGTCATCCCGATACTGGAGCCCTTACTCGCTGAGCCACCTGGCCGCCCCTAAGCAATTGGGGTTAAGTAACTTGCTCAAGGTTACACGGCCAGGTGTTTCTGGGTGGGTGCTAAGTGTCTGAGCCCGGGATTCGATCTCCAGGTCTTCTCAACACTGGAGCCAGTGCTCTTACTCGCTGTGCTACCTGGCCGCCCCTCTTTTTCATTTTTTTAGAGCATGATAATATTGTATTAGATTCATATACTATATTTGTTTAGTTTTTTGCCAGTAGGCAAGCACCTCCTTGGTTTCTAGATTTAGCTGCTGTAAATATTTTTGTACTTATGTATCCTTTGCTGGGATTTCTTTTAGGTATGAGTTGGAATGTGTGGTCCCTGGGCTTCATTTTCGCTTCCAAAATACTGTGATTTATGCTGTAGTTTACATTTTACCTATTAGGATAATAGGCAAACACAGATAATAATGAATAAACCACAATTATATTCAGTTGTCTTTAAAGTTTAAAAAAAAAGTCTTGGAACTACCTTAAGTAAGGATTTGGAGGGATCTACAACACTGTTAGTATATTGTTAATTTCCTTCTCTATTCTCATCCCTTGAGCATGTTTTGAGAAATCCCTCCTTATAGCTTCCTCTCAGGTTAGATGTTGAAACAATGAAACTGAATCTGACTAACTTGTCTCTCAGTTTAATTGTATTGATGTTAGTGTGCTTCTCTTAATTCTTTCAGTTCATTTTTGTTCTATTTTTATAAGACTGCTGTTATTAAAGTAATTACAGTCCTACCATTCTCTGTCTAAGGCAGTGAGATTTCATTTATTTTGGATGTTAATATTGAAGCTTTTTATTAAAGGGAGAATTTTTAACATCCTTTAAATACAGAAGATTGGAAAAGTAAGAAAAATTAGAATTGAAATTATCTTTATCTTGAGTGATTAGTATATTAATGCTAATTACTTAAGAGTTTTCTTTGTATTAAGTAGGGCTTGAAAAATTGCCTTGAAAAGACCCTAAAATAGTGGGAAATAACACTTATTGAGAGTGTTTTCAGATCTTAAGTTAATCCACGTATCAATTTATTTGTGTCATAGTAACTTTTTTACTTTTAGTTGCATACTAAATATATAGCATCCTTTGAAGACTAAGGAGAATCTGGTCACTTAACCAAATATAACTTCTGACTTAAGAAATTTTATAAGTCAAATAATTTTAATAATCGGGGCAGTGATAATTTCTTTAGTTAAAATATTTGATCAACATTTAGGAAAACTTGATTTTAGTTCAGTTATAAAACAGGCACTTGACTTAAATTTCCAGTTTATTTAATTGGTATTAGATGAAGTAAAAAGATTAACAGTATCAGTATTATGAGGAGAAAAGCTGCTTTTTTCCATGATTACGCTAGTAATAGTCAACTTTGTAAATTAGTATTATAATGTATTGTAATACAGTTGTGTATTACTAGAAATTTTAAAATGGATATAAAACTTTGATCTGTTTTACTATTGTTTAGTAATACATGGGGAAGATAAATACTAAGATTGGATAAACTTTTAATAAAAGGAAAAATCACCTGACTTGATGTGAGAATAGCTGGCAACAAGTAACCGGGGCAATAGAAAATTAAGTGAATAACGAAAGAGATAAATCTCAAAAAGAATGTTACATTTCTCATGAGGCTCTATTGGAACTGTTAATTTTTTTCTTTTAGCTTTTATTTAATATTTTATTTTTTCCAGTTACAAATAAAAAAATTTTTTAACATTTGTTTTTAAAACTTTTGAGTTCCAAATTCTCTCCTTCCTCACCCTCACCCCCCCTTATTAAGAAGGCAAACAATTCAGTATAGGTTATACATGTGTAGTCATGCAAAACATATCCATAATAGTCATGTTGTCAAAGAAAACAGGCCAAAAAAAAACCCTCAAGAAAAATAAAGTTTTAAAAATATCTTTCAATCTGTGGTCAGACACCATCAGTTCTTTCCCTGGGGATGGATAGCATTTTTCATCATAAGTCCTTCAAAGTTGTCACTGTTATATTACTGAGAATAACTAAGTCATTTACAGCTGATCATCTTACAATATTGCTGTTACTTTGTATACAGTAAGTTTCACTTTGCATCCCCATGCAAGTGTTATCAGGTTTTTCTGAGATCATTCTGCTCATCATTTCTTGTAACAATGGTATTTCATCATAATTACATACCAAACCTTGTTCAGCCATTCACCAATTGATGGGTTACCTTCAGCTTCTAATTCTTTACCCCCAGAAAAGACTGCTTTAAATATTTTTGTACATATAGGTCCTTTTCTTTTTATTTTTAATCTCTTTTGGCATGCAGACCTAGTAGTGATATTGCTAGGTCAAAGAGTATGCATGGGAAATAGTAGGGGGGTGGAGTAGAAATAGGACCTCTGAACGGCTCCGGCTCTCACCACCTCCAATCCATGTAAAAGGGGACTCTGAACAAACTTTGGAGCTACAGAACCCACAAAATGATACAAAGAAGCTAGCCTCCCACTGAGGTCAGCCTGACGGGCCAGCAGGAATCAGTCAGTGCAGTACAGGGCTCTGGGAGCCGAGCCCAGCTCCACGCTGAGGTTTTAGCCGCAGCTGGAGGGACTCCAAATCACCAGCAACTGTGGCGATCCAGAATTATCAACACATAGATGCGAAGGACAAAGTGAGAGATCAGTGCAGTGTGGACTTTGGGAGTGCCACGGTTTTTGCCCCCGGGGCAAGAAGCCGCTGAGGGCTGTGGCCCAGCCGCCTCCACGTGGCAGCTTCAACTCTCGCCTGCAGACTGTAGGGGGGCCAAGCAACCAGTCTGAGGGGTAATCACTCTTTCTTTAACCTGCTTGGATCTGGATTGTGGTCTAGGGTGGAGATCCTGGGGTGTGCAACCAGCTTGCCAGAGCATGTGGAGGCTTCAGGGAGGGCACCCAACTAATACCTCTGGCAGCTGAGAAAGCCCCAGTGTTTGGTACAAAGCTCCCCTGTCTGGTAGCAGAATCCTACTATGGCAAAAAGCCCAAAAGTCAAGTAATTGAGTGGCAACATGACCAGGCAAAGGAAGCAAAACAAACAGAAGAAATCCAACATTAGACTCCTATTTTGGGGACAAAAAGGAGCAAAGCATGGAACAGGAGAAAGACAGTGAAGTCAGAACTCCTGCACCAAAATCTTCAAAGGAAAATATGAGCTAGTTACAGGCCATAGAGGACCTTAAGAAGCAGATAAGAGAAGTGGAGGAAAAATTGGGAAGAGAAATGAGAGTCAACAGCCTGAGGAAAATAACACCTTAAAAAATAGACTAACTCAAATGGCAAAAGAGGCTCAAAAAGGCAATGAGGAGAAGAATGCCTTAAAAAGCCGAATTTGCAAGATGGAAAAAGAATCTCAAAAACTCACTGAGGAGAATCATTGCTTCAGAATTAGATTGGAGCAAATGGACGCTAATGACTTTATGAGAAATCAAGATGCTGTTAACCAGATCCAAACAAATGAAAGAATAGAAGGCAATGTGAAATATCTCATGGGGAAAACCACTGACCTGGAAAATAGATCCAGGAGAGATAATTTTAAAAATTATTGGACTGCCTGAAAGCCATGATCAAAGAAAGAACCTAGAAATCATCCTCCAAGAAATTCTCAAGGAAAACTGCCCTGATGTTCTAGAACCAGAGGGCAAAATAGAGGTTGAAAGAATCCACTGATCAACTCCTGAAAAAGATCCCAAAAAGAAAACTCCTAGGAATATTATAGCCAGGTTTCGAAATTCCCAGATCAAGGAGAGAATATTACAAGCAGCCAGGAAGAAACAATTTAAATATTATGGAAACACAATAAGGATAACTCAGGATCTGGCAGCTTCTACACTGAGGGATTGAAGGGCTTGGAATATGATATTCAGGAGGGCAAAGGAGCTGGGATTAAAACCAAGAGTCACCTACCCAACAAAACTGAGTATCATGTTTCAGGGGAAAATACTCAATGGAATAGAGGACTTTGAAACATTCTTGATGAAAAAACCAGAGCTGAATAGAAAATTTGACGTTCAGATACAAGAAGCATGAGAAGCTAAACAGGGAAAGGAAATCATAACGAACTTGTCAAAGTTGAACTATTAACATTCCTACATAGAAAAATGATCATTATAACTGATGAAACTTTTCTCAGTATGAAAAAAGTTGAAGGGAATAGAAATATATGTCTATATCGGAGGGTATACGGGTGTATGAATACATATGTGAATGTATGTATGTATGTTTACTGGTATACATAGATAGAGGGCACAGAACCAATATAATAGGTGAAATTAAGCGGTGAGAGAGGAATATAATGAGAGGAGATGTGGAGAGACAGAATGGGGTAAACTATCTCATATAGAAGAGGCAAGGGAAAGTGGTTACAATGGAGGGGAAGAATAGGAAGACAAAAGGGAATGGGTCAACCTTATTCTCATTGAATTTGGCTTGGGGAGGGAATGAAAACACACTAAATAGGGCATCTCACCCTGCAGGAGAGTATGGGGGAAGGGGATGAGAGGGGGGATGATGGAAGGGAGGGCAGGCTGGGCGGGGGGAAGGAAGTTGGAAGCACCCACTTTTGAAAATGGACAGGATCAAAGCAGAGAATAGAACAAGTGGGAGGTGGGATAGGAGAGAGGGAAATATAGTGAGTCTTTTACAATATATCTACTATGTTAATTTTCTGCATTAGCCACACATGTACAACCTATACTGAACTGCTTATCTTCCCAGTAAGGGTGGGTGACAAGGGAGGAAGAGAATGAATCTAGAATTCAAAATTTTAAAATCAAATGTTTAAAATACATATATGTATGTGTGTATACTATTATTAATACTATTTTACATGTAATTGGGAAATAAGATATATAGACACTGGTGCATAGAGATCCACCATGCCCTACTGGGAAAGTCTAAGGGGGTATGGGAGAAGATATGCGAGAGAGCAGATTGGAGGAAGGGATATCCTATAGGACTGCTATTTTGGGGAGGTGGGTAGGGGAAAAACGGGGAGAAAACTTGTAACTCAAAATCTGGCAGAAATGAATGATGGAAATCAGAAATTAAAACATTTGAAAAAAGAAAATGCATGGTTTTATAGCACTTTGGGCATATAGAATTGTTGATTCTTAAGTTAGTAGTCTGTATTTGATTTGTTGATGTACTTGATGTACATTTTAGTTTGATTTGTGACTTTAATCATAGAATATAATGGTGCTACATTATCACTAAATTGAAAAACATAGCTTTTTATAATTCTAGTTTTTAAAGTTCATTTTAAATTGAGTGAGGTCATGAAAAAGCACATTAGAAATTAGTGTAGTAGTCCCTAGTCTAGTGAATGAGAATATACTTCTTCAAATATAAAAAGATCTTTAAAATTTTAGTGGTCACAGTTTGAATTTCTTTGAATCATCATGCCTTTGTGGGCTAAATCAATCAAAATGCTTTTGGGGGGCATTATCTTAGTTGGAATTTGTTTTGGAACGTTCTCTTTGTTATGGATCTCAAAATCCCTACATCTGTGACGTGCACTTAAAAGATCCAAAGAGGTGTTGCTATTATTCTGCTTGACTATTACTGAATGGTGGTTCTAATAGCTCAATATCCTGCGTTTTAATACTGTCCAGAAAATAGCTGCTAAAAAAATAAGAAATTTTGCAGTACTTATCAAGAAATTAATTTTAAATATAAAGAAATATATAGAGTAAATCTCTTGGGAACTGCTTTTTAAGTGCCTTTTGTAGAGTCTTTTGTTGAATAAAATAGAAACTATTCTTTTGAATAAAACAGGTGATCTGTATTTTGGGTACCTTGAATATGCCTATGACCTATGTTTCTAATTAATTGCTATTTAAATTCTTCCTTACAGAAACAGGAAGGTGGTCGATTATTCACAGTTTCAAGAATCTGATGATGCAGGTAAGTTTATACTCTTTTAACAAGGAGTATAATATATACCCTAAAATGTACTATAATATTAAATGCTTTTTTAAAAATCTTGAGTTGGAGGAAAATCCTGTTTCTATATAATATCAGACAGTACTATAATAATAAGAAGCACTTATATAGAGCTTTTAAGATTTGCAAGGCATTTTACAAACATCTCATTTTATCCTTACTATACTACAGTCCTGTGAATTGGGTGCTATTCCTATTTTACAGATAAAGAAACCGAGGCAGGCAGAAATTGACTTTCCCAGGGGTCACACTGTTAAGTGTTTGAAGCCAGATTTAAACTCAGTTCTGCCTGACAAAAGGTCTTACCACTCTATCCACAGTACCATACCTAGCTTATGACTGTGATGTGACTGTCTTGAAAAAATATAATGTTTTTTTGTGTGTGTTAGGTTTTTTGTTTTGTTTTGTATTTTAATTCTTACATGTCAGGCTTCATTAGATTTTTTAGCACAGGAGTGGCTAGGTGGCACAGTGAATAGAGCACTGGCCCTGGAGTCAGGAGGACCTGAGTTCAAATTCGGCCTCCGAAACTTAACACAAAAACTAGCCATGTGACCTTGGGCAAGTCACTTAGCCCCAATTGCCCTCCAAAAAAGGAAAAAAAAAAGATTTTTTAGCAGAGAAAAGAATCCCCCAAATAGGATGTTCTAGTCCTTTTTTTTTTTTTTTAAGCCTTTAAAAAATTTTTTACTATTAATAATTAAGTTTAAAGAAAAGTTGTTAGGATCTCTATGTTAAGTCTTATGGATTTTCTTCAAGTTTACTTTTCTAGGTTGATAAGTGCTACGGTGGCTAGCTCATAATAGATAGCTGCTTATATAATGTTGGGCAACATCACCTAATTGTTTTAAAAATTCATTTATTCCTGTTAGTAGAAATAAGAAAAGCATGAATTTCCATGTAGAGGAAAAATATGGAGACATTAATGTATGGCTTTATTTTGCCACTTAATTATGGATAGAGTATTGGGCCTGAAGTCAGAAAGGCCTAAGTTCATATCTGGACTCAGACACTGTATGACCCTGGGCAAGTCACTTAACCTCTTTCTGCCTCAGTTTCCTCATCTATAAAATGAGGGTGATAATAGTACCTACCACCAGGTTTGTTGTGAGAATCAAATGAGATAATATTTATAAAGCACAGTGCCTAGCACAAAGTAAGCATATATAAATTATCAATAATAATAATTCATTCTTTTAGATTTCAGCCTTCTGACACAATTTTCTCTAAGCTTATCTGAATGAGCACAAATTCTGAAGTCTTGTTAATGCTTTTTAATATGTAGGAAATCTCTTGCCTTGATAAAGATCTTTTGCCTCTATATCCAGAGGGATTTTAATTCTGTGAAATTGTAGGTATGAATTATTTACCTGCAATGATAGAATGTTGGGGGATCTATGAATTTTTTTAAATTTATAATTGTTTCAGTATAGAATTTTCTTTGTTATCTACATACTTTATTTTATGCATTGAAAAATTTAATCCTGAGGAGGAATCTATAGGTTTCAATAGACTACCTGAGGTTTCCTGAAAAGGTTAAGACTCCCTGTCTTAGGGGAACCCTGATCCCATTACCAAGGAACACCTTGAATAAGAATGTAGTGCTTATTTTTATTCTAGGAAGCAAACAATTAATTTCATTTTTAACCATTAAGATGAAGATTATGGAAGAGATTCAGCCCCTCCAGCTAAGAAAATCCGTTCATCACCCCGAGAAGCTAAAAACAAGAGACGGTCTGGGAAAAATTCACAGGAAGATAGGTAAGACAGGTGCTACTTCTCTTGTTTTTGTTATCTGATGTATCTTCTCCCTTTCTCCCTCATCAAATCCTCCCTTATAACAAAAGAAACACAGTTAGCAAAACAGCCTCTTTCCAATATTTCATCACCTGTTCTCCAGGAATTATCTTGGTCTTGACAATTAATTGGAATCTACCTACCTGTTGTTTTAGTTTACATTATTAGGTTATTGTGCATGTTCTTCTGGTTTTAATTTCATTGTTTATCAGTTCATGTAAGTCTTCCCATGTTTCTCTGAAATTCCTCACATTTTTCATTTTTATGTATTTTATGCCACAGTTTGTTCATTCTTTTCCATTTTTTTTGCCATTATGAAAAATGCTGTTGTGATTTTTTTTGTTATATTTGGGATATTTTATTCTCTGACATTTTTTAGGATATATATGCCTAATATTTTAACCATTTATATTTGGAGGTCAAATTACCTGATCAGTATTCCTAATTGAAAAAAAATTGCTTTGGTTTTGTGTTTTGTTATTCAGATTGTAAGGATGGATCTCCAGAATTTTTAGTATTCAAACTTGTTTCTGATCACATTTTCAAAATTCTGGTCCATAATAGAAAGGACTGGATCAGGAAGTCAAGGGAGTTGAGTTTGGGTACAGGCTCTATGCACCAGAGGATCTTGAACAAGTTGCATCTGCTTATAATTTTGGGCTAGATCACCTAATTGTTTTTCAATTTCGTTTATTTTTGTAAGTAGAAATAAGAAAAGCATGGAGTTAAGTTCCATGTAGAGGAAAAGTATGGAGACATTAATGTATGGCTTTTATTTTGCCACTTGATTATTTACATAATGTGCTTTACATCCTTTTTGCTTTTTCACATCAGTTCTTCAGAGTTACTGCTAGTCTCCTTTTATTGATGATCTGGCTAGTCCCAGTCTACATCACAAATTGCATCACTGTCAGGATTGTGAAACTGGAACTTATAAAATATGAGTTGTATAACCAGCTTAATTGAAAATCCTTATTGTTTATTATGGGGGACTCTTAACTGGGTTTAACAAACCCTCACCTATCCCATAAATAGAAAACTTTTGAACTCCAGCATTCACTGTTAATTGGGATTATTTTTTAAAAAAAGGTCTACTTCCAGAATAAGAGATTATATAAATGGATATTTTCATGTTTTTTACTTGTTTAAAGACTTTAGTCTTTAACTTTTACTAAATTGGAAACTGGTAAAGGGTGATAAGAATGGCTATGGTGGGAATAGGTATCCTGTATAACAGAAGGTGTCTTATGTGGGGGGAGCTGACTTAAAATAGGACATTAAAACTATCTTGTCTTGTTTGACTGGACAGGAAGACCAAAAAAATATTTGTTGTAGTTATTTTAATTCATTAACCTTGAAGTGTTGAATTCACTGCACCAAAATAAGGCCAAGCAAAAGTCCAATTTGTGTCATTTAGTAAGTTGGTGAGAGTTAAAATATTAGGTGTGGCATCTTACTCTAGTTTAGTCTCCAGTTATCCTGATCCAATCTAAAGATCTTCATTTGCTTTTCTTTTGGAATCTTTAAGGTGAGTTTTTATGGGTAGAAAATAAAAGAAGTAGAAGGAATCACAGAATCTTAAAGTTGGAAGGTGTCTCAGAATCTGTCTGGCCTGGACCATATTTATCCTCTGCCTCTAGGGCAGACTGCATTTAGCCCAATCTTGATAAGTGTCTATGCTGTTATTTTATTAGTTCTCCCAAGAGTTAACTTTGTAGGCTTTCTCTTCTCATGTAGCATGTTGTTTGCAATTAGACCCCAAATTTATTTTCCTTGCTTTTGTAGATTCCTATTTGAAAGTGTCATATTTGAAGTCAGGAGACGCCTAGATTCAAATGCTACCAGCATTGCTCCTTACTTGTATGATCATAAGCAAAGTTAAAATTTCTCTGACCCTCAGGTTCCTCATCTTTAAGATGAGGGTTATAGGGGTGGCTAGGTGGTGCAGTGGCACTGGAGTCAGGAGGACCTGAGTTCCGATCTGGCCTCAGACCCTTAACACACACAAAAAAGAACTAGCCATGTAACCTTGGGCAAGTTACTTAACCCCAGTTGCCCTCCAAAAGGCAAAAAATAAAATAAAATGAGGGTTATAGTACTTGTATTTAACAGGGTTGTGAGGGGCAGGTTAATATAATTTATAGTATAAATGCCTTGCAAACAGTGCATATCATAAATAATTGCCAGTTACTAGTAATGGCCTATATTAAGAATTTTTCCTTTGCTTCAATAATATCTCTGTTGCCCCATGGTAATTGAATGAATTATTACTAAATTGAATGTATGCTACATTTATTTCTTCATACTAATTGAAATTGATTTTCCTTTCTTCATTCTCCACTTGTAAAATCAGCTATCATTAGCCCTTCCCTGATAGAGTTGCAGGCTTTTCCTTAAAAATCTGTGAATAGGGCTGTAGGAGGACTGAAGATAACTGTAGGGGTCTAGTAATTGCGATAGAAATTTGAAATGACTTATACTTGAGTTGTTTGTCTTATATTAACAAATAATAGTTGACAAGTGTAATTTTATTAGAAATATGTAGTTTTCAGAATGGCAGATTTTCTCAAAATGGACCTCTCAGTTTTAAAAAATCTGATCTCTTTGTCAGTTACCCTAGGCTTAATAGAATAATTTGAGTATGAATAGGGGAGCCAATAACTTTTCTTTTCTTTTTTATTTTGGAGGGCAATCGGGGTTAAGTGACTTGCCCAAGGTCACAGGCTAGTTTTTGTATTAAGTGTCTGAGGCCAGATTTGAACTCAGGTCCTCCTGACTCCAGGGCTGGTGCTCTATTGACTGCACCACCTAGCCACCCCCAATAACTTTTATATTCAAAAATTAATTAGTAATAAGGTAGTAGTTAAAGGGATTATGCATGAATATCTATTCCTTTGGTTGTTCCCAGTCAGAATTATAAAACTAGAAGGTATCTCAGGAGACAACCAGTCTTATCCCTTCATTGACAGATATAGAAAGTAAGGCATAGAGAGGTACAAAGTACTTTGCCCAAAATCGTATAACTGACAGTTGATTACAGAGCCAGAATTAGAATACAGGTTGCTGAATTAAGGTTAGAAGGAATCTAAGGATTTGTATTTTTGGAGGCTGAATCAAGATGGTAGAGTGAGAGGAAACATTTGGAGTCTAGTTCACCTGATATATCTCCTTGACAGATACCTAGATTCTCATCAATAAAGAGTCTGAAAATGAATCATTTTTTCAGCCTAGGGCAGGTTTGGGAGTCAGAGAGGGTTGAGGGCCCTGGTTATGGATTCTGGTTAGGAGCATGTTGTGGAACATCCTGGCAGTTTGGGGACTGGGAGGGCCAAGAAAAGGCAGGAAGCACTGTCACAAGGTGATACCGAAGGATTCCTAAACAAGCACTGGGTGTTGGATGAGGTGTCATCTGGCAGCTGTGTCATCTACTACCTAGCTCTAGATCACAAACCCAGTGTAGAGAGGAGCATTTGTGAACAGTGACCCATATGTGTACTGAGCAAGGAGAAAGTTCCAAAGGCAAATGGTGGCTGTGTGATTCTGATTCTGGAAGCAAAGCTTTGTGTCCCCGACTAAAGGGGAGCTGGCTGTTCAGATGCTCTGAATCTTTAGAGCCTCCCAGCAGGTTAATAGTGGCTGAGCCCATCAGCAGTCTACTGAAACTATTCTCATCCAGGAACAATCCAAGAGATCCAAACCTGGGTTGAGAACCTGCAGAACTCATATCAGGAAGGTCAGAAACAGCTCTCTATCTCCAAATTAAACTACTTTGGAAGCATGGAAAGCTTACAGGCACAAGCCCCCCTCTAGCCAGAGCTGTGAAAGCAACAGGACATAAGAGGACCAAAGCTCAGACTAGTCATCCCCACACACCTCCACCCCATCCTCCCAAGAGTAGGGTCCAACACTAACATACATAAAGTACAAAGTCAAGAAATATACAGGAAGGGGTGGCCAGGTAGCACAGCGAGTAAGAGCACCGGCTCCAGTGTTGAGATAGACCTGGAGATCGATTCCCGGGCTCAGACACTTAGCAACCACCCAGAAACACCTGGCCGTGTAACCTTGAGCAAGTTACTTAACCCCAATTGCTTAGGGGCAGCCAGGTGGCTCAGCGAGTAAGAGCACTGGCTCCAGTGTTGGGACAACCTGGAGATGGAATCCCGGGCTCAGACACTCAGCACCACACCCAGAAATAACTGGCTGTGTAACCTTGAGCAAGTTACTTAACCCTGATTGCTCAATAAAAATATATATATATATATATATATATATATATACAGGAAGAACAAGCAAGAACCTCATTATAAAGAGCATTATGGTGACAAGGAAGCTCAAGACATAGAAGAATATGACTCAGAAAAAAATCTACAAGCAGTCTCAAAGAAAAATGCATCTTGTACACAAATCCAACATGAATTTCTAGAAGCAGTGGATCTAAAAATAATTTAAAAATGGGAAAAGAAACAAGAGCTAGGGAAGAAAGATAAGAAAATCAACTTGGAAAAAGAGGTTCAAAACCTTATTCAAGAAAATAACTCCTTTGAAATTAGAATTGGCCGAATGGAAGGTAATGACTCCATGAGACATCAAGAAAGAAAGTCAAAAGTCTGAAAAATAGAAGATGTGAAGTATCTCAACAAAAGCAACTAAGGTAGAAAGCAGATTGAGCAGAACTAACTTAACCATTAGACTGCTTTGAAAGCCATGAGCAAAAACAAACAAAAAGCATCTAGACATATTTCAAGAAAACTGTCCAGATAGTTTAGAAACAAAAGGCAAAGTAGAAATTGAAAGAATACACTGGTCCCCTCCTAAAAGAAATTCCAAAATAAAAACTCCCAGGAATATTATAGCCAAAATCCAGAGTTCCCAGGTCAAAAAACAAACAAAAAAAAATACAGCAAGTAGACATAAAGAATTCAACTACCAGGTTTTAGTAGCCACAATGATAAAGTTTCATAGAACTTGGAATGCATTATTACAGAAGACAGAGGATTTAGTTTTAGAACCAAGAATAAAAAATTTAACCAGCAAAACTGAGTATTACTATATATTATTATATACAGGAGGAAAAATGAACCTTTAACAAAACAAGCATTCCTAATGAAAGGACCAGAACTGAGTACACACAAACACAGGAGTGAATAGAAGCATAAAAAAGTGAACATGAATGAGCATTAATTAAGTAAAATTGCTTTAAATTCTTATATTGGAAGATGATGCATGTAGCTGCTCAGAATTCTGTCATCACTGGGGGTCCGTAGAGGAGGTCTAATTAAACAGTGATCCAGGCAGTGATTCTTTTTATTTTAATGATCTCAGAAGAAAAATGGATGGATTAGGGAAGAGGAACACATTGGGAGGACAGGGGAGGGAAAGAAGGAGTATGAAAAATTATCTCTTATAAATTGGGTATGCATAGAGTTTATGCAGCAAGGAGGAGTCAGGGTCCTGGGGGAAGGGAGCAGGTGACAATTAAACTTCACTCATCTGAACTGTTCCAAGGAGGAAAGAGTACATGTTCACACAGTTTGGTACAGATAAGACATCTTACCCAACAAGGAAATGGGGGGGGGGGGAGTTAAGGGAAAAGGGAGGAAGTAAGTGATTAAGGGAGTCATTAGTCTGAAGCAAAATAGATTCTAAAGAGGGGGTGGGGAGAAAGATGAGTATTTTCTTAGCAAAATAAAATGGTGGAATTTAAAGTTCTATGTGATCTTAAGAGATCAGTTAGCCCAGAGAGGTTGTGACTTTACCAGAGTCACACGGAAAATGACAGAACCAAGAATAAAACTTGGGTTTTTGATTCCAAATCTAGGTTTCTTTGCATTGCACTATGTTATTTTCATGTACTCCCTTTGAAGGGAGAGGGAAGAAGTGGGTCTATGTTTAAAACACCTTTCTCGCATTTTTATTATTTTACTGTTTTATTATTTTAGGTTGGTTTTTTCTTGGTCAGAAAATTATTTTACAATAGCATTTAGGTACATTTATGTTGTATGGCTTATGATGTTCCCTAAAAAAATATTTCTAAGGTATTTGGGGGGTAAGTGGATTATGTGCCCAGACAGGGAGTGGAAGTGATAACTGTTTATGTTTCTCCTGCCAATAAATTAAGGCAGATATATAGACCTGCCAGTAAATTAAGCTGTCTGACTAGTGTTGCTTATTTATCTTATTGATAAGAACTTCCCCTCTACCCCCAATGGATAGCCATAAAAGACATACTCATGGAAAATAATATTAGTTTAATAAACTCCCATTTTTACATTTCACTATGAAGTCACTCTCCAGTATTCACATTTACCCTTAGATTATGCCCATATGTGAACCCTTGCCTACATATACATAAGAAAATAAGAAATATGTACCCTTTAGAGGAATCATTTGCTCTTTTGGTGTTTGGAAACAGTATTTTTCATAAGGACTATAAAGGATTATATACTTAGTAAATAGATGACTTGCTAAAAATACTAGGAGCAAGAGGAGTCTGTTGCCCTCATTCTATAATAATTTAACCATCCAGAGTGAGACAGAAGCTTTTGTAGCTTTTTTTTTCTTTCTGAATTTAACAGACATAAAAATACCACTTTGCAGAGAACAAAAAATGAGAATTTTTTTTTATGTGAAACTTACATATAGTTTGTTTTTTAAATGTGTGTTAAAATATACTGGGTCAACTAAGAGTCCCAGTGGATAGAGCGCTGGTCATGGAGTCAGGAAGACTCCTTCCTGAGTTCAAATCTGGCCTCAGACACTTGTAGCTGTGTGACCCTGGGTAACTCACTTAAACCAGTTTGCCTCAATTTCCTATATCTATAAAATGAGTTGGAGAAGGAAGTAGTAACCACTCCAGTATCTCTGCCAAGAAAACCCCAAATGGGGTCACAGAGAGTCTTAACACAACTAAAAAAACAACTGAACAATAACAAATATACTACAAGGAATACCATACCACCCTGCAATATGTCCTCTTCTGCACATCTATCTGTTCTCATATATGTATGGGGAGGGGGGGGGCCTCTGTGAGGGGACAATCAAAGTGAAATGACTTGCCCAGGGTCACACAGCTAGAAAGTGTCTGAATCTGAATTTGGACACAGGGCTAATACTCTATCCACTGCATCACCTAGCTGTCCCTGCTCTCGTATGTGTATTTTTTAATGATTTTATTGATGTTCTTTTTTTTTGGTATCACTGTCATTCCATCCCACAATCCCCAACCCTCCCTGCAGTCCCCCACAAAGGCAAGTTTTGTAAAGCAAAACAAATTCACACGTCTGAAAATGTATGTGTGTGTATCTCTATCTCTCTTTATTTTTTTTTTATTCTTTACCTCTGACAAGAGGTGGGAGACATGCTTCATCGTCATCTATATGTTCTTTAGTAGTAAAAATGTCAAGCTCATAGCCCACCAGCACTCCTGAGTGCAGATTAAATTTAATCAAGAAATATTTAACAAAATAAGAAATACAATAGAATATAGATAATATTAATAGGTGATTTTCTAAGTTAATGTGTGTTCCACAGGGATTGTTACGAAAGGTTTCTGTTTGTTTCTGTTCTGTTCTATTTCTGTTTGAAGTTGACATCACTGTTCTGCAATTGTGATTTTGTTATTACTGCATTATCTTTTAAAGTTATTTTCCTTTATGTTATTGTGATGGTTTTTATTTATTGTTCAGCTGGTTCAAGCCACTTAATTCTTCATCAGTTTATAGCTCAGAAATTGAGAGCTGTAAGGAACCTTTGAGGTCATCCAGTCCAACTTCTCATTTTTCATGTGAAGAAATAAGGGCAGTAGAGGTTATGTGACTTGCTCAGGATCACACAGTCAGTGTTTGAGGTGGGATTTGAACACCTTCTCCCTGACTCTTTAAATCCTATGCTTTGTCCTCATACTGGGCTCCCTCTAGGTTCATATAAGTCTTTCCAGATTTCTCATGCTTTTCATTATTTCTTACAGAGCAGTAATATTTTATTGCATTAATATGCCATGTTTATCCATTCTCAATTAACAGATATCCATTTTATTTCTAGTTGTTAATGACAAAAAGTGATAGTCTTCAAGACTGTTCATGTCAGATTCCAGAGTATCTAGTCTTCCTTGAGTCATTCCTAACCTTTTCAGAGATTATTAACATGATTTTTTGTATCTACAGTGAGGACTCTGAAGAAAAAGATGTGAAGACCAAGAAGGATGATTCACACTCACCAGGTATTTATGTAGTTAGGTTTACTAGAAATATTATTTTTTCCCTTCTTCACTTAAAAAGCCACTCTCAAGAAGTATTCCCAGAGGGTACCTTCAATACTTTCATCAGAATTTCACTTGAAGTATTGTGTTATTTAGTTTGGGCTCTTCTTCTTAACCTAATAGAAACTTTTTGTGAAAGCTATTGTCATAAAAGATGTGAAGATTTTTCACCTCTTACCAGAGTTGAATGAGTTTTATTCCAACAAGGAATTTAACCATATTGTTTTCTTATTTACCTTTCCAGTGCTAGGCTTTCAAATGATGATACTCATTTTATCATTTTTACCACATGGACAAGGATTTGATGACTTCCCACGTGTCAGATACTTTTACTTTCTAAAAATTACTTTCACTTTGATTTTTGTCCAGGTGTAATTCTCATACTTATGAATGCAAAAGAAATTTCATTATCCTTTGGTTCTACCTATGATCTCTGTCCCCATGACATTCACTTGTGGCTTTATTGGAGACACCTCCCAACTGTACCACAAACCAAATTTTTAATTCTTTAACATTTTCTTGAGTGCCTAAAGGTTATGAGATGCTCTATCTCTGTTAGTATTAATAATGATTACCAGCTTGGTTGACTAAATTTTGTGTAACTGGTATCAGGGGATCCTTCATTCTCTTGGTAAAAAAAATTTGAGCATTAAAGGTGATAGACCTCACAGTTAATGATGATGGTATGGCTAGCAGATGCTCCCAAGAGACCCACCAAATTGGAAAAGAATAGGGGTGGCCAGGTGGTGCAGTGAATAGAGCACCAACCCTAGAGTCAGGAGGACCTGAGTTCAAATCTGGCCTCAGATACTTAACTAGCTGTGTGGTCTTAGGCTAGTCATTTAACCTCAATTGCCCTGTCTTCTCCTCTCCCCCCCCCCAAAAAAAAAAAGGCAAAAAAATAAACCCAAATTAGAAAAGAATAAACATGCTTCCAAATCTACGGAAATGGGTTGCAGGTGATCACCAATACAGGGATATCTGGCTCCATGTCCTAGAGCCAACAGCCAGTACGCTAGCCTAACTTAAGCAGGAATCTTTGGATGATTTTTAAATAAGTATGTTGCCAGTGGAAGGGACCTCTTTTATTTTTTGCTTTTTAATCAGTACAGCTGTACACTGCCAGATTTTTAATCTAAGTGAAAAGTTTAAAAGTTTTCCTTATACATATACAAAGTATATACTATATATGTGGTATATAAGATATAAATATTAAAAAAACATATTTCTCATTGATTGGTAGTTTGACATTTTATTATTTTAAGATCTAACAAATAAATAATAAAACTATAAATATATTAAACATTACTTAACATGAGAGGACACTACCCTTTTGTAGAGGCAGAATGTCCATTGGTGTTACATATTGCCCATGTTTTCAGACCTTGATCCATTGTACTGATTTTTCTTCCTCTTTTTTTCTTTTGTCTTTTAAAAATACTGTTTGTTGTGGGATAGCTCCCATATGGGAGTGATACGGGAGATAACTATAATAATCTAAGACATCAGTAAAATTTATTTTAAAAAACCTCTTAGCTTAATAAGTTGTCAGACTGGTAATAATGTATATTATTTACTTAATGTATATCACATTTAATGATTTTTAAAGCACTGGCAATAAGGGCTTATATGTTTATAGTATTTTTATATATGTTCTATTGACAAGGAAGGACAAATATTACCATACCTGTTTATAGATGAGAACTGAGTTTGAGTGGTTATAACTTCTTGGAGGTTAATTAGGTAGTAAACAACAAAACTAGGAGTTGAAATCAGATCTTTTAACTCCAATTCAAATGTTCTTTCTTGCTGCTTCTTAGAAGGAGGTCTATAAAAAAAAGTATATGCTCTCTTGCTTTCCTACTATTCTCACAAACATCTTTTTCTAACCTAAAATTCTCAGGTCTTTAAAATAGCTCGGTCTATTATGATTCAAAATTTTAGGAAAGACAAATGAGAGCCGTTTTTGGGAGTTCGTTTCCTTCAAGTTTACCCCTTTAATGTTGGTTTGCAACAAAAGTGTTAAACTCTACAAAACTACCATGCAAACTAGATTAAAATGTGATTGGGACATGTTTAACAATAAATGAAAGTATAATACCACATAAGTAATGTTGATATGTGGTTTTCTGAATCCATATTTGGCTAGCAGGGCCCCTGTTTTTATTTAAATTTGATACCATTGGTCTGTTGGTGTATACTTCATAGTATTTTATCTGGAGTGATAGTACTGTTTGAGCTCATTATTTTTAGAATTTTGGAATTTGGAGTTTTTGAATAATTGTCGTTAATACTTAGTGAGGATTTTCAGGTTTGACCTTTTTATTCAGTTAAGCTAAACGAATTAAATTTTGCGCGTATAAATTAAGTACTGCTGGTATGCTTATGCAACCAAACAGATTTGACCACACCCTTTTATCTAACAAGCTTATAGGCTAATCATTGTTACTTCTTATTTTATTCTTAGAATAAATTTTTTACCATGTTGGCTAAGAATATATTTCCTTCCTGAGTGAGCCACTGGAATCAAAGAATTTTGTGTCATTGTACTGTTGTGGCTTTAATGTTACAGAGGACAGTGAAGATGAAAAAGAAGATCACAAAAATGTTCGCCAACAGCGCCAGGCAGCATCCAAAGCAGCTTCCAAGCAGAGAGAGATGCTCATGGAAGACGTGGGCAGTGAAGAAGAACAAGAAGAGGAAGAAGAGGCACCATTCCAGGAGAGTAAGTGAAAGTGTAAAGGGAGTATCAGTTGTATGATGTCTATACCAAGACACCAGCTCCTCAAATAAAAGCCATGATGCTCCCTCCTAGAGCCCCAGGATCACCAAATGGAGATTTAGAGGTGTTTGGTGGCTTCCATTAGGGCTGTTTAGATACATGTCGATCCTCTTAAGAGATTGTACCTAGTCTTAGTCATAAGACTAGGACTGGCTCATAAAAATGTATGTCTTCTACTCTTAAAAATGCTCTTAAAGTAATAATTCCGCATAAGAATATGTTGATGATTTGTGGATTTGGGGTTCCCCCCCATTTAGTAAGTGTGTTATTAATAGCATATAGAAGTTTCATAAATCTCAGTTTGGGTAATCTTACATATTTCTTTTTTGCCATGTATTCTATAGTTAACTGATAGCAGCAACTTCTACTCGTGTTAGGTTTTATAAATCTTCTCTTCAAGTCAGTCATGACATGCACCTCATTGCATAACCATTTTACAGATGGGGCCAATGGCATCATCCAACAAGTCAGTTGTGCATATGGACTTCCAGGAATGTTTGACTCCCAAATTCCATGCTCTCTTAGACTGATAATCTCCCTTTGTTCACTTGGAGCAGTATATAAATTAAGCCACATTTTTCCTTTACCTCAGAAGATTCTGGCAGTGATGAAGACTTCCTAATGGAAGATGATGATGATAGTGATTATGGAAGTTCAAAAAAGAAAAACAAAAAGATTGTGAAGAAATCCAAGCCTGAAAGGAAAGAAAAGAAAATGCCCAAACCTAGGCTAAAGGCTACAGGTGAGCTCAGTATTGGGGAGGCCAACATGCTCTTTTTAAAAATCATCATTCAAGAACTAGTAAAACTTTCATCTGCAGAAATTCTCCATTAGGACTTGATATTGGGCTGGCTAACCTAAAAGGAATGCAAGAAATTCAAAAGGCTCATGGCTGTTATAAAAATGAGACTTGACTTAATGAGTGTCTAGTTCAGGAAAGGATATATATTAGGGAATAATAACTATAATCCTTCCAGGAATCTAAGGCATTTGCCTTTATTTTGTGGCACCCATAGGCTATAAACAAGAGTTAGGAATAACAATTATGTGAGGCTTTAAAATATCTGATTATAATTTCATCAGTAAACCTTTTAGAATTTAATTTTATTTGATTTTGATTTTGCTGATAAAATACCATCCCCTAAACCACTAGTAAAATTTTGAAATCATGAAAATGTGCAAACATCATAAAAATTAGAATGTTAACTACCTCCAAGCCTACATGGCTTTACCTTTTTTTTTTTTTTTTGGCCTTTTGGAGGGCAATTAGGGTTGAGTAACTTGCCCAAGGTTATACAGCTAGTTTTTTTGTGTGGGTGTTAAGTGTCTGAGGCCAGAACCAAAGTCAAATCAGTTCTGCTATAACACAACATATGCGTTCCCAGAAAGTACAGCATTATGCAAAATTGTGCAATAAAAGCCCATGGGGAAATAGGGTTAGGAGTATTGCTCAAAAAAGGTCTTCAGTGGGGACAGCTAGGTGGCGCAGTGAATAGAGCACCAGCCCTGGAGTCAGGAGGACCTGAGTTCAAATGTCGCCTCAGATACTTAACACTTACTACCATGTGACCTTGGGCAAGTCACTTAAACCCCAATTACCCTTCCTCCCCCCCAAAAAAATTTCATCAGTGACACATTAAAAAGCTAGGAACATAAAATCATACGTGTTAAATTGTAAAGAAATACATAAATTCTACACTAAATAGTGACATGTCCAAGGCCATGGGCTGGCCATCTTGTGCAAAGGTCAGAGACCATGTTAGAAAGTGTCCACCCAGGGGCAGCCAGGTGATGCAGTGAGTAAGAGCACCGGCTCCAGAGTCAGGATGATCTGGGATCGAATCCGAGCTCAGATACTTAGCACCACACCCAGAAATAACTGGCCGTGTAACCTTGAGCAAGTTACTTAACCCCAGTTGCTTAAAAAAAAGAGTGTCCACCCAGCTCCTCCTGCCCCTGGAGATAGATAGGGAATCTAGCACTTTACTTTAACAAAGACCACCTGAAGTTTGATGAGCAAGTGGGGATTGGGAGGGTTGTATCCTTGTGAGTGGAGTAGTTTTCTATTGCAACAAATGTGTAGCAATTTATTGTGACTGGTCTTGACTTTAGAAATTGAGGATCAGTTTTTCTCCCATCTTGGTTTTGGGAATGTTTAGTGGTCTTCTTTGGGAAATGCTGTGTAGAGTTTTTATATTTTTCCTTTCTGGGGGTAGCTAGTCCTCATGAAAGACTTGTTTTTGTTTTCAAGTCTGTTTCCTTCCCCAATTCTTCCTTCTTTTTCTTTCAGTGACACCAAGTCCAGTGAAAGGCAAAGGAAAAGTGGGCCGTCCCACAGCATCAAAGGCATCAAAGGAAAAGACTCCTTCCCCCAAAGAAGAGGATGAGGAGCCGGAAAGCCCCCCAGAAAAGAAAAAGTCTGCTAGCCCTCCACCAGAAAAGTCTGGGGATGAAGGGTCTGAAGATGAAGCCCAGTCTGGGGAAGATTAAAAATTGATGGTTTGGGGCGATTTTATTTAAAAAAAAAAAAAAGAGGGAAAAAAAAAAGAATCTACTTAGGGGTAGATCATGGTTTCGGCTATGGCTTGACTCATGGGCTTTGAATGCTTTCCCCCTTTCCGTCTCCTCCCCAACCCCCACTGGTGAGAGATAACAGCATCTTCTCCTCTTCCCCCCTCATTTTTTTTAGGAGAAAATTACCTTTGTTTATTGGCTACTCTCCCTCTCCCCAGTCTCCAGTAAAAGCCATGACAAAATATCCGATGAATTCGCCACCTAACTTTAAAAAAAGAAAAATGAAAGGGTTATTACAGGTGAAGCAAGAAGATTTGAGGCAAACCTTATTGGAATTTTAACTTTACTAAAAGTTATCAAGGTGAACAGGAATCCAGAAAACAATAAAGATTCCAAATGAAAATGGTCATTCCTTATTTTCCTGAATTAAAAAAAATAAAATCAGTCAGCAAAGACAAAAATGTGTATATTTAAAAAAAATTTTTTTTTAAAATCATGAATCTAAACTTTCATTGACTAGGCAGGAAGGTGATAAATATAAATACAACTTTAAATTTCCCATATTTCTAACCCCATTTGGGAACAACCAGGCCACATGACTTTTTGGTGTGGGTTTTTTGTTGTTATTGTTTTTGTTTTATTCTATTTCACTCCTGGTCATCTCAAGGAGAACAGGAACAATAAGAAATCCTTTTCTCCTGCTAAGGTCTTTAGGGAGTTAAATGATGCTCAGCCTAAAATCAGGGGAGTGAGTGCATCCAAATCTAAGTGACTTTGTTTCAGATCTGAATATCCATGTGTTTTTAAAGTAAATATGTATCTATTCTTTTTCTTGGAATAAATTTTACCGAGGAATTTAGATTTTAACAGCAAGATTGCTGCACCACATCAAAGTGGGTTTCTTCTCAAACTGACAAATGTTTAGGTTTTAAGCCAATAAAGAACCAGTTAATATGAAACTCAAATCACAGAGAGTTGGGCTTTTTCCTTTAAGAAGTGGAATTCTGTTATGGCATATCCATGTGCTCAGATCCCATGAGTCATGCTTTGGTTAATTCATAAGGCAATTTGGGAACAGAATGTTTTCCTATCCCACCCTCCTGTTTCTCCCCAGAAATGTGGTATGTATATCTGTGAACTTCCTGCTGCAGTATGGAACACAGACCCCTTCATGCCTATTCTAGGACATTGTTTCTCTTCCTCTACAGTTTATCTTCCTCCCATCCTGCCCCCGATGGGGGTTTACTACTTACTGCTGCTCCTGACTTGTTGGCCCTCTGTCTAGGTATTGATCAAATAAAGTTGAAGTTTTACGGGTTCATTAGAAGAGAAGGGGAGGACCCAACTCTGCATTCAGGAGGCATATTTGCAGTTAATTGTTATCTTCCAGGCCTTTGTGAAAGCCCCTGCACCTCCTTGAGCTTTGTTCCTTCAAGTCCTGGTGGAAATAAGGGGTAGGGATATGATACACTAGTAAATTTTGAAATGAAAGGAAAAACTGAACCTCCTTTTTTTCCTGGGATTTTCTCCCAAGTACCTTGCTTGCTGTTTTATATTTTTGTTTTGACCTTTGTAAGAATTTTCTCTTTTAGTCAATACCTTGCAAGTGTTCTCAGAACGAAGGCCTCACTTAACAAAGGAGGTGCTTTTAGGGTTTGGTTTTTAGCAGCTCATGCTCCAAGTAGTATATGGCCTCTTTGTGCATTTAAAAAGGACATGGAGTTTCTAGTGCAGAGCCAAACGTGTAGACATTAATGCTTTGTATGATGATTAAATTCATAGCTGTGGGCTTTATAATGAGGGTGATTAATTTGCATTCATGGGTTTCTGCAAGTTTCAGCCCCTTCATTTACACACACACACCCTCTCCCTTTTTTATATCATTTGTGTTACTACGGTAAAAGATATATCAGTGTTTCCATTGCAAACCTCTATTTTTAGGGGTTTATAACTTGGCTCTTCAACTTCATTCTGGGCTTCATTCCAGAAGTAGCTAATTCCTGCTCCCCTACACATACATCCATGTGCCCTCTGTTCCATTAATGAAGTGAAAATGAGTTCATGTATTCTCAGTATTTGTGATTTTTCTTAAATTTTACTTCTTTAAGCTGGGGGTTTGGTGCTGGGGTGAAGAATTTCCTAAATCAGAGCTTACATCAAAACGATTTGTGATATTGTAACCTGTTTTTTTTTTTTAATATATTCTCCATAAACATCTCTGGTCATTGTATGACTGTCATCCACTTGTACATGAGAATTATCCTTTAGGTTGCTTTTGTGCATTCAGGTTGGGTTTTTTTGTTGGGGGTTCTTTTATAAAACAGTTTAATTCTTAGACTGGAAAAGCTGAAATTGTTATATGCATTTCTGATAGACTGGAAAAAAATACCTATATTTCCTGATGGAGTAGCTATACTCTAAAAGTCATGTTTTCACCATGGAAATGTTGAGCTGTCTTTTTTAATTTTATCAGACTTGAGTCATTCCCTTAAATTCTCTACCCATTTAATGGAATAGTTACAATTCAAACTGGAAACCTAGGTGCTTAGTGTTGAGGTGTACTTAATACTGTAACCTTGGCTTAAGGAAGTATGTGTAGTTGACCATAGTCATTAGTGTTTGCTGTATTGGTTGGCTGTGTCCATGGTTATAGGTAGGGGTGGGTGGGGGTGCGTGTGAGTGTGTGTGTGTGTGTGTGTGTGTGTATGTGTGTGTGTGTGTGTGTACACATACACATAGAGTCCACTGTCTTTTTAACTTGCAGCACTTGAAAGGTGGGTGGTTATTTAAACATGAATGTGCTGGTATGTATCATCCCCTGAACACTGTTTTCTGACTAGTGTGGGTTTAGCTTTGAAACAAGTCTACCTTCCATGTTTTTCAGCTGCCCATTCTGACACTGTAGGTTATCCTTAACATGCTGGAAATGATGCTGTGTTTGATGGTTTATCCAGTTAAAATTGTGAAACCAGTCTAGATGTGTGCCACCTTCCCTCCCCAGAAGGTATGGGATTGAACCTAGGGAGTGAATTTGATAACAGAAACAGTATATTTTACTTTACTTTCTAAAACATCGTCCTCTGTATCTTTTCCTGATAACTTTAATTCCAAGAAGGAAAGTTTTTGATCTTACCCCATTTAGGGGAGGTATAAGATTGTTTATAAGGGCTGTTTTAATCTCAAGGAGTAAGTTTGTATTGATTCCCATGAAGAAGCTTTGATGGCCAACAATTTTTTCACACATGTAGTTGCTGCTTCCAAGCTCAACCCTCATGTAGCAGCTTATTCTTGTGAATAGTTTGCCTTCCTGTGGGTTTCCTTTATTGATGTTTGCATGTAAATATTCAATACAAAGTTGAATTTTGAGCTCCTAGACAGATAAAAAGTCTTTGATACTGCTTACAGACCTGAACAACTATGGCTGAACATATGACACTGAAAGATTTTTAATGGCTTTTCTTGATTTTACTTCTTAAGAAACATTAAAGTAACAAAGATAAATTTTAGAACACTCTGGTTTTTCTATTTTTTTTTTTTAAACAAGCTTCAACTTAGTCAGGTTTTAGGGTGTTTGGAGGGCCAGAACAGAATTTAGCATGGGGGAACTTTTGGGAAAGCTTTTTAAAATGATCATATGCTTGAGCAGATTATCTCATGTTAGAGGTGTGGGAGAGGAAAATGACTTCTTTTTACTGTGTGTGTCTGTTGTAATAAGGAGTGAATGTAAGGCTGAATTATTCTTTTTGAGCATGCTCAGTGGCTGCATTAAAAAAAAAAACTTACAGTTTGGGAAAACATGAGAAACCCAGGTTCTGTTTTTTGTGTTGTTTTCTCGATATTTCATACATATATACATACATACATACATATGAATGATGAAATGAGCAAGATAATAGTCATTCACAAAGGGACAGAGAAAGATACTACAACTTGCTAGTTACTTCAAAACTAGAGAAAATTACTTCACCTTGTCATTCTGATTGTGGGGTGTGAAACTTTTTCATAGTATTAACGAAAATTGGGTTTGGGTTTTTTTTTTTTTTTGAGGAAAAATTATTAGAACCACTTACAGTTTGGGTCCTAAAAGAGGAAAATATATATACTTTCAGATTCTGCAGAGAAAATAAAAACCATTTCTCATTCTCTTTGTTGGAGATGTGTAGAGGGATGGCAGTTGCCTTGGAATGGACTTTCTACCACCAAGATTCTTTCAGAATCCTAAACCCACAAATTAAAACTTGATTTTTTTTTTCCCTGAAAGTATAGTTACAAAGTTCACTGTGTTGCTGACTTTGTATATCCAACCACTATTGGAGAAAGCCTCTAATGCAGCCCACCACAATGCCAGTGCAATGACCTAAATGGTGACATCTATCTGAGCATGCTCTGTGTGACAGGTGTAAAGCCACCATTGTGCATATGCTTTGTATATCAGGGTGAGGGGAGGGTTTTCTAGATTTGGGTGGGAAAGGGTTGGGGATGGGAATAGAATTAGGGGCTTTTGGTTCCTTTTTTCCTTTTTTTGGTGGGGTGGGGGGAAATACTCAGCTTATGCCACAAATAACATGTATAGAATCCCCAAAAGTATTTTGTGTGAGTGGGAGTGTGTTTGTGTCTGACAGTTTAAGACTGTCTGTCTTCTGGAAATTTGTGAATTTTACTTTTTTCCCTCTGCAGAATCAATTGTTTTTTAAAAATGTAAATAAGAGCACTACTTTGTTTACCATAAGCATGTCTTCACAACAAACCCTCCATATCCTACTCCAAAGGGTTATTTTTGGTGTGTTTTTTTTTGTTTGTTTTAATTCACAATAAGCAGTAACCCTTGAATGGCACCCAGGTTAGCCAAACATAGCTCAATGATTTGCAGGTAATATTTGTCTTGAATATTTGTCATCCTATTTGAGGCTTTCACATAACCAGCCCTAAGGACACCCCCCAAAACCATTCTTCACCAGTTCCTCGTCTTTTTCCATCTAATGAAGAGGAGAAGGGATAGAAGAGATCTTCTGTCCGTGGCCTGAGACTATAACATCCTTTCCCAAATTTCCCACATTTGGCAGCATTGCTGGAAATCTGGTCAAACACTAGAGGGTTGGGCACTCTTGCAATACCTTGACAATGCTGACGCCTGCAGCATGGTACAAAGGAAGTTAAGTTTGAATGTAACTGCTTTATTTAAAAAGATTTAAAATTTTAAATAAAACAGGGTTGAAGTGAACATGATTTTGTTGACCATGTTCGTGAATTATAGATACAACATGCATTGGTAGGATTGTGTGATGGTCTTTTGTGATACTTAATTTTACATATTCCAGTCTCTGTATGTACCTGCATAGAAAAAAGAAAAACAATTCTGCTTTGCTTTTATTGAAGGGGTTTCCAGGACCGTGTACCTGCTCCTGAGCTCTGTTTTAAGTATGTGTATCCTTTGCTTGTATTTTGTATTAAAAAGAAAAAGACTAAAACAAAAAAGAACCCCTTAATTGTTGAGCATGTTGGCATTGTTGCCCCCCCCTTTTTTTCTCTTTTTGGAATATATGAAGCAAGTTATTCTTTTTCTGTATCTTTTTTTTTCTTTTGTAAACTTTTTGTTTTGTTTTGTTTAAAAATGGCTTTATAAAAGGGCTTTTATAACCCAGATATGCGCCTCCGTGTACTTCTTCTCATGCTCTCAGGTAGTTTGTGGTGACTTGCTTTTGATATGCTGCAGCAGGTAACTTTGGCATTCCAAAAATATTTCTAATTAAGACCTAGCTTTGGAAAACAAATGTGTTCCCTAAGTAATCCTTTATAAACATATAGCAACCTCCTCTGTCATTGGCAAGTAAGAGAAGCATGTCTTGTCTCAAAATGAGGAATTTATGCTTTCTGATAATCAATTGGACAGATGGCTATTTAACTTTTCTAGAGTTAATTTAGGGGGATTTGATGACACCAAGAATCCTGAGGCAGTGAATATGATGTATTAAAAAAAAAAAAAGTACTGTATAGTCAGTAGAATTGGGTTCAAACCCCAACTTAACTAACAATTTGTCCTTGAGTAAGGAAATCACTTTCACCTTCCTCATGTCAGTTTTGTATGGTAAAACCAATGAGTTGGTCTAGACAATTCCTAGGGTGCCTTTCGGTTTTCATGCTCTAGGATTCTTTTTTTCTGAGGAGAATTTTCTCCCTGCCTTCCATTTGCATGTTTGAAATAATGCTTGGTTCAGTGCTGAGTATACAAATTAATATGCAAATTGATAAGACTTTTGGTTTCTTCATATAATTTACATATGCTCACATGGAATTTACTTGATCTTCAGGTAGCTTTAAAATTAAAATGCTGTTTCTTTAAGATTTAACTGATTTTCCCCTCCTGCTTCGCTGTTGTAGCCCATGAACCATTTGGTTCTTATGCTATAAATGTGTAATACTGAGATGGCTATTTGTACAGAGCTTTAAAGTTTATGTAGCGCTTTATACTCAACCCCATGAGTTCGGTGCTATTACAATCCCCACTTCACAGTGAGAAAGGGGACACAGAGAGGAACCTACCCAGTTGTCACATGGCTACTAAGTGTCTGACAAAGGATTGAAACTCGTGTCCTAACTGACTCAGACGTCCCATAGTTCATCGTTTATCCAGTGTTCTGGATGTGGGGGGTGGAGTGAGGGGAGGAAGAGATGAAGCTTATTAGAAATCTAACTAGGTTTGTTAGAATAGAGAGCATGACAGTGTTTGGTTTAATAGAATTGTTAATTGGTTCTGATTTAATCTTGGTCTACTTTAGTTTGTTTTGTTTTGGGTTTTTTTTTTTTTTTTTGCCATATGAATGAGTGTTGTGCTTCTTTGTAATGGGAACCATACTCAGTTTGTAATTTGCAGATTTAATGCCTTTTGTCTGTCCTCCAACAAGGTTAGTTTACTCTCTTTTATTTGTGGATGGGATTGTGTAGTCCGAGTCAAAGTTCACTTCAGACTCAAAGGGAATAGGACCTACAAGTTTGCTTATAGCTTGTATAATTTTTTCCCTAGATACAGCAATTGGCATACACAAATTTTCCTGTTATCACTGATGCACAGGAGCAGAGACACTGAATTTTATGGCACGTGAAGCAGAGAAACAATTGCAACTTGACTGAATCCAGATTTGGCAAAGTATACATTTCGGCTATCTTTTAAAGTTGAAAGTTAATATTTGGCAAAGCGACTTGAGACTTGGACAGAGACCATTCTATAACTTGTTAGAACTAAAGCCAAGTTTTAATTTTTGAGAGCCTGATAAAGTGGCCTCATGCAGGCTGCATGTTCTCCTTCCTGCTCAAGGCTTTATGGTCATTTTGCTCTTTAAAATAATAATCTGTTCTATGGAAAGGGAAGTATGAAGCCTTGGTAGAGCTTCACTTAGAAGAAGGATTAGACTTATTCAGAGGTCAGAAATAAAGGTTTTGGCTTAAAGGAAAAACAAGTGGAATGGGCTACCTTGGAAGGTAGTGGGTTTCCAGTCTTCTGGGAGAGCCTAAGTGCAAAAACTGAAGGAATATCTATTAGAAATTATATTGTGGGAATTGCTGTTTGTAGTGGTTTAACTAGGTTACCTTATAGTTCCCTTCTATCATGGATTCTATGGAATTTGATGAGATCTGGAAATCTGTATTGCCTTGCTCTCTGATCGTTAAGGAACACAAGTTTAAAATTACTTAAAATTATGTTATGGTACATTTTCTGAGGATGGTGTGAAGATCCATTTTTAATGAGACAAAAGAGTTCGTTATTAACAGAAGGAATGCATAAGGTCACCTTCATCGTCTGATGTAAGGATTATCTTTAGCCAGCAGAGGGAGATGTTCTCACTTGATTTATTTGATCAGGGTAGTCTAAAGTAGTCATTTTCCCATTGCATTGTCAAATATTTGTGCTAGAGGATGTTTCTGTCTTTCTGTCTTTTCCCAGTTTCATGATAAATAGGTCCACACGGCATCCCTATAGCATTCTGCACCCAACATTTGAAAGGTACCTGGTCCAAAATAGCTAACTCAGATGGCCCTTTCTTAAAATTCAGGTGTTTCTCAAGTAGACTACAGTGAGGAAGCCAAGTACAAGCTGAGCTCCCGAGTAGTAGCAGCTGTGAACTCTTAGCCCTGTTTTGAAACAGGTGCTGTCTTTTGAAATTGCCCTTTTGAATTACTTGTTACACAAACAGCACAAGTATGTGTTCAGCATGGAGGCAATACTGAAATTTGTTTCAGGATTGTCCAGGGGTCTTAAGTCTCAATGTCTTGATGGCATTCCTTTCTGTGCCCCTCAGTCAGCTTAATATAGTGTGAAGCTGAGGTATCAATTGTCCCCAACTTTGACCTAGGTCCCCAGTGGCAACAATCACATCACTTGTGAGTGTGCCCCCTTGCTTTAGTAGCAATATCAGTGACAAATATGGGATATCAGGGACAAAGGGTGAGCTAGTACAACTGGTGTTTTCATTCTACTAAAGCAAATAACTTTACAAATGTAGTAACATAAAATGTTTGACTGTTAATCTTAAAGATCCTGCTATAGTTAGTGATAAACTGGTACCTAGAGATTATTTTTTTTTTAGTTGAATGTCTAGAGTGGATGATAATTGAGCATTTATAAATCCCGAGTGGTTGATAGTCCTTATGTTGGCTTGGATGCAATGTAACCTCTAGAAACCATTTTCACTTTGGAGTGAACAGGATATACCCTAGTGGTGAGTTTAAGGATAGGAGCCGGCAGCCTGCAGGCAGTTTTAAGAGCTCCTGAGGTTCTTGAGAGGCTTTAAGTAGTTTACATGAGATAAAGAAGCAGCCTAGGCAATTTGGTAACTGTAGCCAATTAGGTCATGTGGCAAAGCATGTGTACATTGCTTTTCATCTGAATAAAATAGTGAAAGTTATTCTTTGGCAAATGCCCTGGTAGAAACATACATTAGAACTTGTCGATTTGTTTCAAATTGGGTCTCAGTAAACATTTACTAAGTGCCTACAGTGTGCTAGGCATTTATTGTAATGTATTTTAACACCCCCCTCCTCCCATTATTTCCTTAAAGTACTAAGTATCTCTTATTCAAAGATAATTTCACCTCTTAAGATAATGATGTAGTATGGATCTATTAAATATCTTCAGAAGTTTTGACTCAGTTTCCATTCCATGATTATATTTTGTAGCTAGAATCAGAGCCAGTAGCTTCATATGTAATGCATATCATGGCTCAGTTGCAAAGACTCACCTCCTCCCTCTTTTTCTCTTCCTCTTTTCAGCCCTGCCTTTGCCCTACTTCACCACTATCCCTGTATCTCCTTTCTTTGTCTCTGACTCTTTTTCTCTCTGTATAAATGAGGTGAATAAAATCAATTGGTTTTCATGGGGTTGGTGTTTTTTAAAGAAAATCTATTAAACTGGGTAGTCAGAGATATGGATAGGAAGCCCACCACTTAGAGTGATACACAGAATTGAGTTCAGCTTAACTTTTTTTTTTTAATTTCAAACCACATAGAACTTTGGTTCCAATCCTTTGTTGCAGGGAGTTTATGGTATGGCTCCTTGTGGACAGTATTCAGTTACAGAGGGTGGTGGTTTCTACAATTCTGACACAATAGGGTACCAGTTAATTAGCATGGCTGAGTCTTGGGGTGGTCGAAGTTTTCCATCTCCTGCCCTGTCTTCCCACACACTCAAAGTAGGCTTAGGACCTTGTCTGTGAGACCCTGCCCCAGATGTTTGCATTAGTTAACACAAAGTGCCCTGACAGGGAAGAATGCCAAAGAAGGAGGTAGTACTTACCCAGGGGGAGTTAAGTCCATTTGGGAACACAACAAAAGTGTTCATGCTCCTCCCTTATACAAAGAAAGAAAAATAGGTCAGTGTACTTAGAGTACAACTTAAAGTCATCAAGTTTAACCAAATGAGAATTTCTGAAGCTTCTAATCTTGAAAGTATTTACCTCTGTCGATCCCTAATACTTATATTGCTTAAAATTCACCAGGCATGTAGAGGAAGGGATAGGATCAACAAAAACAAGTTGTAAGTCTTGCCCCTTAGAATATTACTTAAAGGATTTGGTTCCATGTATAGATGGTTTTTGAAATTTTTTTTTTTTTACCTCATGATCTTTTGAGAAGTCAAGTGACTCATAGTAGGTGAAGACAGGGTCAGGAGATTGAACCCAAGCAACCAGACCCCATGGATTGCCATGTGACCCTAGGTAAGTTACAGACTCTTATGCCTGTTTTCCCCCTTGAACAATGGGGATAGTAAGAACGGACTGGCTACACCCTACCTCAAAGGGCCATTGTGAGAATGAGGTAATGTCTGTAATGTGCTTTGAGCTCCTTGGGAATAGTCTCTTTGAATTACAAGTTGGTATGATGAACAGTGACAGCTTCCAAGATGAAGGAGACTAATGATGTTCCTTTAGGCAGCCCAACTGCCCTGGGCCAGTATTTCATTCCTGAAGCACTTTGGCCCTTTTCTCACTGAAGCACAAATGAGTTTATTCATTAGTAGGAACACTGCTGCAGTGGGGTAAATTTTAACCCAATTCACATTTTGGGGAGGGACAGGAGCATAATTTACTTCTAAGTCACTTATACTATGTTCAGGTTGTTTTCTCCAGCATAAATTGTCAAGCTTGGTTAAGAGTATGAAACATGATGGTTGAGTGCACTTTGGGCAGAAAGAAAAGACACTTGCACTCACAACCAGCATTTCTTAACCTTAGGGACACATTTCAGGTCTGTGATCACAGAGATCAGGTAAAGGACTGTGACCCATCACCTTATTTGAGGGGGATGGGAAAGGAGGAGAGCAGGATTAGGAACTAAACTGTTCAGAGTGAATGTCAATAGCATTACCTTTTTATGTATGATGAAAGAGGGCTTATTTTTGTAACCCTAACATTTCGAAGTTGATTCCATGGAGATAAGTATATCTCATAAAACTGACCTCATTAATTCAGTTGTCAGAAAGTCTAGATAATTTGGCTTGATATAGACCGTGGAATCTGGCCCACTCATGTCATTGTTACTTCAGAGCTTTAATATAATGCTGTCCTTGGGGTTCATATACTGGGACTTCTTTACTTAGAAGCAAAAACTTAACTCCTAAGTTCTCTTTGGTAACAAAATCTTGGACTGACAGTCCAACGTGACCCCATGTTACACTGAATTCTGTTCCATAGTAAGTAATATTTATAGTAAGATTACAATGTGTTTTTATCAATGTTGAGATTAAACAAAAAATTGGACCTTATTTTCTTACAAATTTGTAGCACATTAACCCTAGCTAGAGTGGTGGAGAAAATGAAACCAGTTTCTCCAGACAGAGAATGAGGTTTGGTGGTTTTAAAAAATATAAAAAGTGCCAAGTTTGATTTATGCAAGAATTGCATAATGGTCAGAATGTGCAAAAATACTCCTAAGTTGATCAGGAGCCTGCTATCTTCTTTCTGTCAGATTTTAATAACATTTTTGTTCTTGGACAGATAAGATAATAGTTCTCAGAAACCAAAAGTTTCCGTTGTCATGTTATCTTGCTTATGGAGATAGAACTGGCCACTTGACCTTGGTGAAGTTTTCACATTATCAACCCAATTACCATTGCTGGTCCTGTTAATGTTGTACAAGACAAACCCTGCCCCGCATCAAGAGTTTTGGATAGATGTCAATTTAGGGTCGTGAGAACTGTCTCTGTTCCTTAAGAATAGTATTAGTATGACTAACTTTAGAGACAGGCTGGCCATACTTTCCCGGGAACGTTTCATTTCACAGTATTTTTGTGTAGTGAGTAAATTAGCTGAAAAGGGCTAACACTAAATTAAACTAGTTTACCCCCAGTGGGCCTGTGGAAAAGCAGACTTAAGAACCCTGAATTCCTACCTCCAAATTCTGTTAGAATACTTCCTCAATAGCTCTGTTGTCTCCCTGTTCCAGTTAAGGTTTTTGTTTTTAAAAGTGGATTTCTGTTGCATAAGCCTCAAATTTAGCTTCCTTATCATCATTTTTTACTTAGTGTGATGGGAGGGAGTAGGGAGGCTAGTAAAGGAACCCCATGGGAACTGCATCAGATTGTGTATATGAGGAATAGGCATGGAGGCCCTTCTGCCCCATATAGAAGGGCAAGTAAAACTATGCCAAGACATCAGCTTGTTCAGATTCCCACCATCTTGTCTCATCAAACAAAGCCGGTTGGCTAAGGGTGTTATTACTCATACCAGGCAATTATCACATACTTTTTAAGGCTTTTTAAGTCATGTTGACCAAATCCGTCTCCTTTGTCCCTATGTATCATTCTAGAAAATAATTTTTCTCAGTGCCCAGATGTTTCCTCTGCCTGTATGGAAGAAGTGGAGTGCTCCCTCCCATCATCACCTTTTCTTGTAATACAAACTATTGTTTGTGTATTTTATGAAGAGTTGTTTCATTCTAGGTGAGGGATTTTTTTTTTTTTTAGAGGGGCAATTGGGGTTAAGTGACTTGCGCAAGGTCACATGGCTGGTTTTTTTGTGTAAGTGTCTGAGGCTGGATTTGAACTCCGGTCCTTCTGACTCCAGGGCCAGTGAGCCTCCCCGTTAGGTCAGGGATTCTTAACCTGTAGTCCATGAACTTGTTTAAAAGATAGATAATTGCTTTCCTATATATTTTATGACTTAAAAACATTATTCTGAGAAGAAGTTCATAGGCTTCACTAGACTACCAATGAGATCCATAACACACAAAAAATGATTTTAAACCCGTTTTAGATCAATTTTTGTGCAAGGGTGGGATGAAGAAAATTTAAATAACCTAAACCCACAGATTATCCCTTCAACACCCCTACTTTTACACACACACACACACACACACACGCATTTTTTACCATTATCACCTCTTTCACCAAGGTGCTTCTAACAAGGGATAACATTGGCTGAATGAGTCAGCTCCCTTTATTTGCCCTACTCAGCTTCTAATAGAGATGTCACCCAGCAGTAAATTAAGCTGTAGATAGGCATAAAAGCAAAGTGTCCTGGATAATCCACGCCTTGGGTAATCATCCTGTAAGGGATGAGGAGCCAATTGAATGTTAGCAGAAGGGGAGAAACCCTGGCTTGAGTCTCGTGGACCATAATGCCTTTCATTCTCAGTGCAAAGGAAAATGACCTTTTTCTGAAGGTGCTTTTATTTTCTTATAGAGGGTGGGATGATTAAGCAATCCTCAGATAAATAAAGGGAAGGGAGTGATGGGAATTGGACCTCATAAAGCCAACACGTCTCAGTTCCTCTGTCTCCTTGTCTGCCTTGCCTCAGGCTCTAGCTGTTTATTTATTCTCGTCCTATGTTATACCTAGCAAATAGAGTACCTTTATGGGTACTTCATGTCCATGGACAACTAGGTTATGGGGTCTCCCCTGGAACACTTGGATCTTTTTAACCTTTTTGTGTCATGGACCCCTTAAGGAATCTGGTGAAACTTAAGAGAGGTCTTCTCAAAATAATTTTTAAATGCATAATGTAAAATACATAGGATTACAAAGGAAATTCTATTGAAATATAGTCCATCAAAATTAAAAATAAAAATAGACCCCAGGTTAAATATCTTTGCTTTAGTACCTCAGTGCTTAGAGCCTTGAAGGGGGTAGGTCAAATCTGAGGAAGCCCATCAACTTGCACTGGACGTCTCCCCCTGCTTCCCCAAATACATGTCCCTTGCCCTTCTGTCCCTTCCTAAGAAAGTTATACTTTGTGAAAAGCCTCAGGGTCTATCAAGATATCCTTGATGTATGAATTTGTGCTTAGCAGGAATTTTTCCTAAGGAAGATAGGTTAAGGGTGAGTTACAGAATTGTTTGGAAATAAGTGAGTTTCTCTTTTCCAAGGTCTCAGGTCTGTACAGCTCTCAAACACTACAGTTTTTTCCTCTAAAATGAAAGGTAGTTAAATTCAGCAGCAAAGTGTGAGTAAAGGAAAGCTTTCTCTATGTTTGGAGTGAGAAGACCTGGGGGTTAGTTGAAATAGAAGTTTTGCTACTTAGGTTTTACTTTGGACAAGTCACTCATCTCTCAGGGTATTTTCTCATTTCAGTCAAACAATAAGTATTAAACACCCCCTGTGTGACAGGGACTGTGCTAAGTGCTTCATCTGTGATGAAGGGGTTGGATTAGATCAAAAGTCCCCTCTAACTAAATCATAAAGGACTTCAGGGAGCCAAGGGCTCTGTGACTTAGGATAAAGCTGCAGTATTAGGGATGGATGAAATAGGATGCCCTTTGTCAGACAGGTAAATAGAACTGCTGCCTAACAGCCCCAACAGTGAACAGGAGAATACCCAGGATTCATGGGAGATGCCCATCATTGGGTGCTCTTTGAATTTTTTTTCTTTCTTTTTTTTTCAGGAGGCACTGGAATTTAAACTTACAACTCTGGTCCACAGCCTTTATTGTAAGACCTCTTGCTGTTCAAATGAGGTGTCAGCCTCTTCATTCCTCATTTGACACACCACTTTCCGATATAGGATAGACCCACAAGAGTTGGGTTTAGAGGTAGAAAGAAGGAGTATATAACCTGTTGAAAAGTTCATTTTGCACTGCCAGCTGTAAGACATTGCAAGTGGTCATTGAACTCATTGCTCAGGAAAGGCCCAGGTACTCATTGCTTCTCAGATGATATAGTTGAGTTCCATTTCAGGGTGCCATATCTTTTCCTGACTTTTGCTTCCAGGGGTCTTGCTGATTTCCCCAGGCCCACCATACTGAGTAGGGAGAGGTACTAAGATTTCCCCTCCAAGTCCAGCTGCTTTGACTTTTTTCTAGAACTATGTAAACGTTTTAGAGTAAACACACCAAGAGGCTTACATTGCCTGGGTAAACAGGACTGCTGTTTACTTTAAAGAAATGTCTTTTTATCTGTTTTGCTGCTTCCCTCACCCAACCCTTATTAGGATTCAGTCAGTGGAAGTTGAATGAGTTGGGTGAAAGTTGATATAACACCCACTGACTTGATAATAGATATCTAGGGACCTGGGGGTTTTGTATTCTCCCTGGGCAATAGGGGATTCGTGTAGGGGAATGAATGATGCACATTAGCCAGAAAACTGTTGGTTTGTGGGAATGTTTCCTAGTGATTCACAGTTGTAGGTTTCCTGTTCAAAGGGTTTATCCAAGAGCCAGGGTCTACATGAACTCTTTAAAAATATTTTTATAACTTTCAGTATAATTGGTTTCCTTTGTAGTCCTTTGTGTTTTATTGTATATATTTAAAAACATTATGAGAAAGGATCCATAGATTTCACTGACATTAACAAAAAACAAAAAAGATTAAGCCCCTGTCCCTTGTTGAGGTCACAAGAATTCAGGGAAAGCAGCTTTCTTTTTAGGACTTCCAGAACCCACTGGCCTTTTCCTTTGCTCTGTCTCAACACTGGCCTAAAAAGGGCTTCATGAGGCTCATTAGCGTGGACTAGACTTTGAAAGGCTAGGGCTTTCATATTATCCCCAGTGCTTAGCATGGTGCCTACCACATATTAGCCACATAATAAATGCTTATTAACTGATTTTATATCTTGGTATCCCCAACACTTAGCACTGTCCCTGAAACAAATGTGCTTTGTTAATGTTTGTTGATTGACTAACTGATGGAACAGCTAGGCCGAGGCAGGACAAGGGTAGCATTGATTCCAGCTCTGTCCATCCCTGAACTAAAGCCTGAGGCAGACTGGATATGGCAGGCACACCCCATGGTAGGTAGTGTATCCAAAGCAACACTACCATGGTACAATGATGTCATGTGAGGACCTAGGGTGGCTTAGCTTGGAGAAAAGATGGCTTACAGGGGATGTGATCTTTGTATTCAGTTGGAAGTGCTATTCTTCAGAAGATGGATTAGACTGTTCTTCCTGGCCCCAGAGGACTGAACTAAGTAGAGATGGGTTGAGGTTGCAGAAGGGATGGGCTTTAGACATGATGTCAGGAGAAATTTGCTAATAAAGCTTTTCAGATTGGCCTGGCTTAGGAGGTAGTAAGTTCCCCCCTCATTTGAAGTCTGACTTGAAGGTTTGACTATGCTGGGGATCATAGACTTAGTTCTGGAAGCCTCTAGAGACCCCTTATTTTACAGATAAGGAAACTGAGGACAAGAAACATTTAAATGACTTGCCCAAAAGTCATACCAGTAGTTAAGTGGCAGAAAGATATGAAACCAGGTCCTCTGACTCCAGGATTCTTGGCGAGGTAGATGACCTCTGAAGTCCCTTCCAACATGGAAGTTCTGAAAACCTTCATGGTTTTCAGTGTATGGAAACTACTGATTCTAAAGGTTTTTTTATTCACCCGGGTGCTAGGATTCCAGGGTCATCATCTCTGAAAGAGTGTGGGTCAGAGTCTTTTCTGGGGTAGCTTAACACTCCTAAAAACACCAGCCCCATTTTATCTAAAGGAGGTAGAAACTCTTGAGGACCTCCCCTTCCCCAGAATACTTAATTTATTACTGAAACAAAAGATGTTCTCCCACTCGATTCAGATGAGAAACAAAGTCCCTGGTGTTTCCTTGTTGGGGGTATTAGGATGGGACAGAAAGAAAGCAGCTGCTTTTGCTCCTCTTGTTCACTCTCCCCTCTTTTGTTGACCTAACCCAGCTCAGAAACTGGCTCCTGCAAAACCTATAGGGCTAACTCCAGGCCGTGCAAAGGGATGTTCTGAAAAAAGCCAAAGCATGGAGAGTTATTTGTGTGCGGAGTATTTCTTCCCAGAATTGACGAATACAGGATGATCTGTGTGTTTAAGCATCCTAGCCCACCAGGAGATCCACATTTCCACCCATAGTCCCTCTTGACTGCTGCCTAGGATTCAGAAGGAGAGGGTCTGGAGTACAGGGAGTCCAGTCGCCACCCCTTCCCCCCTTCCTCCTATTCCTGCTGGGTACAGCTGCTGTGGACTGGAACCACTACTTCAGACTATAGGCTATTGGCTGTGGGAGGGAAGGCATGAGAGGGAAAAGTTGGCGGGGGTCCCATTTTAAGGCTACAGGATCTTTCACTTCCCCTATGGCTTTCTTGTTCCATGCAGCTTTTAGATAGTTGTTCTGGGAAATTGTTGGACCATAGGTGTGATAAAAAGTACAGGACAGAGGACCGGAAACAGCTGGGGTGACCCCTTTTCTAGGCAGGTTGCTCAGAAGGCAGATTCCAGGATGTCCATGCTGTAGGCAGCTTTCCACTTTCCCAACTCTGGCAGCATCTTCATTCAGCACCCTCCCTCTCACCTTTTCCCCATCATTGTTTTGATGTTACTTTCCCATTCCCATCCTTCAGCTTTTCTGCTGAAGTGAGCTGAAGACAAGCCAGCTGAAGAGGCTGTGGAAATCAGAATATGTAACTTTCCAGGAAGTAAGTTCTTTGTGTCTTTCCCCTTCACATCCACCCTGGGTATCAGCTGACCTAGAAATGCCCTTTTGATCTGCTTTCTCCAGCAAAGTTGCCAGAGCTCCTGTGGGGGTGGGAGGGGGGGGATGCAGTAGAGATTTGAGGACCAGAATGAGGCAAATCAAACCACTTTTATTGGACATCTGCTGACTGCTCAGCTGTGCTAGGTACTGATGGGTGGGGGATAGGGGATGAGGGATGGGGGTGGGACAGAACACAGCGGGGAAATCTAAGACTCCCTTCCCTAAAGTAGACAGCCAAGTTGAACCATTCTTTGTCTCCTGTCCTTATCTTCAAATCTTGGTGTCTTGATTCACACTATCCTCCATATTTGGGAATGGATTCTTTGTCATTCTCTCTTTCACTTACTGAGTCTTGTAACCTTGGGCAAATAATTTTTTTTCTTCTTAACCTTAATTTCCTCATGTAAAATGAAGGAGGTGGGTTAAATGAACTTTAAGGTCCCTTTCAGGTCTAAATTTATGGTCCTGATGTCCAACTCAGCTTTTACCTCCTCTACTAACACTTTCCTGATGTATACCCTGACACACCCAGGTAAAATTGTTTTGGCTTTTTTCCATGCACTCATTTTGTGTGTAACCCTAGAATCTCTTTTTTTCACATTCTTCTTTCTCCTTCATATTGGTTTTTTCTATTCCTAGCTTCTCCCCCACCACTGGATTGTTACCTTCTTGAGGACTGGGTCTGACTTTCTTTTTATCCCCAGGTACCCCAATGTCTCTAATATATATAGTTACTTAAGGAATGTTTTTGAATTACATTAAATTGTGAGAACAACTATACCAATTGAAATTAGATGACAGTGATTAACAAAAATATTAGTTTGTCGCTATACAGCTTTGTAATTCTTAAAATAACCTTGTAAAGTTGGTAATGCCAGTATTACCATCCCCATTTAACAGAAAAGAAAACAAGGCAATCATTTGCCCTAGAGTGACTTAGCAAGTTTGAAATAGCACTTGAATCCAGGTCTTATAAGACCAGAATTCCTTCCATTACATTCAAAAGTACTGAAGGCATGCAAAATAGAGTTGTTTCCTTCTTTCTTTCTCCATTCATTCATTTATTTTGTTTGTTAGTTGGTTAGTTGGTGGCAGAAGGCTTCCTGAAGGAGATAAGGAAACAGACAAACTGGCAGAAAAGGCATTAAGAAGGTGTAAAAGAGGGGACTGACAGGTATGCTATGTAGGACTCAACCACCCCAGGTCCAAGTTGTCTTCCTTACATATATGGGGGAAAAAAAAGAAAGATAAAGGAAAGATCCTAATACAAGGTGTAAAATTTGACCTCAAAGGTATTTCTGAGATAGACTGGACTGCAGCTCATGGACAGAATGTGGCTCTGGAAAGAGTCTGCCTTATTCGAATGAAATAAGATGGGTAAAAGGGAAAGAGGAAGACTGACCGAGTAGAATTGTTATATTGAGAAAATATATTCCTGAGGAAACACTGTAACCAGAGAGAAGTATGTAGGAGACCATTTTAGTAAAAGTCATGGAAAACAGAAACTATTGATATTATTATCAGAATACATTGCAGACCAGCCAGACAGAAAAAGAAAATATTCAAAGTTTTCAAAACATCACAAGCCTGACATGGAGGCATGATGGAATAGTGATGATGGAATGTAGCCCCATTAGAGATACTGGGGGTCTCTCCACTTAAAGCATAGCAGCTAATGATTTCTTGAGTTGGCTGAAGGATAGGTTTTTTTCCTTCAAAAATTGAAGGAACCAACAAAGAGTAATTCAATAATCTGATCTTGCCAATAAAAAAAATGGGGGTTCAGGGGTAGAAATGATGGAAAGCTTGTAAAGAAATTACTATTCGTTCCAAAACTTGTAATAGAGAAGGAAGCCAGAATTCAGATATGCTCCCTAGAATTTGAAAGAACAGATTTCAGAGGATTCAGAGAAGGTGTAGTTAGGATCCCATGACCTAAATTTTACTGGAGAAGTCAGCCCAAGAGGGATGGGAAGTTCTCAAAGATAAAATTCTGCAGAAAGGAAAACCATCCCAGTGAGGAAGAAAAGGGGAGATGTGAATGATACATAGTGAAATCATGGATCAATTTTAAACATTTTTTTCAGTTCCAAATTCTCTCATTCCCTCCTCCTCTCCCCTCCTCCACTCATTCAGAAGGCAAGGAATACAATACCTATTATACATATGAGGTCATGCAAAACATTTTGACATTAGCCATATAGCAAAACAACAACCACAAACTTTTAAAATAAGCTTCAGTAAATTTAGATTAATAAAATACTTATGGCACTGAGACTATGATAATGTAAATTAAAACACTTAAACTGAGTCAAATGCTTCAAAATTATAATGTGCTCTCTTAGTCCCAGAAAAGAGATGGCCATTGCCTCCCTGTAGATAGGTGAGAAACTACAGGCTGGAATGCTGTATTTGCTATCAGACAAGCTCACAGGCTCAGCTGGGTTTATTTAACTATGTTCCTTAGTTACAAGAGAAGGGTCTTTTGGAAAAGTATGTCTGGAAATGGTTGTGATATAAAAAGATTAAGGGCACCAATAAAATTTTTTTAATGGGTATATATTGCTAAGGCCCAGAATGAGCTTTAGCAAAAAAAAGCTAAAGATAATGATAAAAGAGGTGGATTTTTTAAAAAGCTCTGTTAGGGAAAGGGGGAGGATCAAAGAAAGTCTAGGATCATTGCTTGGGAACAATGAATTGACAGTGGGGAGGAGTGCTATCTGTCCAATTCTTACTTTGCTTCTGTTTTCTCTGCTGATGAGGATAACAGGGAAACAGCTAATTGAGAGATACCCAGGAGAAGTGGGGGGGGGGAGGTGGGGAGACCTAAGAAAGAAAGCATTTAGTGACCTTAATCAGTTCAAGTTACCAGCTCAGACTCCACATCTGGTGTAGAAAACTGACAAGAACTGAGGTTGTCCTTGAAGAGCTGCTATCAGTGATCTCCGAAAGGTCACAAGTACCACCTACCACCGAAATGAATTTTTAAAGTGCTCTGCAAACCTTAAAGTGCTATATAAATGTTGTTGTTATTATGCCTAAATTTTCCAAAAGGCCGACAATGGAGTCAAGTAGAAGAGTTTGATTTCCTGAAAAATTCTAGACCCAGGAGTTGGAACTTGGGATCTGTGAGCTTAAAATGTGTGTGTATGTGAGTGCATTTCAATATCATTAATTATTATGTAATCCTATATATTTTATGCTGCTAGGTTGGTCCTGGAGTCAGGAAATTCAAACTTGGCCTTGGACACTGGACACTGTGTGTGAGTGACCCTGGGCAACTCACTTAACTACCTCAGATTGCCTCAGTTTCCTCAACTGTTAAGAAATGAAAATAATAATGACACCTACCTCTCAGGGTTGTTGCTAGGATCAAATGAGATAGTATTTATAAAGTACTTAACACAGTTTCTGGTGCATAGTAGGTGCCTAATAAAAGCAGCTTCTTTCCTTCCTTAAAAACATTCCGAGGGGGCAGCTAGGTGGTGCAGTGAATAGATCACTGGCCCTTGAGTCAGGAGGACCTGAGTTCAAATCCGGCCTCAGACACTTAACACAAAACTAGCTGTGTGACCTTGGGCAAGTCACTTAACCCCAATCACCTTGCCTCCCACCTCCAAAAGAAGAAAGAAAAAAAAACATTCCAAGAAGACTTCTGTAGGTTTCACTAGTCTACCAACAGGATCCATAATACGAAAGAGGTTATGAATCCTTGTTCTAGAGTATGTTATTAAAGGAATACTGAACATTTAGAAAAAGAAAGAAAGGACAAGTCATTATTGGTTCAGTGCAAATTGGACAAGTCTGAAGTGGAATACCCCAGGTATCTGTGCTTGACTAGATGCTGTGGGTCATTTTTGCTGGTGATTTGGATAATGGCATATATTGCACATTCGTCAAATTTGCAGATGACACAAAACTGGGATTAAGAATAGCCAACATTATAGTTAACACTGGGTCCAAAAAACTCATGATAGAGTAGACTATTGGGTAGAATCAAGCATGATGGAATTTATTAGAGATTAATGTAAATTCTTAAATTTAGTTTTAAAAAGTCAGCTTGGCAAGTACAAGATGAGGGAGGCATGAGGGCTAGAAAACAAAGTCAACCAAGAAAGCTAATGTAATTAGCCTACATTAAAAGCAAGCATCATGTCAGGACTAAGGTGGTCATGGTCCCATTGTACTCTGCTCTGGTCAGATCACATCTAGATAATTGTGTGCATCTCTGAGCACCACATTTCAGAGGGACAATAATCTGGAGAGTGTCCAGAGAAGGGTGAAAAGGATGGTGAAAGACACTGGGAATGTTTAGCTTAGTGAATAGAAGACCTAGAGGAGATATAACATTGCCTTTAAAACATTTGAAAAGCTGTCTTGTGGAGGAGGAGAAATTAGACTTGATCTGTTTGACACAAGAGAGCAGAACCAGGAGCATTAAGTAGAAGTTGCAGAGTGGAAAATGTAGGCTTGGTGTCAAAAAAACCTTGCTAATAATCAGAGCCCCCTTAAAGGGAAATGACTGAGTGCTTTGGAAGGCACTGGATATCCTCTAGCAAAGGCTGGATTAGCACCTGCTGGATATTTTATAGTTTACTCAAGTCAGCAAGCATTTATTAAGCACCTACGGTATGTCAGGCATTGTACCAAGAATTGGGGATATAGGGCGGCCAGGTGGCTCAGTGAGTAAGAGCGCCGGCTCCAGTGTTGGGACGACCTGGAGATCGAATCCCAGGCTCAGACACTCAGCACCACACCCAGAAATAACTGGCCGTGTAACCTTGAGCAAGTTACTTAACCCCGATTGCTTAATAAAAAAAAAAAAAATCAACCTCCATTTTGGGGCGGCCAGATAGCACAGCAAGTAAGAGCACCGGCTCCAGTGTTGAGAAGACCTGGAGATCGAATCCCGGGCTCAGACACTTAGCACCCACCCAGAAACACCTGGCCGTGTAACCTTGAGCAAGTTACTTAACCCCCAACTGCTTAGGGGCAGCCAGGTAGCTCAGCGAGTAAGAGCACCGGCTCCAGTGTTGGGACGACCTGGAGATCGAATCCCGGGCTCAGACACTCAGCTCCACACCCAGAAATAACTGGCCGGGTAACCTTGAGCAAGTTACTTAACCCCAATTGCTTAAAAAAAAAAAAAAAGAATTGGGGATATAAAGGTAAAATATAAACAACAACAACAAACTCATAACAACAACAATACCTAGTCGGTGCCCTCAAGGAATTTTCAATCTATGGGGGGGAGGGGAGGAGAGGGGATAACATGCAAACAACTACTTACAAACAAAATCTACACAGGATAAATTGGAGGTAATCTTAGTGGAAAGGCAATAAGATTCAGGACTCATTTAGCTCTGAAGTTTCTTCCACCTAGGAGATGCTATGATTTCCTTAACTGTAAAACTCTGCATCATTCATCTTTGCTCCCAAAGGAGACAGGGGACTGAGAAGACAGGCAGGGGACTGGAATTCCTGCTCATCCAGGGACCAGTTCACCCCTCAATGACCAAATGTTCTAAGTCTTGTTCTCTCATTTCTGTGTTTAAAAAGTGAAGTGTTTCTCTCTTTTTTAATAAAGGGCCCAGGAGGGGTGGCTAGGTGGCACAGTGAATAGAGCACCAGCCCTGGAGTCAGGAGGACCTGAGTTCAAATCCAGCCTCAGACACTTAACACAAAAACAAGCCATGTGACCTTGGGCAAGTCACTTAACCCCAAATGCCCTACCTTCCCCCTCCAAAAAAATAAATAAATAAAGAGCCCAGGATCAGGAGAAGCAAGGTTCCTGCTTAGATAATGTCCAGTTGCAAAATTTCCTCCCTACTCTTCACCCCCTTGCCTAAATATCGATGCTTGAAGTTTGAGAAGCTGAAGTCCTCTGTGTCTCCCTCCCCTTGGGCCACTGCTTCCACCCCTCCCTTTCAGAAAAATGTGTAGCCCTCTCCTGAAATCTACCTTCTTATAGGAGCAAGCAGCCACTCAGCATTGACTGCTAACAGATTTTGTGGACTTCATTCTCTTGTAATGTGGCTGTTCACCCCCAGGTCATAAAAATAGCCACCTAGTCTTGTTCCCTCTGTCATTTTCAGATCTTCCTTTGTGGCTCTCCTAGCCTTTCTCTGAAATTAAGGAAGAACATTCTGGGTCTCCCTCTAAAGTAAAAGCAACTAAAGTCTGAGACCTTTGATCTTATCCACCATTTCTGTCTTTGTAGAACCCACTTGGGTCACCTCAGTACTGGCCTCCTTCCCAGGACACAGTTCTACTGTACACATTGGGGCTGCTTATGGACTTTGGCGGGGGGCTTCTGTTGGCTGATTGTGTGATCATGACACAGGCCTTTACAGCATACACTAAGAAAACCTCTAGAGGCACTGTCCAACTTCTAAGAATGATGGGGACTCTATAGACTGATCCCACTACGGGCCGGATTAGGGAGTCTCGATGGAAAGACCATTGCTTTAGAGAAAGAAATTTAAACTATCAATAGATACATGGAAAAAATACTCTAAATCACTAATAATTAGAGAAATGCAAATTAAAACAATTTTCAGATGCTATCTCACACCCATTAGATTGGCAGAGAAGACAAAAACGGAAAATGACAAATGCTGGAGGGGCTATAGAAAAACAAGTATTAATGTACTGCTGATGGAGCTATGAACTGGTCCAGGCAATTTAGAAAGTAATTTGGAATTATGCCCAAAAGCAAGCTGAGGTAACTAGGTGGTTCCGTAGATAGAGCATAGGACCTTGAGTCAAGAAGACCTAAGTTTAAATCTGGCCTCACATACTTACTGTTTGACCCTGTGCAAACTGCCTCAGAATGCCTCAGTCTCCTCAACTGAGGATTGTTGTAAAGATTAAACAAGATAATGTATATAAAGCACTTAGCACAGTCCCTGGCATATAATAGATGCTTAATAATCACTTATTTCCTTCCTTCCTTCCTATTAAACTGTGTATACCCTTTAACTCAGCAATATCACTACTAGGTCTGTGCCCCAAAGAGGTAAAAAGACAGAGAAAAAGAATCCATACATACAAAAATATAGCAGTTCTTTTTGTGATGGCAAAGAATTGCAAACTGAGGGGTTCTCATCAACTGGGGAATGACTGAACAAGTTATGGTATATGAATGTGATGGAATACTGTTGTACTGTAAGAAATAATGAAGGATTAACTACTTTGCCCAAGGTGTGTGGATGATAGAAAGACATGAGACATCTCCAATTAAGATAATATTTATAAAGTGCTTCATAAACATTAAAGCATTATAAAATGTGAAAAAAAAAAAAAGAAATGATGATGGGAAGAGATTCAGAAAAACCTAGGAAGACTTGTATGAACTGATACAAAGTGAAGTGAGCAGAACCAGGAGAGCAATTTATATAATAACAATATTTAAAGACAATAGAATTTGAAAGGCCTAGGAACTCTGAACAACACAATAACCAACCCTAATTGCCAAGGACTCATGATGAAATATGCTACCCACCTCATGTTCATATGTTTGTAATAGGTTTTGGTTGGTTTGGGGTTTTGTTGTTGTTGTTGTTGTGTTTTGGGTTTTTTTTTTTTTTTTTTGCTTTCTAGGGGGAGTGAAGGGTACAGGGAGGAAGGAGTGACATAGTAGGAAAAGAATTCAAAACTGAAAATAAAATAAAGTCATATTTGAATAAAACAAAAAGACAGAAAACAAGGCAAAGAACAGCTTGATCCCTACTAACTGTACCTGAACTTCTGGAAAACAAAAACACTAATAGCCTGCAGGTAGAATATAGATGGATTCAGTAGCATTCCAGACAGGCAGCAAAGACACAAGTACACTGGCCTCTTTTAGTTCTTCATTGGTTGAACAGAAAGGACTCAAGAATTAGGACAATGAAGACTTTCTCTTCACCTCAGATGAAAAAACATTTTCTGAAAAGGAGTTAAAATTTCCTGAGCTAGCTTCTGCTACCTAAGAACAAAAGATTGCTTAAATCTGTCATTGGATGGTACCAGTCAATTGCCCATCAAAACAGATGGATTATAGGTGTGTCAAGCAGGACAGGAATACCTACTCAAGAAGGGAAGAAGTGATCAGTGGGCTGTAGTATTTTATAATTTTGTGCAAATAGTCTTTTTCCTTCTTTTAAAAAGTCTGGACTAGAAGTCAAGAGCCTGAGTTCTAATCCCAACTATGCGTAATATCATCCTAGGAGCAGTGTGGCATACTAGTCAGGGAGCCCTTGACATATTGGTTCTATGACAGGGGCAAGTCACCCAACCTCTCAGTGCCTCAGACAATGTCTAAGACTATAAGCTGCAAAGTAGATGCCAGTCTTGACTGGCAAGGGGTGTTTTCTTCTTGGAAGTTCACCATACTAGTAAAATCACAGGTTTGACCAAAAGCAATGAATAAATAAATTATGATGATGATAGTGATGATATCTGTTACAATTATTAACCTCAACTCTAGGTGAGTAGAATGGCACAAATATTAATCAAAATTAATCTGGAACAAATCTTAATCAAAGCAAGGCACTGCTAGGTATCAGGGGGCATGGTGATGGAAAAGCACACAGACTCTGCCCTCAGAGATCTTACAGTCTAGAAGAGGGATGAGACGGAGAGACAATAATATAAGGTTTTATTATTATTATTATTAAGATAACAGAAGGCAAATTGGCCCAAGATACTCAAGAAGGAAGGGATCATTTCTTTCGTGAGTCAATATAGAGGATAGAAATTAGTTCATTCGACAAACATTTATTAACTGCCTGTAATGTGAAAAAGATAGGCTATGAGTGGGATTCAACCAATAGATCAATAAACATTTATTAAGTCTCTACGATGTCCCAGCCCCTGTGCTAGGTCCTGGGGATTTAAAAAGGTGGGGGGGGGGTGAAGAGAGAGAAAAGAGAGAGAGAGACAGAGAGAGAGAGAGAGACAAAAGGCAGTCCTTGTTCTCAAGGAGTTTACAATATAGTGGGAGAGACCACATGCAAACAAATATATAGAAAGCATGCTATAAACAGGATAGATAGCAAACAAACAAGTGGAAGGTCCTGGGAGTAAGAGGCTTCAGGTGGAAGGTGGGATCTTAGATGGGACTTAAAGGAAGCCGAGGAGGTCAGTGTCTGAGTAGAGGAGCAAGAGCATTCCAGACATGGGGGGCAGCCAGAGAAAATGCTCAGACCAAGCCATGGATTGTCTGGTTCATGAAATAGCCAAGAGGCCAGTGTTACTGGCCCAAAACGTAAAGCAAGGTCTCTACATCCATAAAATTTGCTGGATGTTCCTCAAGCTCTTGCAGCTGGTCCTAATTAAAGAGGCCAGTCAGCAGTAACATCTTGAGAAGGTGCAAAGCACTCGCCTTGAGAAGGATGGCACAGACAAACCAGGGGGTTCTGGAAAAGAGAACTGAACTACAGTCATAGGCAAATCCTGGCTTTTTCCCCCGAGGTGACCGTGAGCAAGTCACACTCTCTAGGCTTGAGTTTCTTCCTTTATACAATGAACGGCTGGCCGTACTCGGTGATTTCTAAGCTCCTTTCCAACCATAGATCTAAGGTCCCAAATAAAATCAACTCATTTTGTCTCTGCCTGATTTCTTTCAGACTCTAGTTAATCAACTATGATGTGTCTGGCAGACTCTGGAGCTGAAGCTGAAGTTGGGGGTAAGAGGAAGGGAGGAAGAGAATCAGTGACAACTTCTTTCAAAAATCAACAGGAATAGGAAGAGAAGGCAGCCAGTTTGCACACCAGGCTGCAAGACACATTCATCTCACCTCTATTTCTTTAATCAGCCTTGATTGACTTTTACCTTAAAGGTGGCTGAGTCACAGGGAATTCTGGTGGGGAGGGGAATAGATGACAACACTTCCCTTGAAACAAAACAAAAAATCTCTCTCTCTCTCTCTCTCTCTCTCTCTCTCTCTCTCTCTCTCTCT